>NW_012117866.1:2919648-2959941 GCF_000951035.1 Colobus angolensis palliatus | reverse complement strand
AGAAAGAAAGAAAGAAAGAAAGAAAGAAAAAGAAAGAAAGAAAGAAAAAGACATAGTTCCTGCCCTTTAGAAGTCTTCAAAGAACCACACAAAAAATTATACCATATTGTGCTCTAGGTATAGAGAGACTTACAGACATAGGAACCCATCTGGGGTATCAGGGACAGCTCCCGACAGACGTCGCCATCACAATGGCTTTGCTAAACTCTCCGAAGTCATTTTTGACCACATATGCATTCATTTCACAAATATCCCTTGAGATCCTAATAGATGGCATCGACTTGCAAAAATGAACAGGACATGATTCCTGCCCATAGTTGTATGTAAATCGTGATCTTTGAAAAGAGCATCTTTCTCAGATGTCCAGTGTTAGAAGATTCAGTTTTCAAAAACTTCTCACTGTGTATACATCTCACCCCAAGATGTGCCCCAGTCATTTTGATACTGCGTATTGCCTGAAAAGTTCTGTATTTTGATTAAGGTCACTTAAAAAAAAAGTAGGCATCATTCAAGGATATAGCATCAACTCAAATTAGTTCTTGTTTATAATGTTACGTTATTGGATTCAGAAGGGCCTGGGCTTCTAGCAGAGCTAATAGAATGGAATCAAGAAGTTAGCAAGACTTCTAAGGCCAGTCACCAGTGGCTCACACCTGTAGTCCCAGCACTTTGGGAGGCAGAGGTGGGCAAATCACCTGAGGTCAGGGGTTCGAGACCAGCCTGCCCAACATGGTGAAACCCCCGTCTCTATTAAAAATACAAAAATTAGCCAGGTGTGATGGCGCGTGCCTGTAATCCCACCTACTTGGGAGGCTGAGGCAGGATAATCACTTGAACTCAGGAAGCGGAGGTTGCAGTGAGCTAAGATCGCGCCACTGTACTCCAGCATGGGTGACAAAGCAAGACTTTGTCTCAAAAAAAGAAATTAGCAAGACTTCTAGGGAAAGTAACTCATTGATATGGTTTGGATCTGCGTCCCCCTACCCAAATTTGATGTCCCTTTGTAATCAATATTGGAGGTGGGGCCTGGTGGGAGGGGACTGGGTCATAGGGGCGAATTTCCCCTTTGGTGCTGTTCTTGTGATAACAAGTGAATTCTCATGAGATCCGTTTTTTTAAAAGTGTGTGGCAGTGCCCCGCGACTTGCTCCTGCTCCAGTCATGTAAGACGTTCCTGTTTCCCCTTCGCTTTCTGCCACAATTGTAAGTTCCCTGAGGCCTCCCCAGAAGCTGAGCAGAAGTTGCTATGCTTCCTGTTCAGCCCTGCAGAACCATGAACCAATTAAAGCCTCTTTCTTTATAAATTGCCCGGTGTTTGGTATTTCTTTATAGCAATGCAAAAACTGACTAATACACTTATCATCTTGACAGCGCCTGGATGTGGCATTTAATTAAGCAACAGGCATTACACTCCAAGGATGCCCAGAAGACAGGGCACTGTGAATGATGACAGAATAGTCCAGGTCCCTTGCTTCCTATATTTGATGTCCCTGTGAGAGGCACAGGAATGAAAACTTCTTTCAAATTTGTATTCATTTCCCATGGCTGCTGCAATACATTATCACAAATGGGATGACTTAAAGCAAACTAAATGTGTTCTCTCACATTTCTGGAGGCTAGAAGTCTAAAATCAAGGTGTCAGCAGAGCTGTGCTCTCTTCTGAAGGCTTTTGGGACAATCCTTCCTTGCCTCTTCTAAATCTTTGTGGTTGCTGGATGTCCTTGACATTCATTGGTTTGTAGATGTGTCACTTCAAACTCTGTGTCTATTATTATAAGGCATGTTCCTCTGTCTGTATCTCTGTGTCCATATTTCCCTTTTTTTTTTTTTTGACAGGCTCTTGCTCAAATTTTGCCCAGGCTGGAGTGCAGTGAACACGACTCACTGTAGCCTTCAACTCCTGGGCTTAGGTGATCCTCTTGCCTCAGCCTCTCCAGTAGCTGGGACCAAAGGCACATGCCACTATGCCTGGATAACTTTTTTAAAAATTATTTATTGTAGAGATTGGGTTTTACCATGCTGCTCCAGCTGGTCTCCAACTCCTGGGTTTAAGCTATCCTCCTGCCTTGGCCTCCCAGTGTGCTGGCATTACAGGCATGAGCCACTGCACCTGGCCATGTTTCCCACTTCTTATACAGATACCAGTCATTGAATTTAGGTCCCAGCCTACATTAGCATGACCTCAATCTGCCTTGATTACATCAGTAAACACCAATTTCCAAATAAGGTCCCATTCACAGGTTCTGGGTAGACACAAATTTTGGGTGGCATAATTCAATCCAGGACAGTGCAGAGTTTTTTTTTTTTTTTTTTTTAAATACAGGTTTAGCTGCTTTATGTTAGCTTTCTAATTAGTCCATACTTTACACAAGTGTTACAAGAAAATTACACCACCTTCCTTCAAAAATCTACTTTGGGCTTAAGGGCGACTAGCTCAATTTTGTCCTGGGTTTCAGGCAACCCCTCAATCCCAGGCAAGCCGGGGTGGTTGCTCACCAAATAAACTCCTTCCAGCCCTTGGCTGCCGCCAATTTCTGTCACAGAACAAGCTATTTGTTCTTCTTCCAGTTTAAGTCAGCATTATTTACCCACGGATAATCTGCTGAGCATTTTCCCAGAGGCAGACACTGGGGTCTGTGATCTGCCCTGTGTCTCAGGATCCACTACTGACTGGACGTCTGAGCATGGTGGTAGGGGCTGGGGCAGTGAAGATGGAGCAGGACCATGGTCCCTGGGACTTCTGGCTTCTCCATGGAACACTGGGGTCATGGTCCTCGTGGGGAGAAATGCAGACACAGGTCATTTGGTTTGCAGTGTGCCTCAATCTCATTGGTAAACTTGAGACTTGTAAACATAGCCTTGCACTTCGGGGTGCTCTTCTCTTCTACCCAAATTCACTTGCCCTCACACTGCCCACCCCTGCCCAGCCTTCATTTGGAGACCCATACGTGGGATTCCATGTTCTGCATCTACCCATTTTCCTGCTCTAATCCAATTTTGTTTAGTCAGGAGACGGGGAAATCAAATTAACTTGGCACACAGAATAGAAGGCTATTGATAGTTAACCATGAGTGAACCTGTTAACTCTTCCCTGGCATTCAATTGTCACATCTCAATACTTTAAAGTAAATGATAACGAAAAGCCAGAAATGTCTAGGAAAATCTTATGAATGACCAAACGGTGACGTTTTCTTCAGTTGTGCATTCCTCCCTTATTCTGCTTTTCGTCCCACCATAGACAGCCACCTGAGTCCATGTGTGCTCATCTGTGGGGACTATAGACAAAACTGGGTCATTTTTTTTCCTTCTTACTGGAGACTGAAACTAATATGAAAGATGGAAATCATATGTCTCAACTGAAATGATGGAAAAGAAAAGAGAGCGCCAAAAGAAATCCTTGAAATCTACATACATTAATTATTTACTGAAAAGCTGTTGTGCACCAAGTTCCCTCAAAACATTGTATATTTATTCCTCACAGTTACTCAGTAGGGTAAGTCTGAGATATTTTACAAATGTTCAGAGAGTGAATGGCTCTATTAAATCATCTCAAAGAAATTCAGCTCAACAGATACTTGTTGAAGTTTGACTAGGTATGAAACAATATTCTAGATCCTGGTGATTTACAGAACAAGTCAATAATTCCTAACCTTTAATCAATATTGCATTACTGGTCAGGCATAGTTGGTCACACCTATAATCCCAGCACTTTGGGATGTCAAGGCAGGAAGATAACTTGAGGTCAGGAGTTCAAGACCAGCCTGGGCAACATAGTGAGACCCTGTCTCTATAAAATAAAATAAAATAAAAAGTAGCTGGGTGTGGTGGCACATGCTTGTAGTAACAGCTACTCAAGAGGCTGAAGCAGGAGGATCCCTTGAGCCCAGGAGTTCGAGGCCACTGTGAGCTATGATGGCACCACTGCACTCCAGCCTGCATCCCTGCAGACACATTGTGTGTGTCAATAAAGAAAAATGATTTCAGAGGGGGATAAATGCTGTGGAGGAAATAAGACAGGGTGATGCAACAGTGAGTGTGAACCTCTTTAGATGGGATGCTCAGGGAAACCCTCCCTGAGGAGAGGACATTGGAATTGAAACTTAATGATAAAGGAGCCAGGTATTATAGATGAAGGTCTCATGTGCTTCATACGCAAAGGAAAGCACAGTACACAATGAGGTCAGAGACCAGGAAAGCTGTGTGATGATGTATTGACCTTATTTTGCACACAGTAGATGCCTGTAAAGGGGCTTAAACAGGGAATACCATGATCATATTTATGCTTTAAAAAGCACGCTGAAAGGCATGAGGAAGATGATTTGCAGTGCTGCAAGAGAAGAAGTCATTTGTGAAGAAGCTATTGGAATAGTCAAGGCAAATGAGCATGATGATTTCTTTGGGGCAGAAGTGGATGAACAGATGTGGATGGATTCATGCATATTTTGGCAGATCTCAAAACAGTACTTACGGAGCACTCTATCAAACCAACCAACCAGAAACAGCAACCACCACCGATAAGGTGAAGAACATGAATGTGCTTTCTTGTTACAAGAGTTTTTTTTTCCCCCTTTTAAATGGAAAGTCAAAGAACCATCCTTCCTTCTTGCTTTGCTGGTTACCCCTGTGCCAGATGCATCAACTGTTACCATATGAGTGGGAAAATGAGAAAAAGGTTCAAGTTCACCAATCCATTTTTAAAAAAACAATCAGGCTTTAGAAAATCCATAAAAGCTTCAGAAGTATTATTAGACGTGGTTAGCGTAAAACAAAGCATTCAGATTAAAAGCTTCCCTTATTGAGGCAATCTCTTCAGTACTCAGAATTACAAGGAAGGTTAAAATATTTTACCAGTTTAATAAATGCTCTCTTGATGGAGAAAGCTTTTTTTTTTTTCTTCTGCCACAGGGACAGTGGTAACTGAGAAAAGGAAAACATTTGAGCTAATAATTTTAATTTATATATGTATATGTGGGTAAGGTAAAAAATAACCAACTGTTTCTCTTACTATATCGTCTCAATACAACACACTTCTCGTCACCAAAATGTGAAACAATTCTGCAACATCAGCAGGGCATCCTACAATGTAGCTCAAGTCTGACACTATCTGGAAACAGTATCAATCCCAGATGTTAAGGGCTCAGTCCCACAGAACTGCTCCCTCCACTCCCACTTTAGACACCAATTACAGGCCAATGGTTGTTCCTCTATGCTTCTGAGTAACCACCTATAAATCAGAATTCCTATGACCCTCTACTCAGGTTCAATACATTTGCAAGAGTGACTCACAGAACTCAGGGAAACATTTATGTTTACCAGTTTAATATATTAATAAAGGATACGATGAAGGATACATGTGAAGAGCCAGAAAAAGAGAGACATAGGGTAAGGGTTCCCAGCACAGATGCTTCTATCCCTGTGCAGTTGAGATAAGCCACTCTCCTGGCACATGGATCTCTTCATCACGGTGGAAGAAATTTAACCCCATACTTTTCATATTTTTATGGAGAATTTATCACATAGGCATGGTCAATTACCAGGGAGTTTCTGTGCCTGTACTGAGGAGAATATCTTATCGTCTGCAGCTATAGCGCTGAGATGGATAAAGAGCAAAGGGTTTGACCGCCTAGGTCACAAAATGGCAACCTTAGTTGAATAACCATGTTGACCGAATGGGTAGCTTAACCGGTTTTCTTGTGAGAAAGTAAGGCTCCTGATAGAGGAAAATGAGGGGCCCTCAGAATTTCAATCAAGACCTATGAGGAAGTTTGGGAAGTTTAGAGTACAGTAAGCTGCAGCCTCTCCTCGGAGCCAAGGCAGCCACTCATTGCCACTTTGGGGAGAGAGCCTGTAGGGACCATGCGCAAATGTCTTATGCTCATGAGGCATCCATTCCACCCAGATCTGGATCTAGTTAGATCTAAGGTTGACCCATACTTATGGGAGACTGAGTTGTCAGAAATTCCAAGCAATCCTAAAATGTTGGGGCATAAAACTGTTGGAGTGGATTGATCATAAGCAACTGCCACCTACCCTGTAATTATCTTTCCTGAGATGACCAGTAGGGTAGGTGCCTTTTGTAAATTGTCGAGGAAAGTGGCATCATCCATGAATAGTTCTGTAATGACTTGTTTTCTGCAAAATGGAGAGGTTGGTGGGAGAGCTGGAAATAGGGCCCCTGTTTTTAAGGGAATAAGTATCTCAGACATTCACAGCAGGATAATCTGAATTTCAGAGTAGCAGCAGAGCAGGCATGAGAATTAGAAAGTCTGCCCCACAGGATATGTGGAGGTGGCAAATGATTGAAAAATCCCCACCAGCAAAGAAGATACATAGTGCACCAAACTCTTCATTGCTTTGTATAAAGAGATAAACAAAAAAATCTCAAACTGGCAAATAGAGTCCCCGTGTGAACCAACATAAGAGTTCTCCTCTTTCATTAATTTCAAGACCTGTGTCAGTCCTTAGATTCAGAGCCCCTGGACTGAATGGGGAGCTGCAAGTCCTTGAAAAGATGTCCTACAATAATATCTCAAATATGTATGTACTATGATCTCCCTCCTGGAAAGAGTTATTGTGTACCAAGGAAATGGATAGACCCAAGTTTTTTAAGGTTTATTAGATGCCACATCTGAGAAGCAGCACTGTCAGAGTGTAATGTTATGGGGTTAGCTGATACTAGAGGCCTGACATGAGTGTTCTTTACAAGAAGTCAGATATGACCAGTATTGCCTCCCATGTCTATTTCTCCATTTCTTAATTGTATATTTGGAATAGACCATTTTAACCTGAGGGTGCAAGTCCCACATGGGCTTCCTGATGCTAAAAGTCCAATGAGCCCCTGTCACTCTCTTTTACCACCCAAATGGTAAATTCACACTACCCACTACATTTCTGGTGTCCTTTTAAGAGATGTGTGCCATCACCAGGTTTAGCCTTCTCTTCAGGTATAAGAGCAATACACTTTCACCATCTATGATCTTGTGCCACACTTTGGTCTACAAGGTCCTTCATTACTTCCATCTCTATCTTCCATCCTTGAGCAAGGATCAACCTATGATCCACTATTAATGATATCATGATGATAGGACCTGGAAAGCAGGGTAGAGTAAACACTATACATAGTTTGGTAAAGCCCATGGTGACACAGCGTTCTGCCATCTTGTTAAGATTTCCTCAGACCTCCTGAACTGGTTTAAGCTAGGACGTCCATGCCACAGGAGAGGAATGTTGCCCCATCATAAAGCAGGCACACTGCCTTGTAGGTATCCTTGGACTTTGCAGTCAGTACTACATGAGATTTTTCCAGGCTCACCCGTTGGCTCAGTGACCTCAATGATGCCAGATTTCAGTGATGCCTTTAGCAAGATAAGGTTGACCAGATGACTCTCCCATTTACTTTTTTTCAGTTTCTAAAGATAACAAGAATATTATAATCCATCATATCCCTCCCAGACTTTGTTGTTATTAAGAGTAGCTCGCTACCCATTTCTATCCTGAAGACTTTTTGGGCCACCCAGGAAAGAGCTGGCTGTCAGATTTTTGCACTATCTGCATTATCTGTACATGAAAACTCTCTCGAATCTCACCTAAATCATGAAGTGTTTCCTCTTGGTACACTCTTCCTTAATGGGAGTAGCTTTTCCATGAGTTTGATTGGGCAGATTATAACTGATCTTCTGTACTGAGAATATTTTATCATCTATAGCTAAAGAGCTGAGATGGCCAAAATAGCAAAAGTCTTGACCTCTTAGGTCCCCAAATGGCAATCCCACTTGAACCACAATGTTGACTGAATGGGTAGCCTAACTGGTTCTCTTATGTAAGTGAGTTCTCTTCCATCTTCTAGACAGAAGCCATATAATGTATCTAATATTTGAAGTTCTCTAAGGAATTCTCCCTGAATTTTAATAGAAGCAGCTAGTATTTATTGAGTACTTATTACATGCTAGGAACTTAAGTCACATATCCTATAACACCATGGGGCAAATGCTAACATTATTTCCCTTTTCCAGATGGACAATCTTAGGCACAGAACACTCCATTAATTTGCTCAAAGTCAAGCAGTTCTCAAGGATATGAACCAATGCATTCAGGCATCAGAACCACAATCTTAGTACTAAATATATAATTCTCCTACATTTTAAAGGTCATCATCAGAATCACCTAGGAGAGTCCTGTGAATGATTAAATGTTTAACTCAAAATTTAGACAATGATTTAAACACAACAATTTTTTTGCTTGTTTTTAAAAACGCCTAAGCAATTAACAAAGGCAGACAAACACAAACAAAAGGAAAGAAACAAACAAAACAAAACACCTACTGAGAGGTATTATTCTTTTTTTGAAATGATGTCTCTATATTATAGTGCTTCAATACAAAGGATTCTGTATTCTTACTTGTGTTTTTATGAAAGTAGAAAACTGCCCTGTCTCCAAGGCAAAAGCTTTCTTCTTAAGATGCCTCAGACCAAAAACATCCCTGGCTACCCAGAGTGGCAAAAGAAAAGGGCAGGAGGAAATCTGAGGACTAGTCAAAAAAAGACATTTCAGAGAGGAAGACGGGTTTGCTTTTTCCTTTGAAAAACCAAAAAGAGTCATGTGGCAGGAAACCGGGGGAAGATTTCACCAAGTTTCCACTTCCATTGAAAGTTTATGAAGGAAAAAAAATTAACCAGATTCCGATGAAGGAGACAACTAAATGCCAACTTAAAAAAATCCGTGTTATGGATAAGGATAGTTAGACCATCTCTATGAAAATACTCTACTTGGTTTACAGGGAACATATTACGAGAGAATCAATAATCAAATACTGTCACTAAGTTGCATACGATAAGATGTTCTGAAACCAATTTAGATGGGAAATCCCCAAGCCTTGTAAACGGAAACAGATGTATGGTCAGCAAAGACCCCAAGAGAGCAATGATTAATTATGAACTGTCACGCAAATGTTTGCAATTCTGTTCGCTTATTGAATCTAGAAGGCCCTTTAGTATTTGGTATATGATTAACAGCTTGGGTACTGGAGAAAGATTCCCTGATTTCAAACCTCAACCTTTTTGGCTGGCTATTCTGGAGTAGATGATTTAAACTATGGAAACCTCAGTTTCCTTATCTGTAAAGTTGGAAAAATAAAGCTTGATATTTCCCTGATAGTATTGATAGGATTAGATGAAATCGCCCTTGCAAATAATCTAGTCTGGTACGTAATAAATGCTTAATGAATACTGGGTACTATTAATTTTAGAGTCTTTCCAAAATGCTAATTTGTAAGCTTTGCTCTTGTTTAAAAATAAAACAGATTTCCAGATACCCTTATCATATTTTTGTTATATAAATGATACTATCAAAATAAAAATTCTTCAGAATAAATTCTCTTATATAGTTCCCCCAAATATTGCCCCATTACAAAATAATACAGTAATTTTTCTGATCTCTGGGAAGACATGTAAATCACATGGATTGCAGAAAATAAAATTCGTCCAGTGGCAAACTTGAGAAAAAAAGGCTCCCATCCTATTTTATCTCTAAGTTGATTTCCTGAATACAGTAAATCAACTTAGAGATAAAATAGGATGATTTTATCTCTTATTACTTATATACTTTATTTGGAAAAATACAAAGTAAGCGTGATGATTTTCAAGATGAACTCTAGTTCTAAAATGTCTCCTGGGACTGACACGTCCCTTGAGTTTTTTCCAGAAAGTCTTACTGTGGGAAATGGTACCATTCCAGAGTTTACCTCCTAGGGAAGCTTCTATACAGCTACTACTTCTTCCTCTCTCTCTCTCTCTTTCCCTTTCTCTCTCTCTCACTGTCATTCACTCTGCCATTTTTATTTGTATTCCTGATCCAATTCTCAGTCCTTATCCATCCTTCTTGTCTCCTAACAATTTTTCTCTGTCCTTTGCCCTTGTCCGCTCACAGTTTTTCTGCATTCAGTCTTATCTGATGTGTTTTTAATTATTAGTTTAATTGTTGCTATTTTGCATCATTTGTTGCCACTAAGTGCAATGGCGTCCCATAAATTATTAAATTAGATTTCATGCATTCAGTCACAAAACTCGTATTAAGGGCCTGCTTTTTACCAGTCTGAGGTCTAGGAGCCAAGGAGATGTGGTCAATGAATGGCAATTCCCCCTGTCAAGAATCCACTGCTGTAAACTTTTTCTAAACTGGAATCCACAGCCCTCAAGCCCCGTAAGTCCTCATGCCTCTTTGCCAGTCTAGGAAGTCTCTATTCAAGCAAACTGGTTTCTGCTCCCTGACTTCACAATCCTCCAACGATTCCTCACAGTGTGCTCTCTCATGTGCTCCATATTTTTATTCAAGTTCTGCTCCTGCTTTGTAAAGAATCCTCCCAATGTTAGAGCACTCATCCAGATTCAAACATAACCTCCCATTCAGGGGCAGTTCTGTCTTGGTGAAGCATTCTCAACCACTCTGGCCTGCAATGACCTTCCTGACCTCCAGTAGAGTTTCCTTCTAACACTCCTCTGTGAGATCAGGTGGTCTATCTAGACATGATATTGGTAATGTGCTCACTCAGCTTCCCTCCTTGTGCTATGTCTTTTTTATACCTCTGCAAGAACCTGATCTGTTGTGGAAAGATTCACTAAAAAGCTCATGGGGCTGAATGCATCAAATATGTGTAATGCACAGCCAGGCATTTCCCTTTGCTGTGATTTGGCTAAATTTCTTGTTAACTGTGTATGTTATCTAGAGGAAAATTAAAGAAAGGTCTCCCCTCCTTCTAAATCCAGTGATCAGGCCAAATTATTTAAGTGTTCTGTTGTTCATTGGAGGAAAATGTTGTTCAGTGACTAATATATTGTATATATATACACATATGTATATTTATTTTATACATATGTTATTACATTATATATGTTATGTGTGAATGTATACACATAATCAAAATACATGATTCTTGATTGCAGCATTGAAAATTCAAGTATTAAAATCTGTCTTTTCCAAACCAGGTTTTGTTTCAAACTTATAGGTGGAATGCAGTAAAGTCTCAGTCATATCACACACATCTTGAGATGGAACACCACAAGCTTTTATGAGTTAGTAAATGTTTCCTCTTTGAGTCTACTGAGAACCCAAGTTTCAAAAAACAGTCATTTAAAATATGAGGGTTTAAGGACAGATGAAAACTATAAAATATAAGATACCGTTGATTAGTTTAATAGTTGAATTCAATGGCTATGGCTCAATGAAGCTCAGAAATCTATACATTCAATTGATGACGAAAAGAAAGATTCACCATGAAGGGACTGTGGGCTGTGCTCAAAGTGAGATGTTGTAAGGAATCTAAGGATGAAAACACCACTACGTTATGAGCAGATGTTATAGCAATTCTTGTTTGTAAAATCATTACATTTTCTCCATCAGTCTTCAAGGAACTCTGATTTAAATGAAGGCCTTTAAGTCATGAATCTCACAACAAATCAATGGTGTAAATTCATGAATTTCATAAAGCAGGCATAGGCAGTTATACTATCGGCCCCACTTAAGCCGCATTAATGTCTCTTTCTACTCACTCCTCTAGAACATTTGACATAAGCCTTGATGAGTTAACTGAATTACTCCAGAACACAGTGCATGCTATCAATTCATTACTTTAAATTATTAAAACTTTATTTCTGCAGTACAGTGCATCATACATGGCTACAGTGGATCACACTATATTGATCACATCTTTTCCCACACGGAAAGGTCTTTGCAAAGTTATAACTTAACAATGCGCCGTGACTTTTAGTGAGATATCTTTGTTTGGATTCCTTCAAAGGAAATTGTGAGTGAAGGATTTAAAGGCAGGTTGTTTATTTGGGAAGGCATCCTAGAAAGAACCACTGAGGAAATAAGTTTTTAAAAAGAAATGAAGAAAACCTAGAATAGATTCTCACTGTGAGTATATAGAGCTTCTTCCAACTGAAGACTGAGAATCCTCAGAATTGTCCAATCAAAGAATGAAGAAGTGGAGGCATTGATCTATTGGGGAGTGTTTGCCTCTGAGGGTTGCTTCAGGGGAGCTAACTACTCTGTATTTCCTGGTCATGACTGCCCAGGCTGGACCAAGCTCCAATGAAGCTAGCTTCTGTGAATACAAGAGCTACTCAAGCCTGAGCAAACTATACATCAGCATTCCAGAACCTGAGCTATGCAGTTGAAGTCATGTGGCATTAAAAGATCTGTTATCAGACAATAGAAGTCAATATTATCCTGCTTTTTGGAAAACCGTAATTATAATATTGTCTTTATTTTATTTTATTATTTTTTTGGAGACACAGTCTTGCTCTGTTGCCCAGGCTAGAGTGCAGTAGCGCAATCTCGGCTCACTGCAAACTCCACCTCCCAGTTCAAGAGATTCTCTTGCCTCAGCCTTCCGAGTAGCTGGGATTACAGGCATGCACCATTACAACTGGCTAATTTTTGCATTTTTGGTAGAGATGGGGTTTCACCATGTTGGCCAGGCTGGTCTCAAACTCCTAACCTCAGGTGATCCACCTGCCTTGGCCTCCCAAGGTGCTGGGAGACAATATTGTCTTTGCACAGTTTAATATAAAAGTATGTGCCATAAACACCTTACAGACTCAGGAACACAGCAGTCTCCTCTGAGGACAGAGCAGTCATCATCTCATTAGAAAACAAGCGCCTTCAACTCATTGTGTTTCTCTCCTTGTTAGGGCTCCTAGGAACTCAAGTTTTTAGTTGTCCTTCAATAACTTATCTTCCCTTTGCATTTCTTTTGTAATTATTTCATCCCCATAGTAATGTCGAGATTTTATCCTGAATTTTCTAGATTTTTCATCCCTTCAAGTGTCTTAGATACTGTCTCAAATACATTTCAGAAATAAAAGAAAAGGGCCTGGATTACACATAATAAATAAAAGGCCAACCCAGGGAAAGGAATAATTCATTATGATATTTAGTAGGAGCCAAGGGAATTGAGTCAGAGATAATACTTGTGTTGAGTCTGTGCTTTTTTCAAGGTGTGATATATTTATTTTGAACCCCACATGTCTTCATTGTGCAGATGAGGAACTCAAGGTTCCAGGGAACCAAATGTCTTGCCTAAAGTCAATCATCTAGTGAATGGAGGAGCCAAGACCTGCAGGAAAGTCAGGTTCCATCTATCGTGTTCTTTATGCTACGGCCTTTGGGTACTGAAAACACAGTGACTCATTTTAGATCATTTGTAACAATGGAGAGATGTAATATGTATCTGTAATTGTATATTACATATTGTTATTTCTGCTTTCCTTTAACTTTGAAACTTTTCCAAAATCATAATGATAATGGAGAATGCAAGATTTAGCCTCAGGTCAACATTTCCTCTTCTTTTGAAATATTTCTAGAGCTCGTTGGTAATTTTAAGATAGCATACTACTCAATTTGTCATATTTTTCAAGTTTTTTTAAAAATTAGGAGACTGCCTGTCCTTACTAAATGTGAACAATTAGAAACAAAAAGAAGTAGGTTCAAGTGAGAATATATAATCTATATCATGTTCCCCAAATTGACTTGACTATACAATTAACTTATATTCTTGACCATGGTATTTTAGTATGAATTTCAAATCCTTCTACAGTGATGTTTGGAAACACTTAATGTTAATGACTCAGCATCTCTATGACTTTCATCCTTAGCAGGAGGCAAATACCCATCGGAGACTATTATAACACAGTTGACCCTTGAACAACATGAATATGATCTGTGTGGGTCTACTTAAACAGGGATTTTTCTCATGACTCTGCCACTCCTGATGATGCAGGATTTTTCTCGGCCTCTTCACTGGACTTGTAGAAGGAGTGCCCCATCTACTCAGCTCATCATGCTCAACCCCTTGCAGGAGAGAGCACATGAGTGAGCAAGTGTGGGATCCAGCCAGCCACTCTGGGCACCGACAGAGGAGCAAGCTCCGTGTAGGGCCCATGGCTAGACCAGGTATATTACCTTGAGGGGAATGTGTCAGCATCCAGGTGAGGGTGTCCATGAACCCTAAGCCCCAGACAGCGTGTTACAGTGCTCTCTTAGTTCTGTCATCCGTGGACAACAATGTTAGCAGCTCAGCTGGTCCCTGGTGGTGGTGCCCTCTGCTGGTGAGGGCAAAGGGTCAGTGTGACAGCCTTTCTGAGTACTTGCAGTCAATAGGTCCCAAGCTCTTATCTGGTGTCCAAGAAGAATGAGGTGGCACAGACAGTTGAAGGATGGTGAAGGCAGAGAATTTTACTGAGCTATGAAAACAGGAGGGGAGCTAAAGAGAGGACAGGTCATCTTCCCCAAAGTCAGATGACTCTGGGTTCTTTACAGGCACAGGATGGGGAGTGCACGCTGACTGGTTTGTGAGTATGCAAAAAAAGGTTAAGATGAAGACACCACTCAAAAATGGGCATGACAGTATAGAAAACCAATTAAGGAAGGGTAGGTATATGTAAAATAGGTGAACGGTGGGGATCAATCAGAGGAAATAGTGCCAAACAGGAAGACCAGTTCTTAATCCACTCCAGGAATTTAACTTGTAGCTTGGCTTTCAGACTTTAAACTGTCTTGAGCTTGGAGATGGGGTTTCACTGGGGACCTGCCCCTATCTACCTAGGCATTTGGCTGCCTCCTGTCACTATCACCAAGACGGCAAGACCAACTACTACTCTTCCTCCTCCTCCTCAGCCTACTCAATGTGCAGACGATGAGGATGAAGACCTTTATGTGGATCCACTTCACTGAATGAATAGTAAATATATTTTCTCTTCTTTATGACTTTCTTTTCTTTTCTTTTTCTTTTTCTTTTTTTTTTGAGATGGAGTCTCGCTCTGTCACCCAGGCTGGAGTGCAGTGGCACAATTTCGGCTCACTGCAAGCTCTGCCTTGTGGGTTCATGCCATTCTCCACCTCAGCCTCCTGAGTAGCTGGGACTACAGGCGCCTGCCACCGCGCCCGGCTAATTTGTTTGTATTTTTAGTAGAGACGGGGTTTCACTGTGTTAGCCAGGATGGTCTTGACCTCCTGACCTCATGATCCGCCTGCCTCGGCCTCCCAAAGCGCTGGGATTACAGGCGTGAGCCACCGTGCCTGGCCCCCTTATAACTTTCTTAATAATATTTTCTTTGTTCTGGCTTACTTTATTTTGTGAATACAGTATATAATACATAGAACACATAAAACATGTGTTAGTCTACTGTTTATGTTGTTAGTAAGGCTTCCTGTCAACAGCAGGGTATTACTAGTTAAGTTTTTGAGGAGTCAAAAATTACAAATGGATTTGACTGCACAGGAGGTCAGTGCCCCTAACTCCCATATTGGTCAACTTTATTTTATTCATTTACATGTATTGCTATTTTTATCTTTTAGCTTTTACCCTTTAGAAAAAATTTTGCTATATTTTTTGGATAAAGATTTGACAATCGTAATAAAAAGAATGTCCCAGATATAGCTTTAGTACCAAAAGCTGATAGTGCACCTTTCTACTGCTCAATAAAAGCAAAAAAAAAAAAAAAAAAAAGACTCCAAAAAGTTGCAAGAAAAGTATCTTCCCTTTCTCCATCCTCCTCTACCTTCCCCAGCCCCTGGTAACCACCATCTACTTTCTGCTTCTAGAAGTTCAACTGTTTAATTTGACTTAACAAAATGTCCTCCAGGCTCATTCATCTTGTCACAAATGACAATATTTCCTGTTTTTTCTTTTTTTTAAGTTGAATAGTATTCCATTGTGTATATGTACTACATTTTAAAATCTACTCATCTTTGATGAACATTTAGATTGTTTCCACATCTTGGCTGTCATGAATAATGCTGCAATAAACATGGGAGTGCAGACATCCCTTTAGCATACTGATTTGATTTCCTTTGGTAGATACCAAGTAGTGGGATTGCTGGATCATAAGGTATCAGATAAGCGGAATAAGTTCTGGTGTTCTGTTGCACAGCAAGCTTACTAAGGTTAATAATGTATTATATATTTCAAAATACATAAAACAGGATTTTAAATGTTCTTACCACAAAGAAATGATAAATATTTGAGGTTATGGGTATGCTACTCATTCTAATTTGGTCATTCCACAATGTGTACAAGTATCAAAATACCACTTTGTACTATAAGTATATACAATTATTATTTGTCAATTAAAAATAAAACACAGCTTAAAAAAGAACTGCAAGAAAACCTTACAAACTATTTGAAAAGAGGAATAATTTGCATATTTGCATTTCTCTCTCTTTTTTAATGCAGACGTCTATGATCGCAAATCACTTTTTTTACTTACAGAAGAGAGAAGCATTAGCTTGTGCTTTTGGAAATAATCCACAAAGATTTCAAGAAGAAATCAGATTTAGGAAATATCTCCAAGTCTGTAAGAATCAACTTCATGATTCAAGCAAGGGCTTCTCTTTTAAGGTTTTTTTTTTTTGAGTTTCTTATCACTATGCCAAGATGAGCATAACTGATTTTCCAAGAGAAGATTCTGACTTTCTACCCCCAAGACAATTTGAAACGTTCTATGTCAGAAATTCAAGACAAAACTTCATTGTCTTTGACAGAACTTCAAATTGTTTCCTCTATCATGATGGCTCATCACCTGCTTTTGTGTTATGAGAGTTGAAGTGTTTTACCATCAGATTGTTCTGCTTAAATTCCTCTTCTAGCCTAAAATTTCCTAAACATAAAATTCATGGAGCATAACATTATGCTTCGTTGAACCCATTGTATGTTTTTTTTTTTTCTGAGTCAGGTAAAAGAAAAATAGTGAAGAAATAAACTTTAATGATCATACTTTTTTATAGAGAATCAGACTTAAATGCTCACATATTTTTAAAGGAGGTGTTTCATTCTTACAGGTGTCTTCAATATATTTCATCTGAATAGCTAAAGGAACATTAATGTTTCAGAATCTCTTCTGCTTTACTGCTTAATAATATTTAATATGATCCTTGATGCTGAAAATGTGTTTTAAAATGCTACTACAGGAATTAAGAAAACAGCAATGCATGAAGTGCTGAGTCACTAATGGCATAGCTAGAGCATGTTACTTGATTTTTCTGGAATCATCTTTACTTGCAAGTAAGAGTTTCAGGCAGTGACTTCTGAGGTTTCTAATGGGTCTAAATTGTAAAATTTAAATGAGTCCCATTTCTGCAAAGCGCCAGAGTCTCAATTGGTTATAAAATGTAAGTCATTGTGGATTATGGGTCAAAGTAAGGGTGACTTCAGGTGTTGGGGCTATCCTCCAAGGAAGTTTAAATAAGATACATGTTCATCTGCATAGCACCCAAATCTGGGGATAATTCTGATGTGGGGCTGTTGGAATAATCAGAGAAAGAATGTCCAAGTATGTGGTGGGGATGGTTCTACTCTGTTGCGGGGTGGCAGGGGCTCCAGCTTTTATTATTGGTGATGTAGTGATGGAAAGGAAAACTCAGAAAAGTGAGACAGTGAATGAAGGCAGCCCATGTCACCTTGGGCTGGTGTCAGGGAGTCTGCAGGATGCAGAAAATTTATCTTTCTATCCCAGGTGATTAATGGATGTATTACATTTGCAAAAGAACTTTCAGGAAAATTTCAGTATTTTGAGTTTCTGATTGGTCCAATTGGCTCAGATTGGGTTAGATTCTACCCTAATATTTTTGTTTTGCTTTGACTTTTGGAACACATTAAGAAATTGATTAAAATTAGTACATGGGATTGTTTCAGTATTCAGTTTTCAATATTTTAATAATTCTATATTATAAGTAGAAAAATAAATCAAGTGAATGACAGGAGATATTTTTTCCCTTCCGACCTCCAATTGGCCATGCTCAAATTTGCTCATAATTCCAAATAAAAGCATCCTTAATATGTGAAAAACAATAACTAGCCCCAAATGGAGACAGCTGTCTAGACCCGAACATGTTAACTTACCTTGACTTGCATTTCAGACGCCAGTATAGACAGTTGTTATTGTTCCTGGTGAAAGATGAGGGCCCCTCTTCCCTGCCCAGCACGGAGAGGAATGAACAGGCTGGAAACACAGGTTTATGGGGATTTTGTGAGCCTCTGATCTCAGCCCTTAGATACCTTCTATAGGAGCATTGATCCCAGGCTGTGGGTGCGCAGTCAGCAGAGCATCAATAGCACTTCCCCGACCGGCAGGCACAGAGCAGGTAGGTCTCACTGCAGCTTCTCCTTCCTGGTCTCTTGGGGCAATAGGCAGTAGCAGCAAGTAGGCTGAGATAGTGCTTCTCAGGCAATGTAAAGTTTAAAAAGCCTTTTCCCAGGAGCACTGCTTCTTGTTTTTATTATGATAATGGTGATTACCATAATAGTGTTGTGCCATCCGTAATTTCAAAGCCTTTTTGGCATTCAACTTGAGGGCACAGTTAAAATTCATCTTGATAAGTGTTGCCAATGTGTAGTTATGGAAAATGGGAGGGGGGAAATGGACATTGTAGTTGGAAAAGAAAAATAGGAAAAAAAAATAGTCCTTTGTCTTCTCTAAATCATTGATGACAAGAAGGCAAGCAAGAAGTCTGTGTTCATAAATCTCCAGGCCAGAGATGGGAGGAAATTCAGGGCCCTCAGAAATTATTAAAATGTATTTTCTGGAATGCTACCCTAACTTATAAAAGATGATAGAGGTTTTAGAATGTGAGTGGAATGATTTTCTTCTCCAAGGCCATGATCATATGGTGGAGATAGTGTGTGTGTGCACGTGTATGTGTGTGTGTGCATGCAAGTGCAACATGTATGTGTATGTTGAAGATGGTGGTGTTACAGAGCCTGTCTGAGCTTCTGCAGGGCCAAAACAAGAAGCCAGAAAAAGCAAGAGCAATTGTAACATCAGACAAAGAAGGTGTGCAAACGGTAGAGACAAGAATCACAACAGGAAATTTAAAGATTTCCCCAATAAAAGCAGTCTTTCCTTCTTGCTTAAAAAATACTATTTTCCCCTCTAGACTTTTTGATCATCCTTAAGATTTTAGAGAAAGAATAAAAATATTGATTATTTTTAGGTTCGTTTGTATGTATGATCAAAAAGAAAATGTTTTCTTTCATAAAATGTTTAACACATGCATTAATAATTTAAATCCATTTCTAGGGTACGCTTCATTTAGGAATTAATTGAGAAAAAAGAGATCTCAAAAGGGAATTCTCTATAAGCTCTGATAGACTTCACATGTAAAAATGATTTTTTTTTTACCTTGCTGGAAGCATACACAGCTCTAAACTAAGTGTCTCTGGCATTTATTCCACTGTGTACATTGAACTACAAAAAAACAACAACATTACATTGATATCATTGAAGACTGGCTGACTCCTTGAGGGAGTAAAACATGTACTTTTAAGAAAATACAAAACAATGGGAATTTCAGCACTGCAACGGCAGCTTACACATTATGTTGGAAAATGTATGATTTTGATACATATTTTAATTCTTTCAAGTGGTTACAGATACAATGATAGGAATTGCACAGACAAAAATTATCAGTATTTCATAGAGTTTCATGCATCTATGGAAGGAAGTATTTAACTTGGTTAAACTTGGAATTAATTGAATTGTTTATGTACTGATTTTGACAGACTGAAGAAGTCAATGGCCTTTAATCTAACAGAATCTGCTGCATCAGGAACCAGGATAGCTCTAAAAAATCACTTTGTAAAGTGGGTCTGCTCATGCTCTCTACCTCCCATTACAGATGCCACTGCAACAAATACTGTTAACAATGAGCATTTTTAGTTAAGCTAGGATTCCGTATCCTTAATTCTAAATATGTTTATATTGCCATGTCTGGATCCATGAGCTTGAGATACAGACTATTAACTTCCAGCTTTCCTAGCTGCCTGACATCATTCCCTCTTTCCTCCAAAAATCCTCACAATTTAGCTACATCGATAATTTTAGCAACTCTTTAGTTATTGGTAGAGCTTTAAATTTTGGCCAGTACCCAAATCCATATAGACATCTGAAGTGGGGGCTTCTGACTCTCCCTTTTCAGAAGACATGGATATTAATGCCTCTACTCTATGCTCCCTTTCCCTGACCTCCTCCCAATCCCACTTAAAAACTGTATTGTCTCTCTGTTGACTTGAATACTGTCAATGATATAGCATTTATGTGTATTTTGGGAACTATATTTTCTCTACTTAATATATATAGGTTAATTCTATGTATTTTTAAAAATCTGTAATCTTGTTTAACATTAGCATTATAAATACTGCTTACTGCTGCATCAGACAATGTATTTGATTATGTGTATGTGTCTGTGTGTGTGTGTGTGTGTGTGTGTGGAGAATGTATTTTATATTCCTGGGTTCATACATGTTTTCCTTTACTTCTTGGTTTTCTTGTTTTGTTTTGTTTCTGGCATGTGCCTCTAGATATGATCTGTTTCCTTGTATGTCAATATCCTTCCATGTCTTCTCATTACATGCTAAGGGATAAGGAGTTATTTTTTTAAATAAACAAAAGCTCTTCCTCCTGGAGACCACTGCTTTCTGCTCCAATCAGAACCGTTTGGCAGTGATTTAGCATCCCAGAATTTTCCTCCACTACTCTAATATGTTTAAGAGTTCTTAGATTATGGGGCTTCCTTTTTCCCAATGTACTCATTTTACTGAAGCATGTATTTATAAAGGATTAATGGAAAGTGTTTTAGCTTCCTATCATTGCATAACAAGCGACCTGCACATTTTAGCTGGTTAAAACAACATGCATTTATCTTACACAGCTTCAG
This sequence comes from Colobus angolensis palliatus, assembly GCF_000951035.1. Taxonomy (NCBI): domain Eukaryota; kingdom Metazoa; phylum Chordata; class Mammalia; order Primates; family Cercopithecidae; genus Colobus; species Colobus angolensis. Next base: position 2,939,233 of record NW_012117866.1, on the reverse strand, counting down.
AGGGTTGGGAAAATGGGAGTAGCCTAGCTGGGTAGTTGTGGCACAGGGTGTCTGATGGAGTTGCACTAAAGCTGGTAGCGAGAGCTGTGGTTATCTGAAGGACTGACTGGGATAGAAGGTCCACGTCTGATAGGGCTCACTCATGGGTAAGATAACTGGAGACCTCAGTCCCTGGCTGGCTGGCCGCAGAAGGCTTTATTTCTTCACTATGAGGGCCCTCCGCATGGCTGCCTCATGTCCTGGCATTTGGCGTCTCTCTAAGCAAGGGCTCCAAGACAATCAAAAAGTCCAAGATGGAAGATGTAGTTCCTCTACATGACCTATATTCAGAATTCACACACCATCGCCTCTACCTTGACTCATTATGAGTAGCTAAGTCCATCACATACTCAAGGTGAGGGGAACTAGGGTCTACTTTTTGAAGAAAGAAGTATCAGTGAAGTTGGGTATAGTGGCTCATGCTTGTAATCAGAGCGCTTTGGGAGACCAAGATGGGAGGATAGCTTGAGGCCATGAGTTTGAGGCCAGCCTTGGCAACACAGTGAGACTCTGCAGTCCCAGCTACTCAAGAGGCTATTAGACAGGAGGATCACCAGAGCCCAGGAGTTTGAGGCTGCAGTGAGCTATGATTACACCACTGCACTCTAGCCTGGGCAATAGAGTGAGACTTTGTTTCCATTAAAAAAAAAAAAGAAGAAGTCTCAGTGAATTTGTGAACATAATTTTAAAGCCACCACAGAACTCATTATTCTTTCCTTGTTCTTAATAAGGAGCTTCAGTGGGTGTCACATTATAATTCAAATATCATTTTTCATTCAGAATATTTTAGGTATTAATCCGTTTTGTTTTGTGATAAAGTCTTGCCTATGAAAAGCTCAGCTTTTGTTTACTGTTGTAAGGAGCAAGGATTTTTGTTTTCTTCTGTTTTATTCTCTTCTTGTCTAGATTTAAAACATATACATACAACACACACAAAAATACCACACATACACGCAACACACACACATATAAAATTCTCTCTCTATATATATCTTTCATGTGTGTGAAATTTCTGAGTACTAAGGATGAAGAAAGCATACATTTATCTTCATTATTCATGACTAAGCACCTAAGTTAAGTGTTTTATTCCTTGTGCTCAAAACTCAATGGGTTTTCAGGTTGAAGATGTATCTCTGCAGTGTATGTATGTATATGTACATATATATACACACACATATATATAGGCAATTCTCATTATTCACATAAGCCATGTTCTATTGTACACTCTCATACATATTACATATTCTCTCTATATCTATCTATCTATCTATCTATATAAATATATATAGAGAGAGGTAATTCTCATTATTCACAGTAGTCACGTTCTATTAAAGTCTCTGCAAACACTGAATTTGCAAATACTAAACTGCACCTGCAAAGGAAAATGCAGGGTTAGGTTCCCGCCAACCTCTGGTCACAACACGTTCATCAACCAATCAATGCATAATTTTGTTTTATGTGTAGTTCTATATAAAGACATCTTAGTTAATATATATTGCTGATCCATTAACTTTGAACTCATGGCCAACAGCACTATAACTCATGCCTCAACAAAGCCCATAGAATGCTTATATTTCTTTCATAGGAATATCACTGCCTTCTGGCACTTAGAGACCCTAGACAGCACTTCAACAATGCACTTGAGAGTGAAATCACTGAAATTAAGGGAAAAAATTTGAAAATGTGGCAGAAAATAAACTAAGAACAGTTGTTTACAGTCTGAAAGCTGAAATGAGGCAGATGATCACCCTGTTCAACCTCAGCTGGAAATGTGTGTGCTGGTGGCTCAAACTTTTTACCACTGTGTGCATGTCCACAAATGATCTTGAAAGTACTCCAAGGATTGATTTTCATGTTTACTGACAAATAGGTGAATTTACAAATAAGAAAGTCATGAATAATGAAGACAAATGTATGCTTTCTTCATTCTTAGTGCTCAGAAACTTCACAACAGTGCACCTTAGTTAAGTGTTTTATTCCTTGTGCTCAACACTCAATGGGTTTTCAGGTTGAAGATGTATCTCTGCAGTTCTCAGACGATTCTCTGCATCATTTCTTTGCTATTTCCACCTCTCTGCCTTCTCTGATCATTCTTTTGGGAGCATGTATTAGTCACGTTTTAGCCAGTTAAGAGAGAGTAGTGGTAAAGGGAAGAGGGAAATGTTTATGAAAGATTTAGAATCAGGAGGAAATAGCAAAGATGCTACATGAAGGACATGGTAATAGGAGATTTTTCAAGAAATAGATAATCACCGTATCATTTATTAAAAATAACTTTTGGATTTGGAAGCAACCTAAGTGTCTATCAACAGATGAATGGATAAAGAAAATGTAGTACTTACACACAATGGAGTATTATTCAGCCATAAAAACATCACACATATACACACAACACACACACACACACACACACACACACACACACACACACACCAGCCTCTGGTCACAATATGTATCATCAACACACATGTGTGTGTTTTTCACCCATTTTCCCAAATGTCTTCCCATCTTGAGGACATGGGTGGAGGATAATGTTCTACCATCATGGGTACAAGGGTTGCTGTGCCTGGGAACTTATTGCAAGTAGAAAATGAAAACTATGAACATCTACTTGAAGAATGTATTTGTCACCAAAGCGTGATTCCTGACAGAGTTTGCTTTTACTTCCCCTGGCTTCCTCCTATATGGTGGAAGGAGCAGAGAGCCTAAGTCAACATAACAAATGCATAAACATATTTGGTTTCCATGACTTTAATATGTGAGGATAATTAAGCCTAGACAGAGAATTGAATTTCAGAGTATGGAATTCCTGATAGTAAGTTCCTCTCATAATTAGCTGACACACATTCATTTTCCCTTACTTTCAGTTTATAAGGATATCGTTTCTCTTATTTTTCATTGTTTTGTCTTTATGGCTTCATATTTATAAATTAAGCTTTATCATAAGGAAATCGTTGTTCTGTGCCTTTTTCTGCCTGGACGAACAGCAGAGAAATCATGACTGCATCAGCCTGGGGAAAAACAGTACCGCTAATATGGAAGAAAGTAAATACCCAGCTGTGAGAAGCGGTAACCTTGTCTGGCTGTGTTGAAGAGTAAAATGAAGGGAAACTCATTAGTACTTTTTTAAATGAAAATTCCTAGGGTCTGCAAACTTCCATATAATAATCATTTTGGACACGAAAATCATTCTATTCTAACAGACTAATCTGTTGGAAGGGATAATTATTTTTTGTCTATTTTTACTTTAATCACATTTTGGAGGAAAATAAATTGATCAATACTTTAAAAGACATCCATTTCCCCCATTATGGATCTCTGGCACAGAAGATTGAGTTAGTGATACCCCACACTTTTCAGTTATGGTGCATCATCACAGTTGGTCCATGTGATGGGCCCATTTTCAATCCAGACTCCCCTTCCTGCCTCATTGGAAACTATGTAATACACTTATTATGAGATATTTGCTTATCTGACCTTATGAAATGTGCATTGTTTTATGTGTGTGCTTCATATTTACCTAAATAATATTGGCATATGTCCCATTATGTGTTCATCTTTTCACTCCAAACAATGCTTTTGATTTTTAATCCATGTTTAATTTTCAATCCATTAAAGAAAATGTGTATTAGTTATCTATTACCACCAATTTGTGGAGTCACAAATTGCCACCAATTGAGTGGCTTAAAATGATGATCCCAACGTCTGCCCTATAGTTGTCCAGCCAAGAATGGTGATTTCTTCCTGAAATTACAATCTTTTTGTTACTTTGGTGTTTTCATTTTGCTCTTTTTCAGTTCTTTCATGATTTTGATAGCTGCAAGAAACTGGATCCTACTAACAATTCAAGGGAGCTCAGAAGTGGGTCCTTCCCTGGCCAAGCCTTCCGATGAGAAACAGTCCTGCCTGACTCCTTAATGCTAGCCTTGTGAGACTGTGCAGAGGATCCAGCCAAGCCATGTCCTGACTCCTGATCCATGAAAGCTTCGAGATGATACATACATTTTAAGTGGCTAAATTTGTGGCAATTTGTTACACAGCAATAGGTAGCCAATATTATCCCTGGTAACGGGTTTGTCACTGCACAAAGCCCACCCTTTGTTACCAAGACAAAGAAGCTCTTTGCTTCTCTTGTCCTTGGCTGCTCTCTGATCCCTTGACTTCTGAAATACAGGCTCAGCATCTCTTTGCAGTTGATGTTAAGCTTCACAGCTCTGGGTTCAGGATGTTAAACTGTTTTGATTAATCCTGGATTCAAATCAGTGACCTTGGGCAACTTGCTGCTATTGTTTCTTCTTGCATAGAATGAGGATTATATACTACCCATCCCATATTTATATAAAAAAGGATTAAATAAGTTAATTCATGGACATGTTCAGAGTATCACCTAGCACTTAAGTGCTCACAGAATATTACTATTAAGTTACTGCTGCTTACCTACATTTTATAAAAGGAATTTCTGTGCTATAGAGAGCACATGGTTCTTAGCAGATGAATATAAAAATTAACAAGAATAAGTTAAAAGAAATAGCAGACTTCATACCAATTAGGAGATCAACTGAAGGAAACTAAAGGAACATGTAAGCTATTCCATTTTTGGACACAAAGGATGATTGTATTTTGTTTCCACCTGATTTCTTTATTTTTATTTATTTCTTCTTCTTAACTTTTATTTTAGGTTCTTGGAGTACATGTGCAGGTTTTTTATATAGGTAAATTGCATGATATGGGGTTTGGTGTACAAATTATTTTGTAACCCAGACAATAAGCATAGCACCTGATAGGTGGTTTTCCAGTCCTCACCCTCCTCCCACCCTCCACCCTCAAGTAGGCACTGGTGTCTATTGTTTCTTTCTTTGTGCCCATGTGTACTCAGTGTTTAGCTCTGACTTATAAGTGAGAACAAGTGATAATTGATTTTTTGTTCTTCATATCAAATCTATTTGAATATTAGGTTTCTTCATGTTTAATATTAGGTCTCTGTGGCCTCAAGTTTCATCAAGCAGAATATTCCCCTAGCATTGGGGACAGAACAGAGATATATAGCTATTCACCAGTCAATGATGGACTACATATACAATGGTGGTCCTATAATATTATAATAAAGCTAAAAAATTCATATCGCCTAGTAACATTGTAGCTGTCATAATATCATAGGGCAATTATTTTACTTTTTAAGAATCTTAGTGTAGCATTAGTGTACAGTGTTTATAAGTGCTACAGTTGCACAGTAATGTCCTAGGCCTTCACATTCACTCACCACTCATTCACTGACTCTACCCAGACAACTTTCAATCCTACAAGCGCCATTCATGGTAAATGCTCTATACAGGAATACCATATTTTTGTATTACTGTACCTTTCTATGTTTGTATTAGTCGGTTTTTATGCTGCTGATAAAGACATACCCGAGATTGGATAATTTATAAAGAAAAAGAGGTTTAATGGACTCATGGTTCCACGTGGCTGGGGAGGCCTCACAATCATGGCGTAAGACCAAGGGATATCTTACATGGCTGCAGGCAAGAGAGAATTTGTGCAGGGAAACTCCCCTTTATAAAACCATTACATCTCATGAGACTTATTCACTATCACGAGAACAGCACAGGAAAGACCTGCCCCCATGATTCAATTACCTCCCACCAAGTCCCTCCCACAATACACAGGAATTGTGGGAGCTACAATTCAAGATGAGATTTGGGTGGCAACACAAACTATATTAATGTTTATATATGTTTAGATACACAAATACTTACCATTGTGTTATAATTGCCTACACTACTCAGTACAGTAAGATGCTGTGCAGGTTTGTAGCCTAGGAGCCCTAGGCTTTGCCATACAGCCTAATTGTGTAGTAGGCTATACCATCTAGGTTTGCATCATCTAATGATGCATTTCCCACAAAAATCTCTGTCATTAAGGGACACATGACTGTACAGGCAGAAATTTCAAGTTCAACCTTTTTGGTCACTTCAAGTTACTTTAGTGGAAAACGTTTATTTTATTGCAAAAGTTTAAAACTACCTTGCAATGCAAAACTTGCAAGCAGTGGAATATGGCCAATTGGAATTCCCCCCTGAATTATGCAATTGACAAAGTTGTGTTTATTCAAATAAAAAATAGCTGCATATGTAGCACATTTCACTTAGTGACTGGGGACAAGAAAGATCATCTTTTGTCTTTCTCAACTCCTGGCGCCATGAAACCTTCTTCATCTTTATCTTTCGAAAATGTTGCTCAAACAGTAGCCACCTTCCATTGCTCTGACTTTTGGGGATGATGATCTCACCCTGTACTTCCAATAAACACACTTTTTCATGAGTTTTCCAGTTCTCTAATCTCTCCAGGAATCATGCCTCAAGGCCTTCTTCTCCACATAAGCACACAACACATTCTGTTTAATAGGCAGTTTTGAACAGGATTAAAACTTTCTGACATAACAAGACTAACCTTGTAATGAAGTAGGATGACAGCAGAAACTTATGAAGGTGGTTTTCTATTTTGAAATTTATGAGGAACACCATGGGAGGGAAGAGTCATAGCATGGCACACGACAAAGATGCAAAATGTGGATCTATCAGGGGTTGGGGAATGTTTATTGTTTTAAGGAGAAATAATGGTATAATTTGGGGGACAGATAACTGTGGCCCTTGGGCCAAATATGACCCACCACCTAGTTTTGTAAATAAAGTTTATTGGAGCATAAGCACACCTATTCTTATACTTTTTGTTTGGTTTTTTTTTTTTTTTTTTGAGATAGAGTCTCCCTCTGTTGCCCAGGCTGGAGGATCTTGGCTCACTGCAACCTCTGCCTCCTGGGTTCAAGCAGTTCTCCTGCCTCAGCCTCCCTGAGTAGCTTGGACTACAAGCACATGCCACTAGGCCCAGCTAATTTTTTTTTTTTTTTTGTATTTTTAGTAGTGACGCTGTTTCACCATGTTGGCCAGGCTGGTCTCAAACTCTTGACCTCAAGTGATCCACCTGCCTTGGCCTCCCAAAGTGCTGGGATTACAGGGGTGAGCCACCATGCCTGGCCTATTTATTTACATATTACATATCATATCTCCAACTGTTTTTCTCCTACAACAGCTGAGTTGAGCAGTTGAAATGGAGACCTTATGGTTCATAAAGCCAAATATAGTTACGATCTGGCCCTTTACCAAAAAAGCACACTGATCCCTGCACAGCAGGTAGGTAACACTGATTTTGGAACCAATGAAAGATCCAAATTCCAGCTAGTAATAGCATGCTGTACTTTTGATATTGTTGATTGGATTCATGTTGGTAGAGCAAGGTTTAGCCCATGGCATCAATGTTGTCCATCAAATGACAATTATTTTCTCATTCCTTATGTAAATAATTTGTTAAAGAAGCAAAACATTTTGTTTTCACATCTCCCATTTTTAATAAGTGTTATTTCAGAGAAAAGTGCACAGCAAAATCTGTTATCAGTCAGTGCATTTCTGCGTGGCTCAACTACATACTTTTAACATAATATTCACTAAGTAAAGGCTCTGCTGAACATTTCCCAACTATGATTTTGTTTCATATTTTATGCCATCAGGAGACATATACATTTTCTGATAATTTTTGGAGAAGAAAGTTTATTTCAAATGAGATCACCAAAATAGATAAAGATACAATGGAAAGCCAACTTGGATAACCTACTATTAATATCTTCAGGTGAATGGAATGCAGAGAATAATGCCGTGGTTAGCGTATCCTGTGAATTTTATCTTTGAAGTTATATAATAAAGTAAAATTAAATAGAATAAAGGTGGCACTGTTTCTTGGAACAAAGGGAAATTACAAAGAGAAAATTACTAAATCACCACAAAATAAATTGGCAAGAAAAAACAAACACGAAATAAATATGTGTCAAGTACTGAATTTGACTTTTATTTTATACTACCCCAGGCAACAGAAACTGTGAAGAACCACATGTTCTTTTTTAAACAAAATTTTTTGGGGTATATAGTAGGTGTATACATTTACGGGGTACATAAGATTTTTGATACAGGCATTGATATGGCTTGGCTGTGACCCCAAATCTCATCTTGAAGTGTAGCTCCTGTAAGTCCCACTTGTGGGAAGGACCCAGTGGGAGATAAATGAATCATGGTGGTGGTTCCCACTACTGTTCTTATGGTAATGAGTAAATTTCATGAGAGCTGATGGTTTTATAAGGGGAAATCCCGTTTGCTTGGTTCTCATTCTCTCTCTTGCCTGCTGCCATGTAAGATGTGCCTTTCACCTTCCACCATGTTTGTGAGGCCTCCCCAACCAAGTAGAACTGTGAATCCATTAAACCTCTTTTCTTTGTAAGTTACCCAGTCTTGGGTATGTCTTTATCAGCAGCATGAAAATGGACTAACACAGGAGTGCAACACGAAATAAGCACATCAGGAAAAATAGCGTATCCATCCCCTCAAGCATTTATCCCTTGAGTTACAAACAATCCAGTTACACTCTTTTGGTTATTTTAAAATACAAAATTATTATTGACTGTAGTCAACTTGCTTTGCTATCAAATAGCAGGTCTTATTCATTCTTTCTTTTCATGTACCCATTAACCATCCCCATCTCCTCCTCCCCCAGGCCTCCACTACCCTTTCTAAATTCTGGTAACCTTCCTTCTACTCTCTATGTCTATGAATTCAATTGTTTTGATTTATAGTTCCCACAAATAAGTGAGAACACGAAATGTTTGTCTTTCTGTGCCTGGCTTATTTCACTTAGTGTAATGACCTCCAGTTCCATCCATGTTGTTGCAAATCATTGGATCTCATTCTTTTTTATGGCTGACTAGTATTTCATTGTGTATATGTACCACATTTTCTTTATCCATTCATCTGTTAATGGACACTGAGGTTGCTTCCAAATGGTAGCTATTGTAAACAGTGCTGCAACAAACATGGGAGTGCATATATCTCTTCTATATACTGACTTCTCTTTTGAGGGGTATATTCCCAGCAGAGGGATTGCTGGATTGTATGCTAGTTCAACTTTTAGCTTTTTAATGAACCTCCAAACTGTTCTCCATAGTGGTTTTACTAATTTACATTCCCACCAACAGTGTAGGAGGGTTCCCTTTTTTCCACATCCTCACCAGTGTCTGTTATTGCCTGTCTTTTGGCTTATAACTACCTGTTCTTTTAAAAGTGTTCCTGGGGCATCTCAGGTTGCTGAGCCAGGCAAGTGGGTGCTCTAAATACTTGAAGATCTGCCTGGGCATAGGGCAGGGAGGGCCAAATGAGATATATTATTTTGTACTTTACGAGTACAAAATACATATATATATATGTATTTTGTACTTTACGAGTATTATTTGTGCACAGGTGAACTTCAGTATTTGTGAACTATGCATGACTGTATAGTACAGTTAATGAATTATCTGCAAAAACAAAAAAAATAATAAAAGCAGTCTTGCATAAACTCAATCCAAAAACATCTGTGATTGTCACTCACCCTTGCCCCTTGTGATTTCTCTTGGGCTCCAGTGTCTGCAAGTCCACACCCAGAAGATGGCCCCATCTTTGGGGCCATCTCTAGCATATTTCACAAAGTCACCTCTAGCATTATGGATGGAATCCAGCTGTTTCTCCTAGCTCACTCTTCTTCGGTTCTCATCTGTCACATTTAATGTTGTTTCTGGTTCTACCTGTACACATTTAATGATATTCATTTGTGTAAGCCTCATCTTTGTGGCCAATGAAAGGGGGCATTTCTCCAGCACTGCTATGCAAAAATCTCAAAGAATGCATGCTGTGAAGAAATGCCAGCACCAAGGACATAGAGTTTATTCTCAGTATCTAGCCAGTAAAAGTGTGAAGTTCTAGAGTTTCCTTTCCAATGGGATGCCAGTCTGAAGTTGCCTCCTGGGCAGTCTGGGAGTCACTGTGAGGGATTTTCGCAAGCTTGGCTGGAGCCCTGCCCCGATAGAGAGCCAACATGACCACCCGTGCAGGTGACGCCATTTCTGGCCCATTGGGAAACCTCTAGTTGGGCCAAATAAATGTCATTCTACTAAAAATCCATTTGGATGACTGAGTTGCAACAAAGGGGTGGCTATGAGAGCCAGAGCAGATGTATTGATCAGGAACATGTTCTCATCTTAATGATCTCAGAGTTTGAACGTAACCAGAATGTATTTGAGTGAGCATGTCTGTATGAAGACATTAATCTTGGCTTCAGTCTTGCATATGTAAAATTGCTTTCGGGATGAATAGGCTAGGCTGTTTGTGTGCCAGACTCTTCAACTGGGATGAAGATACAAAAGATCATTGTTGGATGAGGAGAGGAGGTTCCCAGAATGTTAACTTTCCAAAGTAAGGGAGAAAAAAAGGATAATTCTATTGATGCCCGAATACCTGAATAATAGAAAAATGAAAAAGACTTAGTAGCAGTTTACATCTATGTATTTTTAGGTCAATAACCAAAACTACTGGAAGAGCCTTTTCCTGCAAATGAAAATGTTCCTCTTTCAATAGTTACTTGGAAGAAGAGTTCTCAAATTAGCAGAGAATCTGCTGATGGAAACTATTTGCAATTTGGAGGCAACATTCTTGGCCATAAACATTTAAGAGATTAAAAAATAAAATAGCAGTAACAACACACACGCGAGCGTGCACATACACACAGACACACACACATACACACACCACCATGCAGGTGACTCCATCTCCGGCCCATTGGGAGACCTCTAGTTGGGCCAAATAAATAAATTAGCAGGCTTGTTTTAGGAATATAGAAGAGTGGACCTTTTCTCACGGATGTCCAGATTCACAAACGGAGCCTATTAATCTACATGTTCCTGCTTTTTCACAATTTACTATTTCATATTAAACTCTGTGTTATTCTATTTCCCCAAGGAAAAAAGTGGCTTAAAAAAAAGTCTAATTTTAAGGAGCTATAAACAAGTTGTTTGCTCATTAAAAAAAGCAAAACTATAATAAAACTTATATTTATTCCATCAACAGTTAGACTTGGCAGGTTGCTCATTAGAACAATTTAAAGCAGCTTCTGTCTAATTCGACTTTTACGTTTAGATATACAGTCAAGCTGCAGTGATTCAGTTCTATAAAACACGCTTTCAATTAGGTCTGTTTGAGCTTGGCCTCTCCCATGCCACGATCTCAGACAAACCTAGTTTGATTTATGAGGACTCTGAAGACAGCATATTCAGGGTCCGCCAAGTGCTCCCTTCTGTTGTGCCTTGCGCAGATCTTGTTGCTGTGTGGTGGCCTCCCTGGCCTCACTCTCAGTCCTGAGAGGCATTCTCCAAGGATGAGGTGGGTGACAGTGGTTTGGCTCTTCTGTCTGCATTTCTTGTTTTTCTCTTTTTCATCACATACAAAAAAGAAACCACTTTTTACTTGAAAGTAAAATATCTTTGCCTCTAAAGAAAATGTCTGTTTTAAATCGTTATAGATTGGCCCATCTATAACAACTCATTTGTATCTCCTTAAAATTAGACATTTTTGTAGCCTTTTTACTTTCTTACAGAGATAGAACAACACAGAGTTTAATATGAAATAACAAATTGTATAAAAACAGGAACACATGCAAATCCTCTTCCTCTGATTCATCTTACTCTATCAGACCTCCTCAGATAAGAGTCATAGACTTGCTGTCAGTATCTGGATCTCCATGAGAAAAGATCCGTGCTTCCATATTCCCAAAACAATCCTGTGAATTCAAGAAGTGATTCCCCACAATGAAGCTTTGTGATAGATTGCAAATGGAATATAAGCTTATGAAACACCTCAGATGGCATACAGCATGTTGCAACAGAGATCAAGAAACAGAAATAAGGGCAAATGATTTCTCCTCTTGTTATTGGAATGAATGATGCAATGGGTGATAGTCTACTACTCAGTGTGCAACAACTCTGCAGCAGCTACACAAATTCCACCACACCATAAATCAGAGTAAAAGAATGTCTGCTTCCTGGATCTTGGATAACCTGCTGTGTTTACAGAGGAGAAAAAGAACACATATCTAAGAGAACTAGTTTCATTTCAGAGAACCATATCTAGCATGAAAGCCCTGCATGAAGTCATGATGTCTTCATTTAGCTACATCCTTAAACTCATCTCTCCTTTATGCTACAGCTGGGAAAGCTGAGTAGTGAATCAAATTCAACCCATTACTTTCTCTGGGGTTCTGCAGGCTACCAAAAACATAAGCTTATTTCTTTCCAAATAAACAAGTAATCTTATGCACAGAAGAAAACTGCACCCTGCTGCATAATCAATAAACTCAATAATTAGAGTCACATCAAGAAACAGAACAAAGCAAAACATTCCAGGAACACACAGAAAGGAAAAGGAGTTTCTTGGAGGAGATGTACTCAGAGAAAGACTCAGGGTTTCACTCTTTGAAGCAATTTGAAGATCCCCGAAGAAAGTGCTCCCCAAATATCCCCCGGTAGGATGCCTGAAATTTCATGCTCAGATATCCTTCCTTCCATTGGAATGGGGGTCTCTCAGATGCAGTTCTGCATACACTAGAACATATTGGCTTTTGGAAGAAGCAATGCAGTAAATAGTAATAACCTCTGTGCAGAAGTTTAAAGGATGTTTTGCAAATGACAGATAAATGGTGGTTCTGAGAGGACAAGTCCTATTTAGGATAGGGGAATGAAGGCTGGGTACTGCCTGCCCGAGGTAGCTGACTTGATTGGAGAACCTGGCTGAAAGGCATTGGGTTCTTGAGCAGATGCTGGCTAGAAGAAAAAAAAATGTATGGATCCAGAGTTCTAGGATCAGAGAAGCCAGACTTTACGGTCTTACTTATGCCCTGTAGTGGTAGTACTGGCCATTTCAGGATGGAAACCTAAGTTGTTTTGATTGATGAACAGAACACTTTTATTTTCACTCAAAAAGACTCAGTGATATGTTAGATTCAACAATTTAAAAGAGAAGTTTACTTAGCTGTGACAAACTTGAGCTATTTTATTACACCAATTTATAATTTCTTGGCCCTGTGGGCTTAAATGTTTCCAGGTGGCATAATGAACATTTTTAAAAGCTAAATTTGAAAATTTATAGTGAAGTCATTTGGCCTAAATAATTATATGGAAGAGAGTGAAAAAGTTTATACATCAAAGTGATTTTTTTTTCTCATAGCTAATATTTTATATAATGCAGAGTTAAGTACGTTTTGCTAAACCTCAGAGTCAAACACAGACCTTGGCAACATATAGTACCATGAGGTTAAACAGGGGCTGAAGACAGAAGTCTCTAACTATTCCTATATTCATACAACGAATTTCTGGACACATCATTTTATTACTTAGAATAAAGATGGAACATCATGTCCTGTGACAACCTCCCAATCACCTACCTATGGCCCATAAAGAAGAATATAAATTCGAGAGAATCTGATCAAAAATAGTGAATGTTTGCTTATAATAGGTTATCATCCAAATAGAAGACTTATGCTATTATGAGTGAAAGCGAGGGCTCCCTGTATTTCATGTAGGGAAGGGGCAGTTCAAAAGAGCCATTCCCAGGGATCGAGCATGACAGATAGGCATGTTACTTAGCTGAATGCTTACTGATTTGTAGAACTTGACTTACTTTCCTGCCTTTTGGGTGTGGCCATATGTTTTGGAACGTTCTTGGAGGGCCTTGCATACGTCCCTGAGAGTTTGAGGGTCTATATGAAGAAAGCGAGTGGTTATCTACTGACGAACTGCAAAATTCTCCAGCTGGGGGCAGTGGCTCACGCCTGTAATCCCAGCACTTTGGAAGGCTGAGATAGGCGGATCACTTGAGCCCAGGAGTTCAAGACCAGCCTGGGCAACGTGGTGAAACCCCATCTCTACAAAAAATAGAAAAATTAGTCAGGCATGGTGTCCTGCACCTGTAGTCCTAGCTACTCAGGAGGCTGAGGCAGGAGGATCACTTGAGCCTGGGTGGTGGAGGTTACAGTGAGCCATGATTGCGCCACTGCACTCCAGCCTGGGCTACGGTGAGAGACCCCATCTCAAAGAAAAAAAATAAAAAATTCCGAGGGCCCGAGAAGCTTGGAATAGCCAAAAGCAAGGAGAGGGTGCATGGTGTGCAGTGGGGGAGGGGAGTGTCTATATCCCTTCACCCTCCACTTGATGTGATAAGAGCATGTTTTTCTTTACTTTTCTCTGATTTCTTTTCTCTGATTCCTTCCCTTCCTTCCTTCCTTCCTTCCTTCTTTTCCTTTTTTTTCCCCTTTCTTTTCTTTCCTTTTTCTTTTTCTTTTTTCTTTGTTGGAGGAGTCTCGCTCTGTCACCCAGGCTGGAGTACAGTGGCACAATCTCGGCTCACTGCAACCTCACCTCCCGGGTTCAAGAGATTTTCCTGCCTCAGCCTTCTGAGTAGCTGGGACTACAGGTGCCCACCACCATGCCTGGCTAATTTTTTTATTTTTTGTAGAGATGGGGTTTTGCCACATTGGCCAGGTTGGTCTTAAACTCCTGACGTCAAGTGGCCTGCTTCGGCCACCCAAAGTGCTGGGGTTACAGGCGTGAGTCATCCATCATGCCCTACCAGAATATGTTTTTCCTTAGTTACATGGACCATAGAAAAGGTTGAGGTCTCTCTTAAAGTTAGCATGTTCAAATTAATATGTAAAAGTGGTACAGCCCTGGAGAACTTCAGCCGTAGGAGCCCGGGTCTGTAACCCTTGGGGAAGGAGGTTGGAAGGTCAGAGGGAGACAATCTAGAGAACACTGTTGTAGCAGGCAGCTGTGCAATGCTCAGCACCCCGTGGGCCTCCCAAAGAGCTCCTGGGCCAACCCACGGAAAGACCAACGTTCCACCCTCATACACATGCCATAGAGTCCACACTGAAAGCCAACCAGCCTTAGCCAAGGGAACCCTGAAATATTAATAATAAGACTAGTTCAGACAACGAAGTCCCCTTTCTTTTTCTTGCCCCAAATCTGGAAGAGGCAAAGTGGGAAAAGGAGGCAGAGAAAAGAATGGAACCATCTCTTTTCTTCTACATGTCCCTAAGCCTCAGCTTGGGGTAAAAAGAGAAGCTCAGTATTGGATCCAAATTTGAAATCAAAATTTAAATTGGAAAGAACATTTTAATACAAGAAAATAAGGCTTAATTACAACAAGGAGACTTTCCCTCATCGTTGGAAATGTCTGGAAAGCTATGGGAGGTGATCAAGACGTCTTTGGGAGTTGGAAAAAGGTCCCTAAGATGCAGTATGTTTGAGGGCAGTGTTAAAGAAAAATAAAGCCTTCTCCTCTGTTGGTCACTTAGTTCAGAATTGTGAAATTCACTAGATCCATTTTTATTTGAGTAGATCCTCGGGTACATTTTGTCTCTCTGGTATCTCCATTAGTCCAACTTCTCCAAGCAGCCAGAGTTCTCATTTCACTTCCCCTTCTGTGCAATTTCAAGCCTTACAACATCCGCTAAGATACAGAAAAAAGAACCCCTTTGTTTTTTTTTTCATTATCGTCTTCCAAGGAGGCTTTTGAGATCATTTTTTCCTAATCAAGCCGACATAAAGTTTTAATATCACAGATACACATCTGTTTATGTACTGTACTGTATCTTACTTGATATTATAAATATAGTACGATTTTTTTTTGCCACTTCCCACCGAGAGCATTTTTTGAGAATGCATGCGTTTGGTAATTCACTTACTCCATCTGCCTCAGGTAAAATAACGAAGTGAGTCGAGTCAATTGTTTTCCATACTACGTATGGAGGAACTCTTATGGCACATAGAATTGTTCCCATGAACACCCAAGGGGTAAGGGTGAGAAGGGGGTGGGCACCAGTGCGAATGCCATATTGCTGTCACCCAGAAGGGCCACCATCCACACTGGGTTCTACATGAATGCTATGGAGTAGTCCTTCTAATGCAGCCTGAACAGCTGTTTTAATATATCTCTGTATTAGGGTTCTGTGCAATATGACAGTTCATAAAAATGGTTTAGTGAAAAAAAGGGAAAAATCCTCTTGTATCCGTGCACCTGAATGCCCCCACATTTTCAGATTCTAGCTTTGTGGTTAATAATGCCATAATGAATACTGGAATTTTAACAGAAAGGTGACTATATACTCAGGAAAACTCAAATATTTGTGGAATTCCAGCAAAGCGGGAAAATGTATTTTTGTGGGATTTTCCTCTGTGTCTTTCAAATCAACCCACTGACAGTTTGCTGATAAGATCTACTCCATTAGTTCATGGGACAGTCCTGCCAGTGATATATGTTTATAGCTTTATATTTTTTAGGAAAAAAACGAAACCTATAATATAATTTGTAGGTATTTTGTACCTCATGACATTTTATTCAATGCATTATAAGAGGGCTCATAGAAATTAAAATACTACCACTATAAAATCTGATTATGATATATTTGGGTCTCATTTCATGGTGAGAAAAATTTTATACAAGAGATCAATACCATATTAACTTTTATCACTTTTTCAGTTTGTATGGTTTGCAGCATGATAATCCAATCAATCAAACCATTAGGTTTGACACAAAATCAATAGAACTGTACACACAGATACATGCTATAAGCCCAACTTAAATTCTCGCCCTGTTGTGACGAGGTGTTAAATAGGGAGAGATCTATTCCCTCATTAATGTATGAAATATTATGGGGAAACAGGAAAGAGTGGTTAATTCAGCCTAAGAGGTTCTAGTGACAGGATCAGGTGACTTTTGAGCTGAGTTTTGTAGATTCTTGGTAAGAAGGGAATGGAATAATATTCCAGATGCAGGAAATAACTCAAATAAAATGTCCCAGGAGTCTTATAGTGTATGGTATTTCCATCTAGTTCTTGGATTCTTTGGGAAAACTGATATGATGCATGGTAAGAAAGAGGGAGAGATGAAAGCAGGGTCATAGAGACAAGAAACCACTACTAGGTTTCTTATTAGTGGTTTCTTGTAAGACTTCTTATATGATGCTGTGTTTTAGATTTACCCTGTATATGATGGTGAGGCCCTGGGAGTTTTAAGCAGGAAAGAGAGGTGTTGTCAAAACACAGAGTGTATAAACAGTAGAAAAATCTGTAATCTGATGGGACTAACACTAGGTTTGGCTAGTCTTATGTCCCAGAATCAGTATTATTCAGAAGTTCTTGCTACAGAATTGAATCAGCCGATTTCCATGTAAAACAATATGATTTAGTTCTGCTCATAATAAAGCCATTTGAAATTGTTCAGATATTTAAGTATTTTTGGAGCATTGATACATACATATTTACATCTATATAGATGTAAGTATAAACCGATATACGGAGGATATCTGTATCTCTACCTATGATTGAAAAGTAATGATATTATGCTATTTTTATTTATCGATAAATGTCTTTGGGTGAAAGATTTCAAGTTCAGAATTAACCTATATAATATTTTAGTCCCAAACAAGAACAGTGAAATGTAAAAATATCATGGCATAGAATCTTCAGGAGGATAGCTTCAGACATAGTCCTGAAGAGATTTCAAAATGGCAGAATGGAAAATAAAATAAAATAAAAAAGATCAAGCAAGCTACACATCTCAGGTCAGACAGCTGTCAAGTGTATTCTCTGTTGAATCAAGTTCTGGACTGAATCCACATGAACGCAATGAAGTAATGAGCTATAAACTTATTTTGTTATGATGAGACAGAGGGAAAGGGAAGTTTTGCTCTAGAGTTTGTGCCAAAGTTTTGATTTTAATAAACAAAGTGTGGTATATGAGCTCTGCTACACGCATGCCAGGACATTTTCTTTAATACATACTGTTCCAAAACACATATCTCATTATTTTTGTAAATCTGATTTCAACATGAATACTGCACTCTGTATTGAAAAGTTCCTAGCATTTGTGCTATCATTGCTGATAACTATGCATTTATTTCATGCTTTTATAATAATGCCATATTAAAGTATCCACATGCACATTGTCAAATTGCAGGCATGATCTGGGCCTGGCGGGGTCGGGTTGAGAAAGAATGCCTCTTGAGTAGGGAATCCTACAAGCTCTATTACCCATCAACTTAGTTATCTTTAAAATTATATTCTCTTTGCTGAAATAGAGATTTTTTTGTTTCTTTGAGATATATAGCAGGCCAAAACTTATAGTTCTTCCAATATGAAAAATGGTTCTTTGAGATTATTACAATCAGACTGATTTTTGAAGTGGCTCTTCTTCAACAAAATAATATGCAGGGGAACAAAAGCAAAGTTTACACATAAGGATATTGATACTTCAGAGAATGAAATTTTGTTTTATAGGAAGATTCACAGCAGGATTACTTGAAATGCTGAGCCCTCCCAATTGTCCATACAAAGGGAAAGAGTTAAAATTCAAGATTTGGGAATCATCCATTATCAAGCAAATAACATCAATACATCAACTCATTTACGTTTAAACTCTGATGCCTCCAGTGTTTCTCCTTGTTAGGGTTTGTCCACATTGACTGAGAGGGAGTATTAGAAGACATTGCCCATAGCTGCCTGTGGCCCTCTGAAGGCCACTTGAGTGAATCTGTTTCAAAGACACTCAGCACAGGCTGAATGAATGTTTTGATGAAAATAGCTTATAGAGTAGAAGCAGTTCCAAATGGAACATCTCTTCTATACCTCACCTTTCCCAGAGGTTACTGGCTAGAGTTTGGACATGGATTTATGCTGGATGATTTCACGCACTGGAGTTGCCTGCCCCATCATTGTTAAGCAGGAGTGACAAATCTCTAGAGATGATTAAGCCAGGAATGTATGCTCATAGTATAAGACTGGATACTATTCCTCACTGAACGTATAGACATAACATTTAACGTAGGGAAATGCCAAGGGTGATCTAATTTGAGCTGGACTTGGCTGATGTTCCATGTATATAATAGCTATAATAAGCAGTTCATGACTGGAAGAAAAATCAAATAAAAAATGTATCTCATGGATATTGCTAAATGAAAAAACAAGCTGCAAGTCATAGTGCTATTGTTATGAAAATAAGACTAGGAAATCTAGAAAAGCATTTACACAGCTCACTAATGGTAGAGAGCAGATTATCAGAATGAGGTAGGATAGAGAATGTACTTTATATTATCGTGCTTTGTGCCTTTCCTTTAAAAAAAAAAAAAAAGGCACACAATGTTTGTAATCTAATTTATATGTTAAAGAGGCGCTATCATGTACTTTCTGTTCCTGACCTTACTCAAATTTTCCTATTACAACCACCATTTCATCTTTCCTCAAATACAGAGAAACTTAGTCTTTCATCACTAAAGGAAAAATTATTGATTAGAAATGATTTGCTTTTACTGATTCAGATAAACTTGCCTTTAATACATAAATGTTTTCTTTAGAATGACTTTTTAGAATTCATTTTTTTATCATGCTTAATGTAGATGACAGATAAGATGGAATGAGACATAGAAAGTGTAAGAAAGAGAAGGAAGGGGCCGGGCGCGGTGGCTCACGCCTGTAATCCCAGCACTTTGGGAGGCCGAGGTGGGCGGATCAGGAGGTCAGGAGATCGAGACCATCCTGGCTAACACAGTGAAACCCCGTCTCTACTGAAAAAAAAAATACAAAAAC
>NW_012117866.1:2892614-2919348 GCF_000951035.1 Colobus angolensis palliatus | reverse complement strand
AGGAAGGAAGGAAGGAAGGAAGGAAGGAAGGAAGGAAGGAAGGAAGGAAGGAAGGAAGGAAGGAAGTTATCTTATTCTGGGCATCTCCCAAAAGCAAAGCCTCAAACAAGAACTTTGCGTACATGGTTTATTCCGTTGCTGATCTCAGAAATCAGGGGTAAGGAATGGAAGAGTTTGGGCACACGAGGTCAGTGCTCCCCTATCTGCTTAGGAGTATACAAAAAGACTTTGCAATTTCATCACAGAGAGAAGCCTTTATCCAACAGCACCTATCGTCTGTGGAGTGAGAGTTGCCTCAGGAGGATTAATTTAATTCATTCCTGAGCTATGAAGCATGCCCAGAGGTCATCTCAGAGTTCTACAAAGCATATGTTGGAGAAGGTCCAGGATACAATGCATAAGATGCATAGTGTGCCCTTAAAGAGTGATGTTGTCAAGGAAAAGTGGGTGAAACTTGAAAGGAGATGTTCACCGCTATAGCATCTGGGCTCACAGGTAGGGCCAACAGATGTATGGCTGCCCAAGGGAAAGGCTGGATAGAAAGGACACGGAAAATTACATTTCTTGGTTTCCGAAATATATTTTTCCTGTTGTCAATCGTTTTGGCATGAAGCCTGTGTGCTGAAGATCATTTCTTCACAATCGTCATTCACAGGAAGTGATTCCCACTCGACTTGGAGAGGGCAAAGACCAGGGAGACTTTGGGGATGTTTGCTGTGCCATTACTGCTAAGCCGTGACCATCAGCACTGAGAAAAATAACATGAAAAACATATTTTTATTGCCATTAAAAACATACAGAAATTCCCACAGTATAATTGGTCTGCATCATAAATGTATTTATCTCATCAGTGACAATCTATGCCCTTTTCTGACATTTTTTATTGTGTCATTTTTAATAGTATAAAAAGAACTGTAAAATCATTGGCCTATTCTTCAAATTTAGGATTCAAACAGGAATGCAAATATGTAGTATTTATTCAAGACTCTACCAAAAACCAGGAGCATTGACATAACTTTGTATATGGCCTAAAAATAGGAAGAACAATGCTATTTTCCAAAGGTCAAGAATCATTATTAGGCATCTTTGTGTTTTTATCAATGTTTTGTCTCTACAGGGTTCCAGGTACCATGCATCAGTCAAGAGATCATGAAAAATGTGTAGCAGTGAAAATATTAATAAGAAATAGAGTGTTGGTATGTTTCATCTGTCTTTTAAAAGAGTGAGATGACATAAAAATTACCTTGTATACTTATATACATTTATCATAAAATTTGAGCATCTGTTTACTGAAATTCAAAAGCAAAATTACAATGTTGTTGAAAGCTTTTAGCCTGTGAATCTTCAAGAATTGGAGGGATATCCATTTGTCTTGTAAAAGATGAATACAAAGAGATGAATAATCCTGCCTTGCAGCAAAGAAATACATAGAATAACCTTTTGAGATCCCACTTAGTTTCTGAATTCTATAAATAATATTGAAAATTATTTCAGAAGCCCATATAATGATTACTTTTGCTATTTGTAATAAATAGATTATAAATGTAATACTTTAATTATAGCTTCTGGATCATTAAATCAATCAATGAGGTTTTGGCATTTATTTGGTTTGATAGCTCCGTAAGTGGGTTGGCTGGTACTATGTTTTATTCTTGAAATGCCTGCATTAAGATTGAGTTCCCTGAGTCACTACTTTTAGGGACAGATGTGTTTCCACATTTAGTTAACATGCAAAGCAGTTCTACACAACACAATCTGTCAGCGAACACTTACTTCCTAAGCACAACCAAGTGCTTTTCCTTTATTTTTTAATGCTGTCAAATTATTCTGCAGTCCCATATTCCAAAGCATCAGTGTCTAACACATGACTACTTAAGTCCTGAGATTTTTCTTAAATTATTTTAGCAGTATGATAGAGTGTTGCAGGTACCCAACAATAGCAAAGGAACAAGTCCCTCTGGTTTCAGAGGCAATGACATGAGATCTAAATAATAAATGTAATTCAATGTCATTATTATCCCCGTATTTTAACACTGTTTGCCAATTCCTATGGATTAGAAAAATATATGGTGATTGTGTTAGTTGGGTGTTTTCCCAAAGCAGATCTTGAAATGAAGATTTGAATGCAAGTAGTTCATTTAGGAGGTGATCATGAGAAACATGATGAAGAAATGAGGTAAGACAGGAAAACAGTTGATATGTTGATGTATAGGAAATTGCTGTGAGCTACCGAAACTCAGTCCCACCAGGAAACCTCTGCAAGATTGTGGAACACACTTCAGAGTTGTCTTCCACTAGGGACTAACAACTCCCATCCCTCTTTAATTACAACCAGATCGGGATTCAGCCAGGGGTTTCACTTGCCAGCATTTCCAGCATCCAGAGAAAATTTTTGAGTGCAGAGACACAGGAGTGTGAGGCTTGAATCTGTGGTCCTGTACAGAAATTGTCTACCAAGATGTATGTGATCTCCAAGGTGGTTGGAAAGCCTATTCATGGTAGTCTCAGTCTATACTACAGAGTAATTGAGTATTCTCAATCAACTCTAGTAATTGGTTGACTATTTAATTAATTACTATCCAGCATTTACCAGAGGGCAGACCCCAGGCTAGGTGCAAGGCGTAAGGAAAAAACCAACTTAACTCTTTTCTTCTTCTCCTGGAAACCATGCCTCCAATAAACAGCCCCTCCCTCTGTTTAGTCTTTTCCTATTATTCAAATTAAGGGTACTCTATTTTCTGGATCCCACGGCATTTTTGCCGTATTTCCATTTTAATACCTACTGTGCTACATAATTAAATGAGTCGGTATCCTGTCTCATTTCTCTGACACTCAAAATATTGAGTTTGTAGATTGCTTTTGGTGGTATGGTAATTTTCACAGTATTGATTCTACCCATCCATGAGCATGGGATGTGTTTCCATTTGTTTGTGCTGTCTATGATTTCTTTCAGCAGTGTTTTGTAGTTTTGCTTGTAGAGATCTTGCAAGTTTTCCTTGTAGAGCTCTTTCACATCTTTGGCTAGGTATATTCCTAAATATTTTCGTTTTTATTTTTCCTCTTTACCAATTTGGATGCCCTTTATTTCTTTCTCTTGTCTGATTGCTCTGGCTAGGACTTCCAGTACTATGTTGAATAGAAGTAGTGAGAGTGGGCATCCTTGTCTTGTTCTAGTTCTCCAGGGGAATGCTTTCAACATTTCCCTGTTCAGTATAATGTTGGCTGTGGGTTTGCTGTAGATGACTATTTTTACCTTAAGTATGTCCCTTCGATGCCAATTTTTCTGAGGGTTTTAATCATAAAGGGATGCTGGATTTTGTAAAATGCTTTTTCTGTGTCTATTGAGATAATTGTGTGACTTTTGTTTTAATTGTGTTTATGTGGTGTATCACATTTATTGACTTATGTATGTTAAATCATCCCTGCATCCATGGTATGAAACCCATTTGATCATGGTGGACTATCTTTTTGATATGCTGTTGGATGCGGTTTGCTAGTATTTTGTTGAGGAATTTTGCATCTATGTTTATCAGGGATATTGATCTGTAATTTTCTTTTTTTGTTATGTCCTCTCCTGGTTTCGGTATTAGGGTGGCAATGGTTTTAGAGAATGATGGACTTAGGGAGGATTCCCTGTTTCTCTATCTTTTGGAATAGTGTTAATAGGATTGGTATCAATTCTTCTTTGAATGTCTGATAGAATTCAGCTGTGAATCCATCTAGTCCTGGACTGTTTTTTTTGGTAATTTTTGTATTGCCAGTTCAATCTCACTGCTTATTAATGGTCTGTTCAGAGATTCTATATCTTCCTGGTTTAATCTAGGAGGGTTATATACTTCCAGGAATTTATCCATCTCCTATAGGGTTTCTAGATTATGATTGTAAAGGCGTTCATAGTAGCCTTGAATAATCTTTTGTATTTCTGTGGTATCAGTTGTAATATCTCCCATTTTGTTTCTAATTGAGCTTATTTGGATCTTCTCTCTTTTCTTGGTTATGGTTAATGGGCTATCAATTTTATTTATCTTTTCAAAGAACCAGCTTTTTGTTTTATTTACCTTTTGTATTTTTTTTGTTTCAATTTCATTTAGTTCTGCTCTGATCTTCATTACTTATTTTCTTTTGCTGGATTTGGCTTTGAATTGTTCTTGTTTCTCCAGTCTCATTAGATATGACCTTGGATTGTCTATTTGTGCTCTTTCAGATTTTTTGATGTAGGCATTTAATGCTATTAACTTTCCTCTTAGCACTGCCTTTGCTGTATCCCAGAGGTTTAGATAGGTTGTGTCACTATTATTGTTTAGTTCAAAGAATTTCTTAATTTCCATCTTGACTTCAGTGTTGACTCAACGATCATTCAGGAGTAGATTATTTAATTTCCATGTATTTCCATGGTTTGGAGGGTTCCTTTTGGAGTTGCTTTCCAATTTTATTCCACTGTGGCCTCAGAGAGTACTTGATATAATTTCAATTTTGTTAAATTTACTGAGACTTATCATGTGGCTCATCATATGGTCTATCTTGGAGAATTTTCCATGTCCTGATGAATAGAATGTATATTCTGCCATTACTGGGTAGAATGTTCTGTAAATATCTGTTAAGTCCATTTGTTATAGGGTATAGTTTAAGTTCATTATTTCTTTGTTGACTTTCTGTCTTGATGACCTGTCTAGTGCTGTCAGTGGAGTATTAATGTCCTCCACGACTATTCTGTTGCCATCTATTTCATTTCTTAGGTCTAGTAGTAAGTATTTTACAAATTTGGGAGGTCTAGTGTTGGGTGCATACATGTTTCAAACTGTGATATTTTCCTGTTGGACTAGATGTTTTAACATTATATAATGTCCCTCTTTGTCTTTTTTAACTGGTGTTGCTTTAAAGTTTGTTTTGTCTGATATAAGAATAGCTACTCCTGCTCACTTTTGGTGTCCATTTGCATAGAATATCTTTTTCCATCCTTTTACCTTAAGTTTATATGAGTTCTTATGTGTTAGTTGAGTCTCCTGAAGGCAGCAGATAGTTGGTTGGTCAATTCTTATCCATTCTGCAATTCTGTATCTTTTAAGTGGAGCATTTAGGCCATTTAAATTCAACATTAATATTGAGATGTGAGGTACTATTCCATTCATCATGCTATTTGTTGCCTGTATATCTTGGCTTTTTAAATTGTATTTTTGTTTTATAGGTCCTGTGACGTTTATGCTTTAAAGAGGTTCTGTTTTGATGTATTTCCAGGATTTGTTTCAAGATTTAGAGCTCTTTTTAGCAGTTCTTATAGTGCTGGCTTGGTAGTAGCAAATTCTCTCAGCATTTGTTTGTCTGAAAAAGACTATCTTTCCTTTATGAAGGAAATTCACTGGATTCAAAATTCTTGGTGGATAATTTTTTTGTTTTGTTTTGTTTTTGAGACAGAGTCTCACTGTGTCACTAGGCTGGAATGCAGTGGCATGATCTTGGCTCACTGCAACCTCTGCTTCCTGGGTTCAACTGATTCTCCTGCCTCAGCCTCCCGAGTAGCTGGGACTACAGGTGTGCACCACCACACCCAGCTAATTTTTTGTATTTTTAGTAGAGACAGGGTTTCACCATGTTGGTCAGGATGGTCTCAATCTCTTGACCTCGTGATCTGCCCACCTTGGCCTCCCAAAGTGCTGGGATTACAGGTGTGAGCCACTGTGTCGGCCAACTATTTTGTTTAAAGAGGCTGAAGATAGGGGCCAAGACCCTTCTTGCTTGTAGGGCTTCTGCTGAGAAATCTGCTGTTAAACTGATAGGTTTTCCTTTACAGGTTATCTGGTGCTTTTGCTTCACAGCTCTTAAGATTGTTTCCTTCACCTTGACTTTACATAATGATAATGTGCCTAGGTGATGATCTTTTTGCAATGAATTTCCCAGGTGTTCTTTGAGTTTCTTTTATTTGAATATCTAGGCCTCTAGCAAGGCCGGGGAAGAGTTCCTCAATTATTCCCCCAAATATGTTTTCCAAACTTTTAGATTTCTCTTCTTCCTCAGGAATGCCAATTATTCTTAGATTTGGTTGTTTAACATAATCCCAAAATTCTTGGAGGCCTTGTTTATTCATTTATTTTTTACTCTTTTTTGGATTGAGTTAATTTGAAAACCTTGTTTTCGAGCTCTGAAGTTCTTTCTTCTGCTTGTTCAATTCTATTGCTGAGACTTTCCAAAACATTTTGCATTTTCTAAGTGTGTCCTTTATTTCCTGAAGTTGTGATTCTTTTTTACTTACGCTATTTATTTCACTGAAGATTTATCCTCTCATTTCTTGTATTATTATTATTACTTTTTTGATTTCCTTAAATTGGACTTCACCTTTCTCTGATGCCTCCTTGATTAGCTTAATAATCTACCTTCTCAATTCTTTTTCTGGCAACTCAGAGATTTCATCTTGGTTCAGATCCATTGCTGGTGAGCTGGTATAATTTTTTGGGAGTGTTAACGAATCTCATCTTGTTATATTACTAAAATTGTTTTTCTGGTTCTTTCTCATTTGGGTAGACTATGTCAGAGGAGAAATCTGGGATTCAAGGGCTGCTGTTCAGATTCTTTTGTTTCATGGGGTGCTCCCTTGAAGTGGTGTTCTTCCCCTTCCCTTAGGAATGGGGCTTCCTGAGAGCCAAACTGTAGTGACTGTTTTTGCTCTTCTGGGTCTAGCCACCCAGCAGAACTATGGCTCCAGCCTGGTACTGGGGAGTGTCTGCAAAGAGTCCCATGATGTGATCCATTTGCAGATCTTGCAGCCATGAATACTAATACCTGCTCCAGTGGAGTTAACAAGGTAGTGAGGTGGATTCTGTGAGGGTTTTTGGTTGTATTTTTGTTTAGTGTGTTAGTTTTGTGTTGGTTGGCCTCCAGCCAGGAGATGGTGCTTTCAAGAATGCATCAGTCACAGTCCTATAGGGATGATTCAAATTTGCCCTAGGGACACCTGGTTAAGTATTCAGGTTTCTCAGGTGGTAGCCAGGGCCACAGCTCCCAGGAGATGACGACTCTTGTCTTCTGCTAGCAGGGTGGGTAGAGAAAGACTACTAGGTGGCGGCAGGATAAGCATGTCTGAGCTCAGCTTCTCCTTGGGTGGGGTTTGCTGTGGCTGCTATAGGGGATGGGGATGTGGGTCCCAGTCCAATGGAGTTATATTCCCAGGGGGATAATGGTTGCCTCTGCTGAGTAATACAGGTTACCAGAAGTGGGGGAAAGCTGGCCCCAGACCACAAGCCTCCCCATTGAGAAAGCAAGCTGACTCACAATTTTTCAGGATTTCAGGGAGGCTGCAGTGGTGATCCAGTTCCTTCAGAGGGTCTGTGGATTTTCTTAGCTTTCCTGTTATATTCCTGCGGTAGTTCTTGGAGCAAAAGTTCGCAACGTGAATCTCCACATGCTGCTGTCTGTGGGAGCAGGAGCTGCAAGCTAGTCCTGCCGCCTATCTGCTATCTTAATCCCCTGCTTAGTGCCTTGTTAGTGGTGAGTAGCCACTTCGTGGGTAACAAATTTTATTTGAAGACAGGCTTCCTGGTACTTGCCCTAAATTCCTAGTTACAGCCCTGGGAAATAGAATGCAAGTCAGAGAGGACTGCGAGGGCAAAGGTGGTTGTAAAGACATGCTGTCTTCTGTCTTGGTACTGAGTTTATGTTGATGTAGGGTCTTCCCTGATCTGAACTGACATGATAGGATGGGACTAGATTATCAAGAACTGTTTGAATGCCTGTGACATTTGTATGGTGACGAGGTAGCAAATGTGCACCATGGTTTACCCCATAATATGCCTATGGTAGATTCTGCATTTCTGCTAGCCATCAGCTTAGCCTCATTTTCCTTTCCTTCTTTTTCTTCCCAGTCATAATGTCATTTGGAATGTTTTAGGCAACAAAGAACAATCCAACGTGATGACATTTTTATAGTATAGTTATAGATAGCTCTGTCAACAGCATAAAGGTGAATGGGTAAAAATGAGTTCTGTAACGAAGTTGACAAAGCTAATTTAAAAGTGGGCTCTTGCTCTTTGAAAAGTTGTTTTCGAATTCCCATTAAGGTCTTGGGGGGTGAGAAACTTATTTTCAATATCTTTATGAATGATAATCATTTTTGAGTCTCACTTATTTTTTTTCTCAACTATTTATGAGATGATTACTGTCTACATATACCTGCAATGGTGAGTCATAGAGTTTCCCAGAAGGCTGATCACGTCTGTGGAGACAGGATGAGAATGACTAGTCTTCTTTATAATGAAATACTTCAAAGATGCATGTCATCATTTAAGTTCCTGGTGGCAGGGGAAGTGATCATATATCAAAGTGACTGAAAGGACCTGATGGGGACTATTACCTTGTTTATTATGTCTTTGTCTGTCATCACCAAGGAGCAGACATAGTCTATACTTTCAAAGGAATGAGCAGAGAGACAAGGCTTTCTGAATATTCCCTGGCTCGACCTCACCATATGAAGATTTGATATGCTTGTGTCCTCCATATGTGCAGGATTCATTAAAAGAACGGCCATCTCTAATGAATGATGACAAAGCCCACCTTCTCCTCATTACTCATGCAGAAGATGGTGATTATTGGAAACCCAATGGCTCACTTAGTTTTGTTCCTTCCCTTTCTTTTACAATTTATGCAACTAAGATGATAGGGGATGTCTTTAGTCTGGAATAATCACTCATGAACAAAGCTTTGTCTTTCATTTTATAGTGCATTTGCTAATATCAAGGAAGACAAAAGTCTGAATACATTTTTTTAAAAAAAGAACAAAAAGTTGTGCCAGACTTCAGTTACTTAATTATCTATTAGTTCAACAATTATATTAGTAAGAGTTCTCCAGAGAAACAGAATGAATAGGATATCTATCTACCTATCTACCTACCTATCTATCATCCATTTATCTATCAATCAACCAATCACCTATCTACTATCTATCTAGATATTCTATCATAGTCTATCTAGATAGATAGATATTGGGATATTGATAGATAGATGCCTATATCCATTATATATACATATATATAATAAGGTATTGAGTCATATGATTATGGAACTCGGGATTTGTCAGTCTCAACACTCATAGTTGGCAAGCTAGCGACCCAGGAGAGCCAATGGTAGTCTGAGTTCAATGGCCTGAGGACCAGGAGAGTCAACAATATAGTTCAAGTCTAAAGGCAGGCAGAGTTGAGACTCAGGAAGAGCCTATGTTTCAGTTCGCGTCTGAGGGCAGGAAAATACTGATGCCCCAGTTCAAAGCCAGTCAGGCAGACTAAATTCTTTCTAACTTGACCTTTTCTTCTATTCAGGCCTTCAAATGCTTTTTTGTTCTATTCTTTGTGTGTTGGATGAGACCCACTCACATTGGGGAGGACACTCTTCTTTACTCAGTCTATAGATTCAAATGTTCCTTTCATCTAGAAACACACTCACAGTCACCAGAATAATGTTTAAGCAAAGGGCACCCTGTGGCCCAGTCAAGTTGACACATAAAATTAACCATCACAGCAACTATTTACAAAATAGTTAACAGTATGCATTGCTAGATTATTCAATGTGAGGAAGACAGAGATGGATGACGTCCATCCCCTACCCTTACAAGTTACAAGCTTTAGGAGACATAGTGTGTTTGCAGGTGTGTGTGTGTGTGTAAAAGAAGTAAGCTAAGTGCCAAAGAAATAAAACTCAAATATATGTACACATGCGCATATACATACGTACATATATATACACACACATCTAAATATGTATATATACATGGAGAATCTATCCATATCTATCTAGCTATGAAAAGATCATTTATAATTGGTGTTAGCAAGCAAGAATTAAAGAAAGTCTAGCAATGGATCCAAACCATAGGTAAAGGTTCAGAGTTCAGCAGAGCCAAGGAGAGGAAAAGCATTCAAAGATGCAGAAAGATATAGCAGAGAACTCTAGCTATTCCTCACACCCTGAACCAGTCCTCTTCCAGGGTGGTGTGTCTTCACGATCAAGTATGTAAGTGGAAGTAGTAACTGCTCACAGGAATGGCTCATAAAATTCCCTATTGCCTATTCCTCCAAGCTGTTTTTGTTTTCTGTGTAGCTGGCTGGAGACAACTTCCAGAGCCACCTTAGAAGCCACATGTCGAAGACGGCACCCTCTCTGCCAGCCAGGGTCTTTAAGCACCTACCCAGGGTCTATGAGAATTGCTGTCTTGGTCTGTTCATCTGGTCAACACCATGATATGATCCGCAAGTGAACTGCTATTGTGTTTGAGCCATTATATACTTTGGGATCTCTTTGTCACAACAGTTAACATTACTCAAACAAATACAAGATGGATGGATGGGCAAGAGCATGACTATACAGGCACGGTGAATTTGTCCAGTCCAGTGTGAAGGAAACACAGAATATATGTGAAGAATTTAGCAGAGAAGACAGTCCAATGACGTCAATCAGAGAATACAGAATTTGGACTCCATAAATTGGGGATGGGGAGTCACTGAAGCTACTGAAACAAGTAGGAAACTACTGAAACAGTGCGGGGAGAAACATGTAATGTTCCAGCAGGGAATGGGTTATGAAGAAGACAGCATCTAGATCTTCTTTTAGAGCCTAGGAAGGACACCCAAAAAGTACTGTCCAACACAACATAACAGGGACAGAATTTTAGAAGGATGGGTGAGATGGCAAGGAAGAAATAACAGAAATAACAGAAGGTGAACAGAAACGGATTTTGACAGCACAAGGAGAGTGAGAGTCATCAAACTTAGGACACTAACACTTTCAGCTTTGTGGATAAAATGTTTATTAATGGGACAATCTCTGTATATTTTGTGTTTCAACTGTTTGTTATATTTAAGAGACTAGGATGACTACAATCTGGCAAATTAGCCTTGGATTCCAAATTAAAATGTAACTATATTTTGAAACATGTAATAGAATTTTATTAAATAGATCAACAGTAAGAGATTTTGCTAGATTGATACATTTGCTACTGCCCTGTATGTAACTAAATAAGTTTTCAAAGGTGATGCAAAAATTTGAGAAAGGTTTTTTGCTTGTTAGGGTATTATATTTTCTGGCACAGGCAATTGATGTAACTCACACAAATACTGAATATTTAAAATTGATGAATGTCTTTTAAGATGTTTAGGTATTTATAAATGGAATTGATTACTTAAAGATATTTATTCTGTAAAAATGAATAATTATTGTAAGACTGTTGCAAATGTATAGTTAACATTGTTAAAGTGTTAGTATGTTCAAGACATTGTAAGGAGAGATGTTTAAATTCATTAATTCCCAGGTTTTCATTCAGTCCTAGAAAGTTCAAGATTCCATTATTTTGTGCAAAGTATCATCATCAACAACAACAAAACCCCCAAAACGAAATCATTACATTATTTTATCTTCTCACAGGAAGGGAAAGGAAGCACAGCATTTGGTTCCCTGGTTTTCATCCTTTTTCTTTTGTCTTTTCTTCCTTTTTGCTATTTTGGTGGAAGAAGAATGTGCAAAATAATTCCTTACTGGTAGTTCATACTTCAGTATTTAATAAAAAGCCTCTGAACATTTGTCAGATGATTTCTTACTTCCCCTTCCTTTGTTCTGGTCTAGTTGGTTAAAAAGAAAGAGCAGAGACCCAACAGATCTGGGACTTGTTTAACTGTGACACTTTGTAATGACAGGGTCGTGCTCTCAGGAGTTCCTACGAACACAACTTATCGAAGAGGGGAGCAAAGAGATGGCAGTAATATTACCAAAGGACTCCAGTTCATTTATATGCAGGCTATTATGCCATATCTTCCTCATCCTGTCCTCACAGAATCACATGGAAGGTCTTATTAATGCATCAACAGGCTCTTATCATGAGTATTTAAAAAAATAACCAGACACACAGTTCATGACTGGACACCCCCCACTCCACACACATACCCTTAAGGCAAAGGTGTGAGACTGAGTGTTACAGTTTTTGTTCTGCATTGTGTGATAAGATTGCTATTATGAATTAAAAAATATAATGGGGCATATACTGCAGCCTGAATACTAAATATCAAACACTTTTAATAATATAACATTAGAAAATATGAGTAGGCATTAGAATCAAATTTTAGAAATTAAATATTTTGTAAAGGAATTATAAATAATAATGATAGGAAAGTTAGCATCTTTAGCATAAATATTTAATCCAAAACATAGCAATTAAAATGACTGCTATTTATGCAAAAGTGCCTTCCATGTGTATTCAAAATGATTTGATGTTTTATTATTTACTATTCACATGTTACACCTCTGCAAGCCAGGTTCCCATTGTATAGATGAGAAAATAGAGGCTCAGAGAAATTAAGAAACTTACAGTCACACAACAACCAACTTTGACAGCTGGTATTCAGAAGAAACCAAAGAGAGTAAGTCAGCTAATTATATTTTAATGGAAGCTAACGATGATAAACAACTATGAATCATAATAAGAATTATTTTCTTTTCTAGAAAATAGACTATTTTTTAGTTCAAAATGATTTTATTTAAAAATGTGTACAGCTGAAGGAGAGATCTAAATGCTGTGCTTCCTTTCCCTTCCTGTGAGAAGATAAAATAATGTAATGATTTCGTTTTGGGGGTTTTGTTGTTGATGATGATGATACTTTGCACAGAGGAACCCAATTTTCACAGTATATATTTGGCAATTTTAGCTTTGTAGTTGATAATAACAGAAAAGAAAGTTTCTGTTCAAGATCCTCACTCCAGCACACTGAGTCAGGTGCTTGGCAAGATGACACACTTCCTGGTCTGAAGCTCACAGCCAATCCTCTCACCCAAGTGGAACACCAATTCTCCTTCAGGCACACACACACACACACACACACGAGGTCTTATTTTCACTGCTCTACACAGGGCCCTGAGAATCCTTAATTTTAAAGTTGGGAAAAAGGGGAAAGGATTCTTTAACTCATTGTCTGCAACAAATCCAACTACCTTTTAACTCTTAACAATTGCAAGTATAAAATACTTGAAATTTATGAGATGCTCCATACACTATTTTTTAAAGCAGTATTAGATTATCTAATAATGCAAAATTGAGTAGAAAATATGGAGAGTTGCCGTATACCCCTGCTTCTACACACAACCTCACCCACTATCAATAACCTGCACCACAGTGGTCCATTTGTTACAATCAATGAACCAACATTGATATGTCATCATCATCTAATGATGTCCATATCTATATTAAGATTCTCTTTTGGTGTCGCACATTCTATGGGTTTGGATAAATGTATAATGACATGTTCCCACCATTAAAATATCAAACAGAATAGTTTTGCTGCCCTAAAAGTCCTCCCTGCCCTGCCTATTCAAAGTTATTCTATTTTGAATATTATCTCCTACATTATTTTTTAAAACCTTGTTAGATCTCAGTTTCCTCAATTGTAAAATGAGAGGTCAAACTAAATTATCCATTTGCTTCCTCCAAAGATATTATGAATGTATTTGCAAATGGAAAAATCTCTCTGATCTACAGAATTTTGAAAATAATATGGATTAGGTTTCTGAAGTCTCCTGTAAGTTATTCATTATTAGCCCTAATTCTGTGAAATTCAAAGGAACCCTTGTGATATGCTGTCAGCAATTCAGGGTTACAGGCCTCACTCTTCCATAGCAGTCGCAGGAGGAAGCTGACCCCACCTCTAGAAGGTGTGGCCAGTCAATGCAATCAAATTTAATGATGGCAAATATTAAAGACACCATATTCCCTGAAGGTCTTAAACTATATATCACTCTCAAGATGCATTTTACTTAAAGACAGAGTTAGTTACATGAAAAGAATTTCACTTCAAGCATGGAGTTAATAACAGGGTTGGATTAAACTGTAGCTAATTGGTTAGGCATGGCCAGCTCAACTAAAATTCACCAAGTGAACTGTATGTAAGCAACATGGAAAATAGGAAAATGAGAAAATTGGAACTTGTAGCTAAGTCCTTGCTCTTAGAGATCAAAGACAACACATAAGTAAATACGTATTTCATTAAAGTATGCCAAACTTTACATAAAATATGCTAACCATTGAAATAAGAACTATTTTTCCCTTAGTAGGTGGTACTCAGCAAGACTTGAAATGTGGGTGCCTCCAATTCACAGGACTAATGCCAGCTACTAAACTAATTTAATAAAACTATAAGTATAATCATGAAATGGGTCCTGGAGCTATTACCCCCGTGAAATCATAAATCCTCTCCTGTCTTTCTGGCCCATGGTTGTCCAGTGTGTGCATCCCCTTTCACTGGTCATGTCTTTCAGGCAAAGCAATTAAATTTTCGGCAGGATTAACTCATTAGACAATTATTAATCATGAAAACCAGTGCAGTGCTAAATTGTTTATTCCATTATCCAGGCGAAGAAAATTATTACGGACAATTTTTTGTTTTTTGAGACAGAGTCTTGCTCTCTTACCCAGACTGGAGTGCAGTGGTGTGATCTCGCCTCACTGCAACCTCTGCCTCCTGGGTTCAAGCAATCCTCGTACCTCAGCCTCTCGAATCTAGAACTACAGGATGCACCACCAAGCCCAGTTAATTTTTGTATTTTTAGTAGAGACGGGATTTCACCATGCTGGCCAGGCTGGTCTCGAACTCCTGACCTCAAGTGATCCACTCACCTCGGCCTCCCAAAGTGCTGGGATTAAAGGCATGAGCCACTATGCCCGGCCTAAAGACAATTTTGTTTAGAACAATCACGGTGGCTACCCTCGATCAGCTCATGTACATCATTTTGAATGAACCTTTAGATTCTAGGTAGAGACTGCTTAACTTGGTATTTTTCAGCCTTCTTTTTTTTCTTTATCGTTCACCTAAGGAGGATTTTAGGCATTATTTTTCTTAATTGCCATTTCCAATGAAATTTTAATACGTCAGACATTCTGTATATCTCTGCATTCTATTGTATATCTGTGTTTTATACATAAGACAAGTGTTAATTTGGTTAAAATCAACAAAAACTCTAAAAGCCAATTTCCATCCCCTTACGGGCAATATTGCTTCTGTTGAGAATGCATGACGTAGATGAACTAATTAGTAGCCAAGAAGAAAGCATACGGTATCTAGACACGTGTCTACTATAGCACTGTGTGTACTCACTCATAATATGAATTATAAAACCAATGAGGGCCTACTTTTGGGCAGGTATGGTATTATACAATACTTACTTAAATATTATGTATCTTATATCAAAACAAGGATTTTTTAAGGCAAGCAGCACTTCATCTTTATTTTTGTAATTATCATCAAAGATTAAAAAGTGCATTGAATAATTTAGGTTTTGCTGAATGGATGAATGAAAAAGTGAATGAATGAGTGAATGATTATTATGTAATAGGACACAGAAAATAGTTTTGCTGCCCTAAAAGTCCTCTCTGCCCTGTCTATTCAAAGTTTTTTCTTTTGAATAGGCAGGGCAAAGTCACTGACTGTTGAGGAGTGAAGAAATTATATTGTCCATCTGTATCAAAAACTATCTTATACAGAATTTTACATTCAAGTATTCAGTAACAACTAATCTCAGGAGCAGAGTATGCACCTCAGCTGTACCTGATAGGCAATCAAAGTCATATTGAGGTCAGCTGGGGTTATATGATGCAAACTTGCTCTCCTTATAGTGTATATTTACTAAAAAGTGACAACCAAGTATCCACTCTGCCTTTATTTTCTGATATGTTTAACAGAGGCAACTCACTTTTTAAAAAAAGAAGTTAATTATTTTTGTACTTCTTAAAGATCGTAACACTTCAAACGTTTGCCTCCCACTTGTGGGAAAGAAAAATTATAATCTGCACAGGATTATCAATGAGTGAAAAACTGGAGTGATTGTTTCTGGCATATTTACATTTGTTGGCTGATTCTGCAGCTAAATGCCAAAGAGGAATTTGTCAAAGAAAGAGACTTGCGTATATTGAATCCAAAGCATTTTCAAAATCAATACATTTCTTACACGAAATAAGCCAAATTTATATGTACAGAGGCTTTGAGTAATTCTCAAAATGATGGTGTTTTCCTCTAAATGGTCCTTAAATCTCAATCACAGGCTAAGATTTGTCTACTTAATAAATTATTTCATTGCCATGGGACATGAAGCTCTCCTTTTGTCTTTATTTGTAAAATGGAGATAATTCTCTATTGTGCTATATATACACATGTGTTCTCTCTCTCTCTCTGTGTGTGTGTGTATATATATATATATATATATATATGCTATATTTTAAGGCAATCTATGCACTATGAACTATGAAATCAAGGAATGCTATTACTTGGTTGTTTTAGAAGAGTTTTGAGGGCCCTTACCAAACTTGTAACCTTAGTGTCAAACACATACACACATACCCACATACACAACACAACACACACACATAGACTTGCATACTACACATCAATTTATATTTCCCACTCAAGTCACCAGATTATTACCAAGTGTACATTTTTCCCTTTTTTTGGAAAGTAAATGCAAACATGTTAAATTAATACGATTCCTTTTTCATAGGGTGTACATTTGAGCTGCAATAATATATAAAGGGAAAGTAGATTATGATGCAAAAATTAAGCTGATGATTATATTGCAGCACCTAGTATTTCTAGAGTAAAGTTTGGCTATGAACTTTACAGTCAATTATTATGCCAGGCAAAGTTTCCCACAATAAAATTTTGATTTTTGTTGAAATCAGGGCACTTGATATTCACAATGATGTAATCAATTTTTACTTAAAACATTGGTATGTTGTTTTCCAAATCCAGGGATCACAGGGTCAATTTTACTTTCCTTAGCATAGGAGATTAGAGGAAGCTTATATTTTCTCATCAGTACGGTCAAAAATACATTCCTTTACAAATTTTGGAAAGTGCAATCAATCAGTGGGATAATTTTTAAATGTGAAGACCTGTTCTCACACCTATTGATCCAAAAATTAAATTTATTTTGGAATATTCATGGCTTTCCATGACCTTCCTGAAATAGCTGTAAAGTACATTTTATGGACATTTTCTCAAATGTATGAAAATCAGCGAGTCTC
The DNA here is from genome assembly GCF_000951035.1 of Colobus angolensis palliatus. Taxonomy (NCBI): domain Eukaryota; kingdom Metazoa; phylum Chordata; class Mammalia; order Primates; family Cercopithecidae; genus Colobus; species Colobus angolensis. The sequence continues at coordinate 2,902,316 of NW_012117866.1, read as the reverse complement.
ATATCTTCATAAGGAACTCCTACAGAATATCACTAGTAATAATTTTTAAAAAAGCACATTATGGCTTTGCTTTAATCTTAAAACTCCCTGAAATTAAGTATGTATAACTTAAAATGGAACATAAAATAATTGTGTCTGGAAAGCACAATTTAGCATTTAATGAAGAAAACATATAAAATTACATTGAAGAAGTCATCCCATATGGTGTTCTTTGATGTAAATAGAAACCTTTTTTTTCTTTTTGTTACTCATTACCTACCCACTCTTCCTGTCAACGCCAGTGTAACTTTCAATTTTACAATTTTTGGAATCATGTTAATGATTTCAACGATATTTACTGGTATTAAAACTTTTTTAAGAAGACAACAAAATTAGGAAAAATAATATGAAAGTAAAAATTTCCAGAGAAGACATTTTAGGAGAAGAAAAAACCATTATAGTACTTTCATATTCAGTTACTATTTATAAATCTTCAATTCAATAAATTAGGTAAACTGAAAATTGAGAATGACCTTTTCCAGCTCCTTCACATTACAAAGCGAACCAGTGAAAATTTTTAAAAACTAACTTTAAAATAAAATGTAATTTTCCCAGGGAGAAGAAAATTAGGAAAATATAATAAATGGTCCTAATTATCTGCAAAAGATCTTAGGTTTTTTCCTCCAATTTCCTATTATTTTTCTTCTCATTATTTGGGAGGTCACAAGTTGTTTTATCCTATGAAATATGACTTCTCAAACGCAGTCAATGATGTTTTTGGGGGGATCTTTTTGTGACACTAAATGGGATAAGACAGTGAGGCGCCCATGTTTCCAATGTAGGCAGAGACCAATTTCTGTATCTTGGGTTTGATACTGTGTCCTGCTGAGTAGAACTGACAGGAGTAGGGGCAATGGATTACCTCTTAGTACACTGAATGGAAGATGGGGAAAACAGAAAGTTTATAGAAAGAACCCTAACGAACCAGAGAAAATGGAGCTTACTGATTAGCCCATTGTGCAATACCACACCCATCCTCAACAAACTCCTCTCCTCACCACTACGTTCCTGAACCTCCACTTAATCATCAATTTTCCCCTGGTATGCAGAGTTAGCCAAATTCCCTTAAACAATGGATGAAACAACTCCAACTTTGGTGCTGACAAAACAGGAAGTAAATCCCAACTCTACCACTTAGGATCTGTGTAACCCAGTCCAAACCAGCCCTCAGTGATTTTGAAGATTAAAGAAATCATCATTTTGGAAAGTACCCGAAGTGTCTTTTGTAAAATGTAGGTTGAATCCTTTGCAGCACTGGACTAAAGCCCTATTCAGAGAAGGCACATTCAGTACTCAGGGCAGATTTTTGTTACAAGAAATTGTAAACTATTGCACCTACATGATTTCTTGGGCACTCAGAGGAAGTTTGAGATCTCCAACTAAATTTCAGTCTGAAAGGGATTTTAGTTGAATGAATGTAGGAAAAACTAAAAAACAAAACCCAATGGGAAAGATTCTAATCCCCAGTTCTAAAAAAAAAAAAAAAAAATTATCAGGACCAGCAGGGGCAAAACTGCTGCTTTTCCCTGGACAGGGCACGTATATGGCAAATTGTACCTTCCTCTTCAGAAGCCAGAACATAATGCAACCCTGGCTGAGGAGTCCACAAGTGTTGTTTTAGGAGAGTTTCTCTGACCTCAAGGTAGTTCTGTTGTATACCTGACATTGGGAAATGATCCTGAATGTTATGCCAAAATGTTTTATAAGTGTACTTGATAGTAACATGATCCTGAAGCAATCCTAGAACACATGAGGAAACCGTGCAGTCAACCACCATCAAGAATGAAAAGTACACATGTCTCCTAGGTTTCAGGTTCCAACATCAAAACCCATAGCTAGAAAAGTACGACACTGTTCATCACCACAGCTTTCTTCCTGCCTAACTTTTGGAAGCAGACTTAAGTTAGGAGAATTTCTAAGGATATACATATTGAACCCTGAAAATCCAGAAAAAGAATTATTACTGTATTTCACAGATTGCTCTTCTGAAACGAATCTTCCTGTCCATGACATATCTTCACCATGGAGAAATTCTAAGAAAGCACTAGAGACTTAGTAGTTGAAGGTAGTTTGTAGTCAGTGATACCCAGTCAGTTGATTAATTTTAGATGCATACAGCTATGATTTTATGTAACCCTCTTATCAGCCCTCAAATCACCACAAACTTAGCAGCTTAAAACACCCATGCATTAACTCATAGTTTTTCTGTAGGTCAAAAATCAGGGCATGGAATGAGTAGGTCTTCTGTCTAGCATTTCATTGGGTTGAAATAAAAATGCTGGCCAGGGCTGTGTCCCCATCAGATGTCTAAAGTGGAGAAGGCTGTAATCCCAAGCTCTCTCAACTTGTTGACATAATATTTTTTTCTCATAATTGTAGGAACCATGTTTTATTTTATTTTGCCTTACATTTTTTTATTTGTGCATGTTTATGGGGAACATGAGAAATTTTGTTACATCTATACACTACATAGTAGTCAAGTCACAGTATCTATAGTCACCATCACCTGAGCACAATAAATTTTTGTCTAGTCATCCTACTCTGCTATCAAACATTGAGTTGATTCCTTCCATCTTACTGTATGTTTGTACCCGTTATCCCACTTATCTTCATCTTCCCACTTCTTCTCTGTCTTCCCAGTCTCTGTTATCTATTTAGGAACTATGTTTATGTTGTCTTGAAACTCATCACCTTGGGACCACTCTCAGCCTCCAGGGCCTACTCTCAGGTTTTTCCCATGTGGTTGTCTCCATTGGGCCTCTCACACTCACAATTTTTGTCACCAAGAAGACTTACATTCTTGTTTAGGGCACATCTGTTTGGGCCAGACCCACCCACACTATTTCCCTGTCATAACATCAACTAATTTGGGACATCAATTATGTCTGCAAAGTCCCTTCACGACAGCACCCAGATTGAATAACTAGGAGAGGAGATTTGTGTGCAACAGAGGGCAGGAATCTTGGAGGTGATCCTAGAATTCTGCCTGACACATTGTTGCTAATGTTTTTAGAATATATGAACATATTCAGTTACTCTATACGCCCAATAGTTATGAAAATAAATACACTCATGACTGAAGATTATCTACTTCATCTTCCACAATGGCAAGAAAGAAGTAAATAATAAATGATTTAAGGGCAGTACTTTTTCCCAAACCCTTCTATCTAGGGATAATAAGAGAACAAAGGGGTTTTGTAGTTTGGTTCTCCCTTTTAAATTTTTTAAAGTAATTTTTAGTCACTGATAAAAATAAATATATATATTTTTCACCTTCCACATTATTTTTTTCAAGTTTCTAATTATGGAGGAAACAAAAAAATTTTTAATCACTTGTCATTTTACATGCATGTGATATTTGGATTTTACATGCATGTGAAATTTGTAATAAAAATTGTAACACAAGTGCTATCACTGCATAAAGTTTGAATCCCACAAAATATTTCCATATATTAAGCTATTTGAGGGAATAATATTTCTGAAAAGTGAGTGCTAAGCTTTGTTTAAAGTGGTATTCATGACTCAAAATAAATCTGAAACAACACAAGTAATCTTAAGGGATCTGAAAGCATCAAAGACAAATGGCTGTTAGTTTCTTGTTTTTGTCAAGGTTTTCAGTTGGCTTCCTTTAAATTATTCCACTGGTTTGGATTTAAAGGCTCAAAACATGACATTCTTCCAAACTGATGAACTATACCAGAGCACATTAACTTACTTTATCTTAGTTGAAAATGTTGTACATCTGTACAAAATTTATATTTGGATTTTCTTTTTTTATATGCTTAGAATAGCTTTAGTTTTATGATTATGTTATGTAAGGTTAGAGAAACCCGATAAAGTTTAGTCTCAGTATGACCCAAATAAAGGAGATTATTTTAACCTTGTTTTTGGTTTTGTTTTGTTTTTCCCACAGAATAGAATAGAATCGGGTGGGTAAAGAAAACACCAGTGATGGATATCTCCATCAGTGTCATTTTTTGGCAATAACCTCAAAATGTTCTCAGTTAGTAGATTTAGAACTGTTACAGATTGCAAAATGGCCACACAGATTTGCAGCTCCTTTACCATAGGTGGAGCCCATTTTCCCAGCCCTTGCAACTTCCTTTCACACCAGGAACTCATCTGCCACTATGTGAACAGACACCAGCTTCCTGGGGTTTGAGAGACCACATGGAGCAAGTCCCCAGCCATACCTCATGGCTCCTGTCCCAGTTATCTCAACAGAGGCTCAAACATGCGTGAGCCTAGCAGCCTAACAGCAGTATGTGGGGTCATCCACAGAACCACTGCAGGTGAGCACAGCCCTAATTGTTGATCCAAATAATTATAAGAAAACACATGGTGGTTGTCTAAGTGACTAGGTTTTCATTAAAAGTTCAAAGATACAAAACCAATACATTTTGTCTATTTTCTTTTATTACAGTCACTAGAGGTTATAACGTCTAACTTCCATTGTTTCATATGTACCTTTTACAACCTCACCTTTTTAACCTTCTCTTTCACTTTGTATAAAAGGTAAATGTCATCCACCATTTCTGTTCTTTCACACCCGTTCCCCAGATAATTCTATTATAGCTTAAATCTATGCTCCTCTCCATTTTCATTCTACTAGGCACAGCCCTAGTTTGCATTTCCATTGTCTTCTACTTGCATTAATGTAACAGTTTCCTAAACACACTTCTTAAATACAACACTTTCTCTCTCATTTGCATCCTGTTGACATGTTTTGCCTATAGAACCATCTTTCTGATATATCAAACTGCACATCTTGCTCTCTTTCCTGTATCCTTCAATGGTTCCCGTTGCCTGTGAATAAGTCCCAGGCTCAGAATAACATATGGACCCTAGATATCTTTTAACATATGCACCCACGTGTGACACTCTATATAGTCCAGACATAAATAATTACTCCAAACTAAGAATGATCAGTAAATTGTTCATGTAGAATCTGGACTATAATGTTCCCATCATTCTCCTTCTGTATAAATTCTGTTCATCCTCAAAATTCATAATCCCTAGAAAGACTTCCCTGATTGTACCCTCACTCCAATTTCTGCTCTCAGTATAATTATTAAATAAGTTATATCTGGTTATGCAAAATATAACGATTGAAGTATATGAGGCATAGTCTTTTTGACTCTTACAGCCATGAAAATCTTTGTCCTTTAAGGCAATTTTAAATTTACAAAAGAGCCATAGCTAATTTGGCATCAATCAGGTCAGTAAAAAAAGAAATTAAAAAATTTATTGACAAATGCAATTATATGAATTTGTGGTATATGACATGATGTTTGCAAATACGTATCCATTGTGAAATGGCTAGATGAAGTCAATTCACATGTACATTACCTAGCATACTTATGTGTTTGTGGTGAAAATGCTTAAAATCCACTTTCAGCAATTTTAAGTATATGGTACATTGTATTAATTACAGCCACCACATATTGTACAACAGGTCTCTTGAACTTATTCCTTATGTCGAACTGAATTTTGTATCCTTTGGCCAACATCTCACTGATCTTACCTCCCTCCCTCCAGCCCCTGGCAACCACCTTTATACTTTTGGCTTCTATAAGTTTGATGTTTTTAGATTCCACATGTAAGTGAGACAATTTGGTATTGAAGAAAATGATTTTACCTGTTGACTTTGCTAACAGGAAAGGAATAACTGAAATATTTCTATTTGAATTTTTGGACAATTTATTTAAAGTCTCAGGACCCGTTTTCTTCATTCATAGAAAACAAAAATAATATTTACCTTGTCCGGTATATTCTATGTGAAAGTATTTCGGTGGTGTCTGGGACATATTTTTCCAATGAATATCAGTCATCTTTTCCTTGATGTGACTCATAAACTAGTTCTGATATCACTTAAAACAAACAAACAAACAAAAAAGATTTCGACACTTGTTGGGGCTGTGATAACATTTTTGAAATACCTGTGTCGCCACTCACAGGGACCAGTTTGAAGGAAAACACTCATTTGCATGTGTAAGTTCTCACCTTATTTTTTCAATAGTTGTCATGTGAGGTAGATTGCATTCCAGATACCTTGTCTGTAGATATGGGGCTGACTAGGGATTGGTATTTACGACATTCAAAGAGAAGACTGTGAGATTCCTGCTGGTTCTAATTGTTACTCACCTGAAATAGTTTAGGAATGAGGAGGTTTAAGGACCTACCAAAATTAGGAATGTTTTCCCTTCCTAGACAGGCTGCAATGTTTTGAGACTGAGGTATCTGGATACTCAGACTGAGAAAACAATCCAAAGGTTTTTATGTTTGAGAATTAAGAACTGGTACCTGTGCCACTTCCGCATCCTGTTGAAGGTGGGAGGCTGCTATTGATGTATTCCCGGACCCAAGTCGGGAATGTTTTATGCAGCATTCGTCTACAGGTATTCACATGCTCTCCATGGGCAAGGCTGGAAGCCTACTTCTAATTCCTCTAAGCAGTTAGAATCCTCCTAACACTGAAGAACTAAAATTCATATTCTCCAATAGAATCAGTGAACATCAACTACCCATGCTCTTTTGACAAGAAGACACATCCCAGAGAAATTCTGCAACACACATCCTTCCCTTGTGCAATTCTTTCTTTATTACTCTATTTTGTAGAAGACATATACATCGTAGGAGTTCCTTGCTCAGACAATTCCATGTATTACATAAAGGAAAGGAAAACAGATATGCCTAGGGGACTCCTCAAGGCTCTCTCACAAGACAGGATTGGTAGCAGAAGATTGTTGAGAGCATGGGAGGTTTGGGACCCTGAGTTCACGAATGGGCTTTTAAGATTTAAATGTTCGTATGTGAAATGGCTCGATTGTTTTCATGTGAGATGTTTCTATAATTCATATGTAACATTTTGTCACTTTAATTATTTTCCCAGAACAAGTTATATACACAGAGATTATCTTTTCATTAACACTGGACATGCAGTTGCTTGGAAGAGAGTTCCTTATTCAGTCTTTGTTTCTTTCATTGTTATAGATGTATTCGGGGATTTAACTTCTTGAATCAACTTTGACACTACTTTTATTTCATCAGTCTCTTTCCTTGTTTTTCATAGTGTTTTGAGCTTGGTTTTGCTTCAGTTGATACTGATATTTTGGGGTTTTGTTTGTTTGTTTGTTTTGTTTTTTTTGTTTTGCCTTTGCCTGATACAATCTGGTCCATGCCCCTCTATTTAGCCTTCCTTTGTCATTTGGTGTTACATGTGATATTTTCAGTAGAAAAAACATTGCTGGACCTAGTACCTTAACCTAATTAATTGCCTTTGCCTTTGAAAATTTCATTCTGTTTACTTTTAGAATGATAGCTGATATGTTTCCTTGTATTTCTTTCATCTTATTTTATATTTATTAAATGTGTGCATTATTATTGAGGTACAATTTCCGAAAGGTAAAACACAAATTTCGAGTATGATGTTCAGCAATTTTTTTTTACATGGGAGCATATGCAGGCAACCATCACCCAGATCAAGATATATAGGACATTTCCATTATCAAAAAAGGTTTGTCATGCTCCTACCCAGTCGACAATCCCTTCCCTAAGATAATCACTATTCTTAATTTTGTCACCATAAATTAGTTTTGTCTGTTGCTGTTTCTGATGTAAATGTCTATCATCAGTATGTACTGTTCTGTGTCTGTCTTCTTTTACTCAATATAAGATTTTTGGTATTTATGAATGTTGTCACATATATTGCTTGTTTGTTCCTCTTTATTTCTAGGTGGTATTTAATTGTATGGCTATATGAACGTTTTTAAATTCATTGCCCAGGTAATGGACATTTCAATAGTTTTTGTTTCTTCCTATTACCCATTAAGTTTCTCTCTATACATTTTTTGTCAACTCTTTGTAAAGAAAGGTACCCATTTATTTTGGGTATACGTTTAGGAATGGAATTGCTGGATCAATTTAGTAGGCATATGTTTAATCATATCAGAGACCATCAAATAATTTTTCAACAAGTATCATTTTATATTCTCACCAGCAAAATATGAGTTTCAATTATCCAGTCACCTTGCTATCACTTCATATTGTCAGTTTTTAAAAATGTACCTATTCTGCTACATAGGTTCTGATATCTCATTGTGCTTTTAATTTATATTTCTGTTGAATATATTTTCCTATGTTAATGGAAATTTGGTTATCTTCTCATATTAACTGCCTAACGAAAACTTTTATCCATTTTTTAAAAAAATTAGCCCATCTTAAAACAGGGTTGTTTGTCTTTTTCTTGATTTGTAAGTTTATTATAAGTGTCAATTAAAGGTCTTTTGTTTGATATATGAATTGTACATATTTTCTCACCATATGAGAATTATAAAACTTTCTTAATTGTGTACTTTTGAAGGCATGTTTTTCATCTCCATGTAGTTCAATTTACTCCTTTTATTACTTATTAAATAGTGCAATTTTCATCCTGACCAAGAAATTATCACTAATGCTGAGGTTAACAACATACATTCCTATATCCTTCCAGAAGCTTTATAGTGTTAGCTCTTGCATTTTGCTCTCGGTTACATCTCAAATCAATTATTGTGAATTTGGGTCAGAGTATACTCTTTCCATATAGGCATCTAGTGTTTATAGTATAATTGGTGAAAAGACCTTGCAATCCCCATTGAATTTTGGTAGCGCCTTTGAAAAAAAAGCTAGTTATCATTTATGACTAGTTGTATTTCTGGACTCTACTCTGTGGCTTTGATTTATTTTTGGTCCTTAGGTTAACACCACACTAGGTTTATTACTGTAGCTTCATAGTAAATCCTGAAATTAGATAATGTAAATATTCCGATTTTATTCCTTATCTTCCATCCTTGTCTTGATTGAAATAATTCCTTTGCACTTCTGTATACATTTGAGCAACAACCTGTTAATTCTAGTAAAATTTTTGGAATTTGTATTGGAATTGGATTGAAATTTTATATCAACTGAAACAGAAATTGCGTTATAAAATGATGAGTATTCTAATATGTCTACATTTATTTCAATCTTCTCTAAGCCCTAAAACATTTTATACTTTTTGGTGTAAAAATCCTGCCATCTTCCATTGAAATTGCATCCTTAATACTTAATGTTTTCTAATGCTATGGTGAATGGTATTCTTTATGAATACCATTTTAGAGCAATTTTCCAACAGTTTGTGCCTGTTTTACAGGCAAGCAATTGATATTTTCTATTGATCATGTATCCTGTGACCTTGCAAATTATTTTGAATAGTTTTAAAAATAGATTTCATAGGATTTTATGGGTGTAATGGCATGCCTGTGAGTAATGACAGTTAAGACAATTTTACCTATTTCATAAATCTAATCTTTCATTTCTTTTCCCTTGCTTTATCCACTGGTGAGGACCTTCAGTAAAATGCTGTCTAGCAATGGTGAGAGTAGACATCTTGTCTTCTTCTCTGAATTAAGAGTAAAATGTTTAATATTTAAACATTATATATGTCTAGCTTTTTGACATATCTTTTGTCAGACTGATGAAATTATCTTCTGTTCCTAGTTTTTTGAGAATGTATACCATAAATAGTTGTTATTTTTATCAATTGCTTTATTCATCTATCAATAACTTTCTTCTTAATGACTTTCTGTCTCTCTCTCCCCTCCCTTCCCTCCCTCCTTCCTTCCTTCCTTCCTTCCTTCCTTCCTT
>NW_012117866.1:2857693-2892392 GCF_000951035.1 Colobus angolensis palliatus | reverse complement strand
TTTGTATTTTTAGTAGAGACGGGGTTTCACCATGTTGGCCAGGCTGGTCTTGAACTCCTAACCTCAGGTGATCCACCTGCCTTGGCCTCCCAAAGTGTTGGGATTACAGGCATGAGCCGCTGTGCCTGGCCTGATTGATTTTCAAGTGCTATACCAACCTTACATCCCTGAAATAAAGCCCAGTTGGTCATGATATGTCCTTTTCTATTTATCACTGAATTCATTTTTTTATTGTTTTACTAGGATGTTTACATCTAAATTCACAAAAGGTATTGGTCTATAATTTATTTTTTCCTTCAAAATTGTTGCTAAGTTTTGGTATCAAGTTTTAATTAGTCTCATAAAGCAAGTTAGGAAGTTATTACTCTTTATTTTTTTAAGGAATGTGTGTATTGTTGCTATTATCATTTTCTTAAGGGTTAAGACAGAATTCTGAAGACTGGACCCGGATTTTTAAACTGAGGGGTTTACCCCCTAATTTTAAAATTCAATTCATTTAACAGATAGAACAATATTCAGAGCTTCTGATTTTCCCTTTCCCTTAGTTTCAGTCAGCCATATTTTTTTAGGATTTTCTTTGTATCAGCAAAGATGAAAATTGTATTAGCATGATGTATTTTAAAAATAATATTCTTATTAACTTAACCATTGTAGAATATTTAGTGATGCCTTCTAGATACAATTTTTGGTGTTTGTTTAACTTAGAGGTGTGTGTGTGCATGCGTGTGTGTGTGTGTGTATGCATGTGTGTAGATGTATTTAATTTCCAACTATAAGTATGTTTCTGAACGTATCTTTCTGTTACTAATTTCTTCATAAATTGTATCTGTAGAGTAAGTTCTGGAAAATTTATAGCTTTATATTTTTAAATATTATTTCCCCTCTACTTCTTCCTTCTGGGGCTTCTAAGTCTATATATGCTAGACTTTCTCATTTAATTCTCAGAATCTCTAATTGTGTTTTATATTTTCCATCTCCTCTTCTCTTAGAGATATATTCTGAAGGAATTTTCCTAGATATCTTCTTCAGTGTACATCTTTTCTCTTTAGCTGTTGCAAGTCTGCTTTCAACCTATGACCGAGCTATTGCTTCTTAAAAAACTTTCAGTAATCATCCTTTATATTGCTAGGAGCTTTTTAACAATTTCCAGACACCTGTCTTCATTTCTAATAGCCAGCAGTTGCATGCGTATTTTTGTGAACTGACGCTTACTTATTTAAGCATTTTATACTCATCCATTCTATAGTCTCCATCTGAAGATTCCAAAATTCCACACACAATGTGCTCTTTGCTGTATCTCTGGATGCCCACGATAGTGGCTTTCCTTCACAGGTGCCCAATAATCTCTGACTGTGCACTCAGTTTTGACCATAATCATTAGGATTCACAGGCTTAATGTGGAAGTGCCTGTTTCTCCTGTAGTCAGGGAATAATGCCCCCTTGGCCAGCTTCCTTCTTCTCTCTCTGTGTTTGCCAAAGCATGGAGCTCACAGGTTAAGCTTCTTCACCTTTCCTTCAGCCTCAGGTTTATTACCTGCTATCACATGGACCCTTAGGAAATCAGGTTTATTATCTGCTATCACGTGGACCCTTAGGAAAACCTTATCTCTTCCAGCACCTTCTGGATGAGTCTTTAACCCCGTACTTCTGGCTATAGCTCAAGCTTGTTTTCTTTTGCATGGAAGTATTACATCACCCCTCATGAGACCAGACATATTTTTCCAATTCTCTTTCTACCACTGAATATTCCAATTGTAAAGTGTTCTGTCTATCCATCTATCTACCTATCTAGAAAGACAGATAGATATCTAGTAGAGAGATTATACATATTAGTAGCTATGTTCAGTTTGAAACATTTTAAATTTTACTCTGTCTTGCATTACTTCTCATGTACTCACTCATTAGTATTTTCTTAAAATTCAAGCCACTCAATTTTATTCTGCAATTCACAGAAAGAAGCATAATTCTATAATATTTCAATGAAACATGTGTGTTATAAAAATGTTTGAATTTGTCATTATTTTTAATTGAAAAACGTATACCATATGAACGGCTTATAAACATTCAAAAGGTATGGGCATTCAACTCTTTACCCATTCTACTCATGAGGACAATCCTCATTGACAGGTGGATTGGAGGGATTGAAAAATAAAATTATATGTTGGCATAAAAATTTTAAAAAAGGTGAAATTTTAATATTTTCCTTTATGCTTTTTATAGAATGTTTTGAATTTATACTTAACTGGGATGACTTATAAAGGGACATTTACTGATTTAAGTTTGGAGTTTTAATTATCAGAGTTCAAGTAGATATGACAGTTCCTTTGCCCTGTCTCACATTCAGTTAACTACAATAACCTGAAAAGATAAATATTACGCATTATTTTGGAATGCTTCAAAATTTTAATATTTTCAAAAGTGTATCTGGGTGCAGTGTTTTGTGCCTGTAGTCCTAGGTACTAGGGAGGCTGAGACGTGGAGGATCGATTGAGCCCAGGAGTTCCTAGCTGCAGTGAGCCATGATTGTGCTACTGCACTCCAGCCTGGGTGAGAGTGACACCCTATCTCAAAAAAAAAAAATGATAATAATTTAAATTAAAATGAAACTTACATAAATGTTGTTATAAAACCATAGCTACCAGTATATCACCACTAATGAATAGCTCTTAATGCATCATGCCCATTTTTTCATCATAAATATATTTTAATTATTTTTGTTATCAACAATATTACATTGACGTTAGGATTTTTGTGAAAATATATTTTCCAGAAAACATAAATTTGTACAATTCATGAATGTTTTTGTGTTATTTTTGATAGAAAGTGAAAGTGATAAAAAATATGAAAGAATGTCAGATGGGGACTTTCTAAATTCACACCTTTATAACATTGTTTACCTGTTTTTTATCCAAGTGCTAGACTCAGGTTTCTGATGAAAATAGTGCTTTGACATTATCCAAGGGAGTGGAACAACTGCATGAAATTAAGCAACTTCATAAATCTTAAAGTTATTTGAACTCAATATTTGGTATTTATTTGTAGGCAAAAGTAAGACTCTAAAGATTTTTCACAAAAATAAAACAGTGATAAGCTGTGGCAATATAGTTTTTTTTTATCAATTATGACTTCCTTCTTTAAAATTTCAACTCCACTTTTTCTTGAGGCAAACACTGCAATGCTCTATAATTCGGTTTCAGGTGATGATACAGCAAATATACAATTTACTGTGCAGCTTCTGCTGACATGTCTTTTTCAACTGGCTTAACTGCTCATCCACTCAATATCTTCATGATAATGATATTTTGATATTTTGAGACCATCCCTTTCATTTATAGAGAGATTTCATGAGATTTCCAAGGTAGATCTGCTTCTCTCCTATTATCTTTTTTATTTTATTTTTATTTTTTTATTATTATACTTTAAGTTCTAGGGTACATGTGCATAACGTGCAGGTTTGTTACATATGTATACTTGTGCCATGTTGGTGTGCTGCACCCATCAACTCGTCAGCACCCATCAACTCGTCATTTATATCAGGTATAACTCCCAAAGCAATCCCTCCCCCCTCCCCCCTCCCCATGATCTCCTATTATCTTAAACTTGCTTTTGCATATTGAGTAAACATATTGAGGCCATGCTTTAAATTCTGGTGTCTTTGGAGAGGCATACACACTGATTAATTCACCAAAATGTCAGCTGTATCTTGTGGCCTGGCCATTGTGAACATAAATAAATAAATAAATACATGCATACATAAACAAAGAACATTTACACAAAGCTTTTCAAAATGTTTCTTCACATTTGTGAAAACATCGTAAGATTATGTAAGATTATGGATTTCCCAGGGTGAACCCCAACATCTTTCCTCTGACGTATTTCTGACAACCTATCCTATTATCCCCAGTATCACAATGTGGTACATAAGCCAGAACCTCTCCCCTCCCCATCCCCTCACTGCAAAGGAACAATTAAACTCACTGTGGTGGTTCCAATTAAAGCCAAAGCATCAGTAAAGCCCCACAAAAAGCTTCATCTTTTTCCAACTAACACGTACTCTCATTCTTCACCCCTACATTACTAAAAAATGTATATACAGTCCAGGGCCCTCCTGCACTCCCTTCTACCTCCCATCCCAACCTGATTTCAAGTTCCATGCCTGGGCCAATACAGGTCTTCCCAAAGTCATCTGTATCTTTCACTTCACTGAATTTAAAGAACATTTCCCAGTTATTTTGTGTATTTCCTCACAGGATTCATCTCTGCTGACCACTATTACCTACTTGAAAAATCCTCTCTCCTGTCTCCATGTTTTGGGGTGAAATCTTCATGAATAATTTGGAAATATCAAGGTTTGTTGTGGGTGTGTTCAGAATGCCTTTAACCTCTTCACTGTTGAGTTGAATGAAGGCTGACAAACATGTTCTTGTTCCCCATAAGGATGACATTTAATGAATAATTCAATCATTGTCTCTATAAGTAGTGTGACATCACCTTCCACTTCAGAATGTAATGTCAGGTGAAAGCCTTAAGTGATTAATTCTCCATTCATCTAAGTATTTAAGTATTTAGATCTGAAATATTTATATTACTAAGTATTTACTGAATGCCTACTCTTCTAATTTGTATGTTTCTTAACCAATCCTACTTGGTAAAAGATACTGTGTTAAAAGACAGTATATTACTGGGAATTGAGATAAATCAGACATGAATATTGAACTCATAAAGCATATTGTTCTATAAAGGAAATAAAATATATATGCCAATAGAGGGTTCATTATTACACACACACACACATACACACACACTTATAAAGATATATAGCACCTACTACATGGCAGATATAGTTCTAAAAAATCAGACATGGACCACCCCCCTTGTAGATCCTAAAGTGTAATAGAGAAAGCAGGCATTAATAAAACCATCTTACAAATATGAAGTTACAGTCATGATGAATTTCCTGTAGTGGGAGGTCCAAGGTACTTTGGTAGAATGTAATGGAAGGATATGCCCTGGTCAGGGCTGTGTAAGGAGCATCCACTTAGGGAGCGACACTCATTTTAGTCCTACTGTGAGACTGGGAATTGAATATGGGCAGAAAGGAGAGAAGGACAAGGGTAAATGACATGGCTTGGCTGTGTCCTCATCCAAATCTCACCTTGAATTGTAATAATCCCTATGTGTCAAGGGTGGAGCCAGGTGGAGATAACTGAATCATGGGTTGAATCATGGGGGTGGTTTCTTCCATACTGTTCTTGTGGTAGTAAATAAGGCTCATAAGATCTGATGGTTTTATAAATAGGTGTTCCCCTGCACAAGCTCTCTTGTCTGCCGCCATGTAAGACGTGCCTCTGCTTCTTCTTTGTCTTCCACCATGATTGTGAGACCTCCTCAGCCATGTGGAACTGTGAGTCCATTAAACCTTTTTCCTTTACAAATTACAGTACGGTCTCAGGTACGTTTTTATTAACCAGCATTTCCCAGAGAAACAGAATGAACAGTGTGTGTGTGTGTGTGTGTGTATACATGAACAGCAGTATATATAGCATGTTTGAAATCAGCAAGACAGACTGGCAGGCTGCAGACCCAGAGAAGAATTTGTGCTACAGTCTAAAGTCCAATGGCCGTAAGGAAGCAGAATTCCTTGTTCCTTGGAGAGCCTCAGTCTTTTCTTATAAGGCCTTCAGCTGATTAGAGGAGACTCACTCACACTATGGAGGGTAATCAACTTTCTTCATATTCTACTGATTTAAATGTTAAAAATATCTAAAAAAATAAATCCACGGCAACATCTAGACTGGTGTCTAACCAAAAGCTGTGCCTAGAGCAGCTGACACATAAAATTAAACATCACAAGGTGTTAGCTGCCAGCTTACAAGGCAAGGATGAAAGAAGCAAGCTGATGGAAATGAATTAGTGAGTGTATTGAATCTTAACAGGTGGCTGGCATTTGCACAGTCTGCTTTCAGAGTGTGGGCAAAGCTGCAGGTAAAGGTATGCCAGGTAAAGGGCACAAGCTAAACATGCAAAGGCAGGTAATTGCTGGGTGTGTGTGAGGCACATTGATTTATCTGAACTGAAAGTACATAAAGTCAATATTGGAATATGAGGATACAAAAACACAACAGGATCAGAATTTGGGTAAGGAGTTTGATTTTATTTTATAGGCAATGGATTTTTCTTCCTTTTTGAGTAGGGAAGTGACATTATCACAGCTAGAAAGTGACAGTGCTTATATAACATAAGATGTACTTAGATAAAATGGAGTGCATGAAACATATAATCAATTAATAGAACATGTACTATAACATATAATATAATGTAATTAATATACTTCAGAATAGGCAAAGAAAACCACAATGCTAGTCAGTAAGAGTTCTCTATATTACTAGTTATCAATTCAAAGATACATTTTAAAATGCTTTTATTATGTTGTAATCCATAAAGTGAATATATTTCAAAACCAAGGAATTTTGAAAGTGAAACACGATGACTTTATTTTCCTTAAATCCATAAAGGTTTCGTGGCATATAAGCACACGGTTTCACCTCCTTATTAAAAAATTCACTAATAAGTTAAATATGTACTCAATTTTTCTGCCAAGTTAAATACTAGACATCCAAGTCAAGAAAAGGAACGATTGATTATGCCATAAAAGCATTGTGGATTGAAGGTTGTGTGTGTGTATGTGAAGTCATTTTGTGCAGCAAATCTTATCAACTCAGATTTAAAATATAATTTATTTATTTTGATAAAACAGAAAACAGTAGTAGGCAAATACCAGCGAGGCCAGATTGTCCTTTTCACCTATGTTATGACAAGCCCCTCCCATAGTGCAACAGGTAATCATCAAGACTAACTGCCGCATGAGTACAAGCAGGTTGTCACACGAAACTCTATTCTAAACTGCTGTCTTCAGCCCTGAGACATTTCATATAACCAAACCTGCACCTTGAACATGTAATCTTTTTTTCTTTTATCCCTTGAATCAAATCCACTTGATATTATACCTGGTGCATTAATCAATTGAGCTTTATTACCATTATACCATAGCATGTACTATAGAAAGTGTAGGAATTCTACACACTAAACATTGCTCACCATTCAAGAATTATTCCTGTTTTTTTAATAATAAAAAGTATTAAATGTATATTTTCAAGAAAAAAGATATTTAGTAAACAAATATACATTGTATTAAAGTTTATTATAATACAGGCACCACCTATAAAGTTTATAACTGTGGCATGTTTACAATTTTCAGTTACTTGAAATTTTTAAAGTTTTATGCTAAATATTTAAATAATTTTTCATTTCACTGTGCTTTTTTATCTACATTAACAACTGATCTGAGTCTTGAGCGCATGAGCACACACTCAAACATGCACACACAGACATGCATGTGTATGCAAACACAGAAGCAAAAATGGAATGATATAGAAAATAAAATAATCATTTTATTCCTGTTCCTTAGGAGTAGTGATTAAACTGATTTTTCAAAAGCTTTTACTCACAGTTCTTATATTTTAAAAAATTATTTTGCAATAAATGCATGCATTACTAACATATTTTATTTAGCTCTGTGTGTTTTCAAAGTTTGTATAAATGGGATCATATTAAATATATGGTTCTGACTTGGTTTTCACTCATTTTGATGTTTCTGAGGTTCGTCCATGTTGATCTGTATAGCTGTATAATATCCATTTTATGGAAGCACCACAATTCATCCACTGTCTTTGCCAGTGGCTATCTGGGTCGTTTCCTATGTTTATCTATTACAAATAATGCTACAAAATGTGTGCAAATGCCTTTCATGCATATATACAGTAATTATGTAAGTAGTAGATTAAAACTTTGTTGTATATCACGTGCTATTCAAATTTACTAGGTAACTCAGATGTTTTCCAATATGCTATTAATAGTTTATTCCCCCAAAAGTGATGACCCATCATTCCACATCCTCTTTTACACTTATCAAACACTTAAGAGTTTGGCCAATCACAGGAGCGCAAAATGTTATCTCATGATAGTTTCAACTTGTATTTCTTCCACTAATAATGAGAATGGGCATCTTTTCATGTATTTATTGGCAATTTGTGTTTCCTCTATGAAATGCTTTCTCATGTATTTTCCTGTTTTCCTCTTGGTTTGTTTCAATTTTCTTTTTTGATTTGTAGATGTTATTTACCCATTTTTGAAGAATAATCCTTTTGCTGGCAATATAGACAGCAAATATTTCCTCAGCTTGTGGCTTGCTTTTTTGTGTGTATCATTTGTTAATTGAGTCATATATCACATACAATAAAATTTACACATCTGAATGAAGTGCAAAACTCAAAGAATTTTGACAAATATATACAACCATGTAGCCATTTATACTTAATGTGATTATTGCTATGTTGAGGTATAAGGCTACCATCTTGCTATTTGGTGTCTACTTGTTCTATCCATTCTTTGTTCCCTTTTCCTCATTTTCTACTTCATTTTGGCTTAATTATCATTATTAATATTATCATTATTTTAGATTCAGGGACACATGTGCAGCCTTGTCACACCGTAGATATATTGCTTCATGGTAAGGTTTGGGTTTCTAGTATACCCTTCACCCAAATAGTGAACATTGTACCCAGAAGCTAATTTGTCAATCTTCATCCCCGTCACATCCTCCCCACTTCTAGAGTCCCCTGTGTCTGTTATTTCCATGTGTGCCCAGCTCCCACTTGCAAGTGAGAACACATAGTAGTTAGTTTTCTGTTTCTGAGTTGTTTTGCTTAAGATTATGGCCTCCAGTTCCATCCATGTTGCTTCAAAGGACATGATTTCACTCTGTGCTATGACCTTATAGTAGTATTCCATGGTGTATATCACATTTTCTTTACACAATCAATTGTTAGACACTTAGGTTGACTCCATAACTCTGCTATTGTGAATAGTGCTGCGATGGACATACAAATGCAGGTGTCTTTTTAACATAATGATCTGTTCTCCTTTGGATAGACACCCAGTAGTGAGATTGCTGGATCGAAGGATAGTTCTCTTTTTAGTTCTTGGAGAAATCTCCGTATCATTTTCCATAGAGGTTGTACTAATTTACATTCCCACCAACAAGATATAAGCATTCCCTTTCCTCTGCATCCCTGCCAACATCTGTTGTTTTTTGACTTTTTAATAACAGCATTTTGGCTTATTTTTATGGTTCCATTTTACCTCCTTTTTGGTGTATTAGCTATAACTTTTTTATTGCAGTGATTGCTTTAGTATTCATATTATGCATCGTTAACTTATTATAGTGTACTTTTGATGATATGAGACCACTTCTTATTTAGTGTAAGAACCTTGCAGTGGTTAACTTCTATTTCCCATCCGGGAATACGAATTGAAATCTTCACAATACATCCTTATTATTTTGGTTAAAACAGTCAGCTGTAAGAACAATATGACATATTTACTTGCATGGTTACTACTTCCAGAGTTTTTCATTTCTTTGTGTAGATCCATACATTTAGTTTGATAATATCAATGATCAATATCATAATATTATTTATCAATGGGCTTAAAACTATATTATTGTTTGTGACTTTTTTTCTCCTTTTTTCTTGCCTCTGTGATATTTAATTATATTTATATTATTTTAGTGGTTATTTTATGGGAATCATCTTGCATGCTTATTTTAATAAAGCCTGGAACTATTCATTATCTTCACTCTCCTGAAACCTGAATTGTTCTAATCTCATACACTTTTATCTTTTAAGACAGTTAAAATTTAATAATCTAATTGGCATAGTAGAAAGAAGATTGCTATGAAATCAGATTATCTTGATTTTAATCCCAGCCGCATCTTTTCTTGGCTATAAAGTTTGGTAAATAGCATACCTTCCATGAGCCTGGATCTTCTGATGTGTAAAATTGGGATACAATATTTAATTGCATAATTGAAAGAATAGGAATGAAAGGCACATAGGAGGGGCTCAATAAATATTAGTGACTTTTCCTTTCCTACAAGATTTAATCAGGCAGATTTTAATAAGGGAATCATACACCCAATTTGGAATACTCAAGATAATATGGAAGCACATTCCCACCAACTGTTCATATTATGTCTAATGTAACACCACATTTAAAAAGAGAAGAAGATATAAAACACTGCCTTAATGAATTAAAAAATGAGTGAATATACTACATCTTAGCATGGAAATGATATAATATGCACCAGTCAACTGCTATACTTCAAAACTAGACACAGATTCTAATCCCATCTTGATTGTTGAATTATAACATTTGACAAGTCCCTTTAGTTCAATGGGTCTCACTCTAAATTTCTAAAATGCAAATATTGGATTATAATGTCTTTAATATACTCTGGATTTCTACATTTTTTGGATTTTCTGATTTGATAAGTTGAGAAAGTAAATTATATATTTCTTTGTTCATGAATGAAAGTATAGCAGGTATAGCATTTTGTCTTGTAATATAACCACACAGATAATTTTAGAAATGAGGCCAGGCACAGTGGCTCACACCTGTAAAACCCAGCACTTTGGGAGGCCGAGGTGGGTGGATCACAAGGTCAGGAGCTCAAGACCAGCCTGGCCAAGATGGTGAAACCCCATCTCTACTAAAAATACAAAAATTACCCGGGCGTGGTGGTGGGCGCCTGTAATCCCAGCTGCTTGGGAGGCTGGGGCAGAGAATTGCTTGAAACAGGGAGGCAGAGGTTGCAGTGAGCCGAGATTACTCCACTGCACTCCAGCCTTGGCGACAGAGTGAGACTTTGTCAAAAAAAAAAAAAAAAAAAGTTACCATGGAGGGAGTATTTTAGATGAATAAAATTATTCCATGTGCTATAAAGTGGGGTGTTTTGATAGAAATTGGTAGGTTCCCACTTAGAAACAATAAGGACCATACTTATTTTCCTCTGATTTTTTATAGAAATGTTTTGCTGATACAAGTTCCTGTACTGTGAAGTTGTTCTTTCTAAATCATAAAATATTTACTTTGATGCATTTTTATTTTTCCTTTTCAGAATGCTGATACATATAGCACTCTTCTCTCTGAGAGTGCACCAGGCTGTGTTGTTACTAATTGCTTTTTTCCATGTTAGGTTTACATGGTATAGGAAGTTATTGATTTTCTTTATAATGAGGGACTGAATCTCATTGTCCTAAGTCACAATTATTTCTGCAAACCAATAACAATGAACCAAAATATGCTATTATCATTTGATGGAATAACTTAAGAATGACAGATTTTGTAACAACAAAATAAAATCAATTTCTTTACTGCTTTTTCATAAAATGAAACATTGAACATCTTTTTCTAATTCAAAGACACTCTGCCTCAATTTCATTTTTTAAATTAAATGTTTGCATTCCATTTTCTTCTCTTCAAGGAAAAATAATATTATGAAGTAACATTCTCATATCAATAATGCCTCTTTTTTCTTCCTTATACTTCTTTCAGCTTCTTGCAATACAGATTCAAACTCTATTATTGAATTGAAACTCTTTCTGTCATTTTCTTCATCATGTGATCTTCTTCAATGTTTGTAACCTGCTTAGCTTTGCAGCATTTGAAACCACAGACCACTCTTCTTTCAGATTTCTGTTATTCTTTACCTCCCTGGCTCTGTATCTCTCTCTGTGATTGCACTTTCTAAATCTTTCCAGCTGGATGTTCCCTCTTCTTCCTCCACCTGCCCCTTTATGGTGGCATTTATTCAGGTTTCATAGTCAATCATCATCTTTTATTTCTAAACTCTTGGCAGGATCATATACTTCCATGGCTTCAACTACATCTTCAGACCAGTGTCTTCTCTTACTTTTTTTTCCAGACTTCTCTTTCTTTGCAAGTGCCTCCTGGGCATTTCCATATTGATGTCCCATAGAAAACTGAAATGCATTTTATTGAAGAGAAAATTCCATATCTGTCCATCCAAACATATTATTCCTTCTGGTGCATGCCTTGGTTGCAAGTACCACTGAAAACTCCTCATAAAAGATAAAAGCTTGGATCAATTTTACTTGTCTCCTTCAACTTCTACCTAGCCTGACTAGCTAGTCAAATCACACAAGTTATTAGTACTTGGTTAAAATACTCCATTTGGAGTTTTAGCTATTCTTTTATGTTGCAGGAAGTCAGGGATCCCAAATGGAGGGACCAGCTGAAGCCATGGCAGAAGAACATAAATTGTGAAGATTTCATGGACATTTATTAGTTCCCCAAATTAATACTTTTATAATTTCTTATGCCTGTCTTTACTGCAATCTCTGAACATAAATTGTGAAGATTTCATGGACACTTATCACTTCCCCAGTCAATACCCTTGTGATTTCCTATGCCTGTCATTACTTTAATCTCTTAATCCTGTCATCTTCGTAAGCTGAGGAGGATGAGGACCCTGTGATGATTGTGTTAACTGCACAAATTGTAGAGCATGTGTGTTTGGACAATATGAAATCTGGGCACCTTGAAAAAAGAACAGGATGACAGTAATGTTCAGGGAACAAGGGAGATAACTTTAAACTCTGACTGCCAGTGAGTCGGGCTCAACAGAACCATATTTCTCTTCTTTCAAAAGCAAATAGGAGAAATATCGTTGAATTCTTTTTCTCATCAAGGAACATCCCTGAGAAAGAAAATGCGCCCCTGAGGGGAAGCCTCTAAAATGGCCGCTTTAGGGGCGGCTGTCTTTTATGGTCGTAGACAAAGGGATGAAATAAGCCCCAGTCTCCTGTAGCGCTCCCACGCTTATTAAGATGAGGAAATTCCCACCTAATAAATTTTGGTCAGACCGGTTGTCTGCTCTCAAACCCTGTCTCCTGATAAGACGTTATCAATGACAATTGCTAAACTTCATTAGCAATTTTAATTTCGCCCTGTCCTGTGGTCCTGTGATCTTGCCCTGCCTCCATTTGCTTTGTGATATTTCATTACCTTGTGAAGCATGTGATCTCTGTGATCCACACCCTATTCGTACACTCCCTCCCTTTTTGAAAATCGCTAATAGAAACTTGCTGGCTTTACGGCTCAGGGAGCATCACAGAACCTGCTGACATGTGATGTCTCCCCCGGACACCCAGCTTTAAAATTTCTCTCTTTTGTACTCTTTCCCTTTATTTCTCAGACCAGCCGATGCTTAGGGAAATAGAAAAGAACCCACGTTGAATATTGGGGGTGGGGTTCACCTGATACTTTTATTTATTATTATCATTATTATTATTATTATTTGAAATGGAGTCTCGCTCTGTCACCCAGGCTATAGTGCAGTGATGCCATCTCAGTTCACTACTATCTCCACTTTCTGAGTTCAAGCAATTCTCCTGTCTCAGCCTCTCAACTAGCTGGAACTACAGGTGTGCACCACCACGCCTGGCTAATTTTTGTATTTTTAGTAGAGACAGCGTTTCACCAGGCTGGTCTCGAGCCCCTGACCTCAGGTGATCCACCCGCCTCAGCCTCCCAAAGTGTTGGGATTACAGGCATGAGCCACTGTGCCCCGGCCAGGTTGTATCTATTCTAACAGCACCTGTTCAGGATCTATCTCGATGCTGTTGGACTATTCCTTATTTATGTATTTATTTACTGTCAACTATTAATTGGGAGCTTAGCATATGCCCAATATTAGTGAGGGTCCTAGATATAGGAGAGCTTTAGGATACATGAAAAAAGAGGAGAATCAGACCAGTAAATATGCCCGTATATTATAAAACAAGTCAATTATAAAGCATTATTGTAAATGCTTGGTGGAGATATGTGCATGATGATACAGGTGCAAGTGTGACTATCTAGATACCTAAGAAAGTTAACAGCAGAAGGTGAGATTTAAGAGGAAATTTGAGAATTACCAAAGACAGACTGAGGGAACCGTGGGTCATTAGAATGGCCACAGCACAGGGCTACAGAGAATAGTGGAGAGAGGTGGGAGTTTAGAGACTGACAGATACCAGATGATAAAAATCTCTTCTCTACTGGGCTGAAGAAGTTAGATTTTGTCTTAAAGTTAATAAAGAGCCATTGAAAGAACCTAACAGATGGGACTTATGTCATTAATTTATCTTCGTGTTGTTCACTCCAACAGTTGTCTGGAGTATCACTTGATGTGGAGGCAGTTTAAGAGTATAGGAAGAAATATTTTGGATTTCGTCTTAATAAAAAAAAGCCAGAAGCAGGTGGAACAAAGGTATGTCTTTGAGAGATAATAAGCAAGTTGAATATTCAGAACTTGACATAGGATTAAATGTCAATTTATTACATGCAAGGGGTAGGATGGAAGGTATAGGCAAGATTTGAAGCTGAACCCATTATGTGGATGAATGGTGGTGCCTTCCATTGAGGAAGGGAAAGTGGAAGAAGGTGAAGCTTAGAAAGAAATAATAAATTGAGTTATAAGCATCTTTATTTCAAGAGGTTCTTGCTTATGACCAGATAAAATGTCTAACCATTTGTGGGCTATCAGGATGAAGAAGTTAGAGGGCTCTGTGATGGAGTTAGGAATTCGAGAGCTATTGGGCATTGGTGTATTTGTGCTATGGGGAGCTACGAAAACAGGCAATAGCTTACGGCATCTTCACAAATTTTGTGTGTGAATTAAAAATAAAATAATCTATCCCAATATTCCAACTATTATCTGCCCCAATTCAGTCTAAACAATTCGGGTTCTCATCAAAAGTATGGGATCTGTCTTTTATTCCATCATGCTATTCAGCAAGATTGTTCCCATAAAGTTATGGGGATGGGTGAAATTTGAACCCCAGACCGCAATATTCAAAGCTCTTCATTACTGGGCCCCAACCAATTCTCATGTCTTCCAAAAAGCAATCATGAATCTCCTTAGTTTGAATCTATCTCTTCCTTTCTTCTCTTCTTCGTCACTGCCAGTGGGACCCTGTCATTGCAACAGCAATTTTATAATCCACATTATACTGGGGAGTATTTATTTGTGTTTCTCTCTGTCCCACTGGACTCTGAAAGGTTTGCTTTTGCAGTTTATCAATAAATTTATTTTGGAGAATTATTGTGATTTTTATTGTCTTAATGGCAATTGTTCTAAGAATTGAATTCTCTCATTTAGAATTGTAGAAATTTTAAGAGTCAAAAGACCTTGGAGCTTCTTCAGTTCTGAAAGCTCATTTTGCAGACAAAACCAAGGTCAAAAGTTATTTGCTCAAAGTCACAAAGCAATCAGTGGCAAAGCAGACATAAACACTAGTTCTTGATGTGGTACAAAGTGGAAGTGAAAATTATTTCAATTCATGTGATTAATGTGAATTTAGTGGAATCCACACTGAAAGTTCTTAGATAAATAAAATGTCACAAATGACATTTGTGTTTTTACGGAAGTGTTTACGGAAGTGTCTCAACCAGAAATTTACTGACATGTTTATTCTACAAAATAAATTGTTATTTATACATATAAAATTTATTATGATTAACATGCATACCCTACCTTACTGCTTAGGAAAATATGTTTTCTATTTTTTTAAGAGTAGGGTTTCATAACTCTTGGTTTTTAAGAGCAAGGTTCCTGGTTACACCTTGCATCTTCAAAACATATTCCTTTAGAATGGAGAACCAAACATTGTATGTTCTCACCCATAAGTGGGAACTAACCTATGAGGATGCAAGAGCATAAGAATGATACAATAGACTTTGGGTACTTGGTGGAAAGGGTGGGGGGTGGGTGAGAGATAAAAGACTACACAATGTGTACAGTGTACACTGCTCAGGTGACGGATGCATCAAAATCTCAGAAACCACCACTAAAGAACTTATTCATGCAACTAAACACCACCTGTTCCCCAAAAACCTATTGAAATTTAAAAAATCCTTTGAACTACATGATTTTGGGTGCTCAAGTACTTTTGACAAAGTCAACTAAGTCTGCCCAAGATAGATGAAGAAATTAACCCCAAAATAAGATAATTTGCTTTCAAAAACAGCTATTTCTACTAATATGGGAAAATATTTATTGTTGAATTAAACTATGATTTTATTTTTAATTATCACCATCCCTTGGAAAAGATCACTATAGCGTGGAAAACCATATTTACTTACTATTCACACTTTTGATCCTTAAAGAAATGACATTTATAACTCCAGTACTTGGTATGCATCTTTCTGAGTCAGTAGTTTTATCTTAGATGCCCTTTAAAGCAACATTCCTGAATGTTAACTTGATGAATGACTTCTCATTAAACTTACCAGCCAATTTGGTGATACGTATATTGAAAGCAATGCTTTCCTTTCTTAAGAAGAAATTGCTAGTTTCAATTTACGTGTTTAGAAATGTTATAAGCTTGAAGTTTTAAATCATGTGGTTTTAAAATTTAAGCTAGTGAATCAGACACCATCTTCTGAGGTACAAAAATGTCATATTTTAATGTAACTTTAACTTCATGGACCCCACTGTCACTTTTTAAATTTTGCAAAAACAGCAAATGAGTTCCTGTTTCTCATTTACCCTTAGGC
Source organism: Colobus angolensis palliatus (assembly GCF_000951035.1). Classification (NCBI taxonomy): domain Eukaryota; kingdom Metazoa; phylum Chordata; class Mammalia; order Primates; family Cercopithecidae; genus Colobus; species Colobus angolensis. The sequence continues at coordinate 2,875,931 of NW_012117866.1, read as the reverse complement.
AGTCTTTTGCTTGCACTAACAATCTCTGCACAGAAATCTTTGTGGAGGTGCCCCGAGGTCTATTAGTTCTGGAGTCCAGCATCTACACTTGACCGCCAGTTAGAACAGAAAAGAAGGTAATTATCTAGTTAACGAGAAAAATAAAATTCAACCCAAATTATCGAAGTGATTGCTTTGTTTGAAAGAGAAGTCCTGACTGGTATGTAAATGAGATTGAGAGATAAGTTATATAAAGAGCTTGAATGACAGGGCCACGCTGAATCTCCTGTCTGCTGCCAGTTAGGCAGGTCAATTCTAACACTGTGCTAACAAGGTCAAGGTCAAGGTTAAGTCTCCCAAGTGGGTGGTTAACTTGGCTTTGATCTGAGGCTATACAGTTCACTTTTATTTTCAGCTATTTCTAAATATCCTTATTGGGGATAACAATTTTTAAAATATAGAAAACAATTGTAATAATTATTTACATATATGTATACATGTAATTGGGAAAATAATTTATAATATGAATTTAAGTAATTGAGAAATAAATTATAAAACTATTCAATTGCAAATGACAATTTCTCTGACGTGAATATCATCTGATGATCCTTGGACATTTATTTAAAGTTGTATGTTTTTATAACTAGGCTCATAAATTTTCTTTAGGATGTGCCAATGTGACTCTCTGTGTCAAAGTTAGACAAGCCATACAGATTGGTATTCTTTTGACCAACTTAAATAATAAACTGTTAGCATAAAATACTCCAAACACATCAAGTAGCTAACATTATGCTTTCTGCTGTCTAATTCTCACCAAAACTAGGCCGTGAATATTAATATTCATGAAGGATTTATGGAAGTCTATGCAAACTATCTGTCTCTGAGGGTTATCCTTGGTTCTTGCTTTTAGAAAGGGAATCCGACAGCATGACTTTTGTGATAACTGCATTTAGTTCATTCGTGGGCTTATTATCCTAACCTTACTTGCCTTTGCTCTAATTACATCTATTTCCCCTAGACTATTGTAAATGTTTCTGCAAGTTACCACTAATTGTTTTAGAGTGAGGTAAGCTGACTAAACCTAATTAAATAAATGAGTTAAAACGAGTAAGAAAAGTAATTGCAGACTCAGTGCCTTTTGGGAACTGCATAAGATTTGTTTATCCATCCTTTTCTTTCCTTCCTCTCAACCTGTGAAGGTACATGAAAAATGTGAATACTTACTATGTAAAATGTATTGCAAAATGCCTTGGAAACAGCCTTTCAAATACGTTGAAATTGAGGGTGGAAACAGTAGGCAAGAAGCAATGTTGCTATTCTCATTTTCAGCTTTGCCAGTATCAATACCAGGAATCAGATCCATTCGTCCCATTATGACTGGTATACATTTTTGCAACAATTAATATTATTTTGTACAGTTCATAGTGAATGTTTACCTTGGTGATACAACATTTAGAATAAAGTGCTATTTTGTTTTGTTTTATTTTCCTGCCAGCTAATAATAATTTATAGATCTCTAATAATCATGGAGATAATCATGGAACAATCATGAGCATATTACTTATGATTTTACCAAACATTAAAAAAGTATGCCCTGAACAAAATAAATTGCAAGAAATTCACAAATGAATACATTTGTGCTGGGATGTGGGAATTTGAAAATAAAATACGCATTATGTCCAAAATAAGCTTTGCAAGTAACGAAAAACAATTAACTGAAGAATTCTACATACTTTTTGGTTAAACTGTTGGGAAGACTAAAGCCCATCATAATACTTACATCTTGGCCTATGGAGACAATAACCCTCCCATTTTTGTTATAAATGTTATTACTGGCAGTGACAGTAACCAACCATAATTTCATAATTTCATTGAAGCCTGTCCTCTCTTGCTGTCTTTAAGCTCATTGCCTTGGATCAATCCTACATCGGACTCTGCCTGGACTTGCTGACACCCATAACCTCTGCTCTATGCTTTTAAAGACATCATCCCAGTTCTCCTCCCAGGGTTCACATCAAGCCATTATCCTGTCTGTTAAAAAAGCAAAAACAAAACAAAACAAACAAACAAACAAAAAAACAGCAGCAGAGACAACAAAAAACTTTATTCCAAGAATAAAATATAAACTCTTTAGCTTAATATTCAATATCCTACAACTCACTTATTTGTTTATTCATTCATTAACTCATTCAAATAAAATGTCTGAGTGGCTATAGGCACAATCACTACCATCATAGAATAATAAAATCAGGTCAGATGCTAAGGAAAAGAATAAATAAAATACCATAAAAAAGCACCAATAGATACTGCTAAATAGTAGAAAGGAAACTAAAAAGTACTGACAAAAAGCCTGTAGCCTAGTGGCTAAATCTAGGAGTCGAGCAAGTATTTTTATGGGAACTTGACCTTAAAACTTAGACCAGAGGGATGGATACAGCTAAACTTGGAGAAGAAGAAAGGGGAGACTCCAGAAGAAGGAATAGTGTTTACAAAGAGATTTGTCCAGAGGAAGCATGATGTGCTCAGGAAACTGAAAATATCAGTGTTGTTGTTCAGACAGAAAGATCAGGAAATCAGTTCCAGGTGAGCCTAGGAAAGTAGCCTCGAGCTAGATCTTTGAGATGATGGAGGAGAATGGTGGGGCATAGTCACTTCTGAAAGGATGACTTTCTGAAGTAATGAGAAGGGATTCATTTTCTGTGACCAGAGTAGGCTCCTCCCAGAAAAGAGTTGATAGCAACTTGGCATTCAGTGTTTGCAATGTGTACAGGCCATGGGTTTGAGACATAGTTAGGAGGGAAAATTGACGGGACAAGGCAAGAGATGAAATGTGTCTGGTAGAAGGGGGATGAGCTGGAAGAGACTGATTTAAGGGGAATTATCAGTTCATTCAGTTCTGTTTAAGTTTCAGGTACCATTGAGATGTTCACTGAGATATTCGAGTAGAGATGCAAATATGATTCTGAGGGTCAACAGACAGGTTGAGAAAGGAGATAATGCATTTGGGGGACACTGATGTTTAGATGGCAGTTGAAGCCCCGGGGGCATGGAGAACATTGCCCTGAAGAGAATGCAGGATGGAAGAGAGCTCTGGCCTTGGGCTTTGCTTTCAGGAGGTCAAAATGGCATCTGGGGGCTACATATGCCTCACAGAAGTGTTCTTTTTGTTCAGCAGGGCATTATAAAAATGGAGGATTTGGGTCATCTTTGGATGGGCCATGCTGTCTCTAGTTTACCAGAATCTCCATAATTTCCAGTCTTATCCCCAAGTTGACTAGTTCCTCTCTCTTTGTTATCTCCTTGGTCCCTGTAGGCACTTGAATTTCAACCTTTGCTTTCAATCATCACAGCCCAGTTGTTCCAATGTATATCATCCAATATTGTTGTTTGTTTCCATTCCCATTGCTGTATGCTAGAATTGGTATCTTCCTGAATGCAGGGAGAATCAGATACCTTCCTCTGGTCATAGTTGGATATTTCCATTCTAATTCTTCCTTTATGGACATCTTCTTTTTTCTTCAAGGATCAGCTCAACCCATTTTCTCACAATACTGACCTAATTCCCATGCTTGTCAATATTCATCCTCTGTTCCCACAGTAGTTTCAATTTCACGTTTAATTGTGAATAAATTCATATTTATTTAATTTAATTATTTAATTTAATTTCATATTTATTTTCCTATACATTTTTGCATACATGCTTGTTCCATTTGCTGTTATGTAGAGTTGTTAGGGCCATGCCTTTATTGCTTTTATATCCTTTATAGCAGTTAGCACAATGTTATTCTCAGAATAGGTGATCACATATTTGCATGGTGAATTCTGATGAAAGAACTGCAAACATTAGGATTCCAACACCCTGTCTTGTGCTTTGTGAAAAACAATGTCAGTGATCTCAAACAAGGCATGGACTCTGTATGGCTTCAGTTTCCTATTCTGTAAAGGAAGAATTTGGAATCACATTCGTGGCACCTAAATTTATCAGTATGCCAAGGTTCCATGCGGGCGGAGGTGTGATTTTTTTCGTTGAAATATAGATTCCTAGGCTCTATCTCAGACTGTCTGAATTGGAATACTCAGGGTTATGGCTTAGGAATCTGTATTTTCAAATAGCCCTCTGTTAGATTCTAAGGTGAGTGACTGGTGATATCTTTGTTCTTTACCTTTAGTTTTACTTTTTGCATTATTTAAAAAATTATCCATCTACTCATACTCATATCTTTTTCACATTCTAATATGTGATTTCTTTCTCAAGACAGACGTGAGTAATGTGAGACAAATAACTATCTATTTCTCCTTTGATAAATAAATGCTATATATTTATCTTGGTACGTATAACCAACCAAGTCATGCTAAGGTTTTTAAACTTAATAGCCTTTTTTCTCTTCCCAAGTGAGATTTGAAAAGAGATCATCTTCCCCTAATTAGTGAGGCAGCAACATCTGCATACATGGCCCTGAAAAAAAAAAAAAGCCCTACAAAGATAAAGACTTAAAAATAATTCCAATTCAAGTAATACAATGTGGAAATTGGGGGCTAATTTAATATTAAACAGTGATGCTAATTTTGTTTCTTTAATTTAAAAAGTGTACAAGTCAAAGTTTGGTCTTACTTCTGGCTATTTGCTATATTGAGCCAACTTGAGCTAGTATAAGAGAGATGGGAAAATACTCTTTCAGCCGAAGGTCAATCAGTGTGTACATATACATTATAGGGTGTTTTTCCAATTAAGAATATCTGAGACTTCCCTAAAATTCTGGACAATTTGGAGCAGAATCATTCTGGGCCACCCCTTCTGGTGTGTGCGGTTGTGCTGGGATTTTGATGTTTTTTCTCAGGTTTCCAAGGAGTCTCCAGTGAGTTGGATAGAGTTTTGTTTCTGTGTTCCCATGGCTGAAGCCAAATTTGATTGACAAGTATTTGCAGAGAGGCTGCCATATGCCCAGGAATTTGGCACACCAAGAAATAACAGACAGCCTCTATCCACAAAGAGATTTATGTGTTCATGCAATAACTACAGTGCAAGGCTACTCATGACTAAAACTGTCTGAGGCTACTGTGTTCTAGTTGAATTACTGAGTCCAAGGCACATGAAAATGATGAGGACAAGGTCCAAAGCAACGTCTCCTTGCAGATGTAGCTTGGAGTCCTCCCCGGTCTCCATCTGACAACATTGCTTCATGAAGAACCTTACCTCTAAGAAATGGTTTTCTCCTGGACCTCACTTCTTTTATTTCCAAAATTAAAATGTTAGGAACAATAATAATATTAATAATAAAAAGGCAAAGCAGGTAAAACACTAATTTTAAAATTACAATAATAAAGATCAAGTTAAGAGTTATAAAAATAAGCTGAAAGTTGATATAAATCCCCCAAAAGGCAAGAGTTCTCTCCAAAAAATATGAGATTCTGGTTGCCTTTAACGTTTCTTGAGATGTCATCAGGCCTGACTTTTCTTTTGATTACTGAAAAAGGCGGTGCATTTGTAGTGGATGCTTGCAGGACAAATGTCATTGACGCATCTTATCACATCTTTCTCTTTGTCCCCAACCCCTTTTACATATGCATTTATTGGACTATGATTCCCCTCACTTTAGAGTTATATATTTATATGACTTGCCTGCTCCTAAATCTGAGGTTATCCAAAACGGGAATCATACCTTATCCCCTTCTTTCCTTGGTTGTTTGCTTCATGGGATCTTAGTTTCTAATCCCATGTACAAAAAGTTCAAATTTCCACCAGTGGCCAAAAGGACTCTTTGTGGTCTGGCCGCCTCTTCTCTCTATATTCTTACCTGTTATGGATCCCTTTCACCCTAACCCCTTTCCATTCCAAAAAGTCAGTGAAGGCAATCACTCTTCTTTCTTGCTGGACCCACCTCTCTGCACACTTGTGTCACCAGGGAGGCATCTACTGATCCTTTGTGCCTCAGGTCAGTCTTTTCCATCACCAGTGGGCTGTGTCCCCCTTTGTGTTCACCTGGTCTGTGTACTTGTGTACCTCTCCCTTTCAGCGTTTATCACCATGTGCCACTATACAGAGAACTGAATAACAATTCATGTCTCTTTCCCCAAACTGACTGTTAGCTCTATATAAGTAGATACAGTTCTTCTCCATGTTTTTATTTTGAATCCTCAGTCACCGATGTGTAGTAGGTGTTCATTTTTATCTAATTGGATATTGATGTGTATAATATCAATTTATATAATTAATTGTATAAAATAAATTTATGGCAACTCCATTCCTTCACATTGAGTGAAATTCAGTCTTTAATTTACATGTTCCTTGGAACAAGTTCAAATTGAACTTACAATTCTTATGGAATGGGACCAGTAAAAATATATTCAATTTGTTGGTTTTCTGCACTCTCCAGGTAATATGAACAATAAGAAGTGAAACCATGCCTCCTCAAAGTGATTAGCAGTATCGCTTAGAATTTTACAATCTTTAATAAATTGCTAAATTATCGAGGATTTCAGTAGATCCTTGTTGCATTCATGTTTTACTGAGATTAAGAATTATAATTATATCAGACTGTGATAAGGCCCTCTTCACTGTTTTATGTGGCAAAACAGACCATAATTGTAAAAATAATCTTATTTGTAAAAATAAAATGAAAAGTCATATAAACAAAATTGTTTTAACATTTTCCTTTCCATCACAGGTTGTTCCTAAACACAGTGGGACACATTGGCACTTGTCAATAATGGCTACATATTAGAATCACAGGGGGAACTTGCCCAGGACACACCCTCGACTAAAATAACAGAAACCTTCAGGGGATATGACCTGGTCATCTCTACTTTTAAAGCTTCTCAGGTGAGTCTAATGTGCAGCCAAGGCTGAGGACCTTGGGTTCTTGAAAGATCACTGTCTCTCAAACTTTAAGGTGCACACAAATAATCTGGGCAACTTGTTAAAATGTGGATTGTCATTTTGGAGTAGAACCTGCAATTCTGTATCTTCACAGGCTCCTTGGTAAACCACGGAGCATGTGCTGAGTTGTGCAGAGTCAGATGACCCTGAAGCGGGAGAGAGGTCCTGATTCAGGGACATGCAAGGGTATTTAGAATTGAGTGCTCTCATTTGTTTTGGGCATTTATTATTTATGCCCAACCTACTTTAAGAATGTATTCTATTTGCTTATGTGACAAAAGACGTCTACTGTAAAACCATAACATGAAATGCAAGGGGGCATAATAGAAATGTGGCTGGCCAACAGGTACATGATCCCTGAATATTCTCATCTTCTGATACTCATGCCCTTGAGTGTGGGTTTGGCCTGGTGATTGATTCAAATGAACTAGATGTGGCAATGGTGATCGGATATGATTTCTGTGGTCAGGCTATGAGACATTGTGACTTCCGCCTTGCCAGCAGATGCTCTGTATTACATTCTAGGGCTTCAGCCAATGAAAAAGTGGACTGCCATTCTGGAGGGCCCCACATGGCTGCAGATGGGGATAGAGGGGGCTGTCATTCTGGAGGGCCCCATATAGTTGCAGAAGGTGATAGAGAGGACTGCCATGCTGGAGGGCCCCACATGGCTGTAAGCAGTGATAGAGGGGGCTGCCATGCTGGAGGGCCTCACATGGCAAGCCACTGATGATAACCTTCAACCAACATTAGCATGGAAGTGAAGTTGATATCCCAACACCCTGGTAGAAATTGAATCCTACCCACAACCATTTGTGCCTGGACACAGTTCCTCCCCAGTCATGCCTTGAGATGACTGTAGCTCTGGCAAACACCTTGATGGCTGCCTGTGGGAGACTTTGAAACAAAGGACCCAATTACACCACACCCAGAATCCTGACCTGCAGAAAATGTGAGATAAAAATTAGGTGTTGTTTTAAGTCACTAAGTTGTGTGATGATTTTTTGTGCAGTCATTGATAACTAATACTATGAGTAATACAGGCAAGTAAATGAGATATTACAGCACAGGAATAAAGAATAAGAAGAGTTACAGTGGTCTCTTCTGAGCTTGGACAATGTTGATAGGGTAAACACACTCATCAACCCACTCTGCCAAAATAAAACAACAAAAAAGTTGAGTTTTTTTTTTTTTTTTTTTAAGAAAAAGCACTATCAGCTTTGAAAAAAACAGAGAGGTATCAAGAGATTAGACATTTTGAAAGATTAATGAAAGGTAAGAAAAATATCGAATCAAATATATGGAGAAATAAAGTGTGAAAAATAGTATACAACACGTGTTGCTTATGTCAGAGCTACCCAGCAGAATTATAAGGCCAGAGGCACATTCAAGAACCAAGACGAGAGCCAACATCTATGCAATTTATCCTCGGCTTAACTTTGAGTCCATAAAAGGTGGTGGCATTACATAATCTGAAGTATATGTTACTAAATATTGAGGTTATAATGTATCTTTCAAAGATTGTATTTAAAATTTATGTTATCTCTCTTAAAATGTATGAAACTTCAACATTATTTATGAGACACTATCACACCCAATTGTTCATTCTTGAATAGACAACACTTTGAAATTTTTAGCACCAAACTGAGACATTACACACAAAAATATTTCAGTAATCTACAATCATTGAGGGTGAAAATGATTTTAAGCCCACACACATGGTGTAGAATTATTCACGTAATTTACTTGTGTATCGAGGTTAGGACCATGCCCCCAAATTCTAAGTGTATGATTTCTATTTACATAGTATACCTGTTGGGTTATGTCATGCCTATGTTTCCCATATGTCTGAGTCTCTCTTGTTGACATCTTAGATGCCATCATCATTTCAGCATCTAAGCAAATCCTGGGCTCTGTCCAGCATCTGTGGTGCTGATCCTCCATGAGACAGCCACCCCTTCTCATGTCTCTTGGATTTCCAAATGCTGTTTGTCCTCTTTGCTAGGAAGTTACATGTGGGCTCCTCTCTCCACAGTAAAAGCATAATTTCATTCTTATCTCTACCAAGACTGTGATGGTTAATACTGAGAGTCAACTTGATTGTATTGAAGGATGCAAAGTATTGATCTCAGGTGTGTCTGAGAGGGTGTTGCCAAAGGACATTAACATTTGAGCCAGTGGGCTGGGAAAGGCAGATCCACCCTTAATCTGGGTGGGCACCATCTAATCAGCTGCCAGCTCGGCCAGAATATAAAGCAGGCAGAAAAACATGAAAAGGCTAGACTGGCTTGGCCTCCCAACCTACATCTTTCTCCTGTATTGGATGCTTCCTGCCCTCAAACATTGGACTCCAAGTTCTTCGGCCTTGGGACTTAAGACTAGCTTCCTTGCTCCTCAGCTTGCAGACAGCCTATTGTGGGACCTTGTGATCATGTGAGTTAATACTACTTAATAAACTCTCATATATATATACACCACATATATATAAAACACATATATATCTACTATATATATACACCATATACCGTATCTCAGATATATATCATATATATGGGAGTTTATATATATCCCTATATGGGATATATATCCTATATATATGAGATATATATAGGAGATATTAATACAAAGACAAATGTCATGTCATTTTAAGAAAAAAAAATTGTCTCTGGAATTGGAGAATGGTGCATAGCCCTGTGATGTTCTGTGGAGTGTGGAGACAAAAGAGATTCCATTTTTCTCTGTGGTAAAATCACTTCTCAGACAAAACACTGACTTTTAGTTGGTCATCCCATGCTGGTTGTTCTATGGGCTGCAATTTTCCCTTCTCCGTTCTCACTTTCATGTTCTATCAACCGACCACAGGCATCTAAGCCTGGATTCCAGGGCATTCCCAAGCTGTTGAGCCAGCCCATCTTTGGGCATGAAGAAATCATTCTCGAGTTCACAATTTATCTGTGCTTTAGTTCTAGAAAACTGACACAGCCACTAGCTGGAGGCTACATTTGTGGTCTTAAAATTTACTTTGAAAAAAAGTAGGCAAATACCCTTGCATACATCTGCCCCATTCCCACAAGTACAAAACTGTACTTCAATGTCATTTTCCATTGGGCCAAGAACAAAATGTGGAAGAAAGCATGGAAATTATTTCAATTTTGATGCTGGAATTTTATTCTGAAACCAAATTCATGACAACTAAGAAATATTGTGTGGTATAGTAGAATGTTTATAGTATCTAAAAATATCACTTTTATGCCATTGTCTATGAATTACTTAGGGATTATAGGGAAAGTATCTATATTTAAATAATTTTCTTGTGGACCCATTCAATAAAATATTTAATGCATAAAAGGTAATTTAAGATAAAGAAAAAAACAATGTTACTTAATTTTAAAGTGTTGTAATTATGTTAAATTGTACCATATTCTCACATTAAAAAGTGTGGAACATAAAGCCATATTTTATTTTTAAAATTTCCTAACTCCATTGTCTATATCTGCAAGGTTTGTTTTCCCATAAGGAAAAATTCACACATCTAAGAAGTGTCTTGGGTTAACATAACTCTCTCAGTCTTTAAAGATTTTTATTTTCTAGTAAATGAAGTTTCAGTGCATAAATAATGGTGCTGTCATGATGAACAGGCATATTATTAATATCATACCTGGAATTTTATAACGTTTTGGGCTGATTTGAAACCAGGTAGTTGTATTGTTGCATCACAGTTGAAATTTTTATAACTAGTTGTCACGTAACCCATAGCTTGCTATGAAATTCAGGGCCCCAGAAGAAATATATTGAGAATAAAGCTAGCCATCTTGTTCAAAAGAAGGACTATAGTATATTTCATATAACTCTGTAACAAAGAAAAGAACTGAAGCTTCTGTGAGATTTTTGAAAATTACAAGAAAATACAAACAATTAAATGATAAGTGTAGTCCTGCAATAGCAGAACATGAAGGGAGAGGAAGTGAGAAAGAGGAGCACAGAGAGAATAGGAGTGAATTATAAACAAGGAATATCTGCTTTCTGATTTCACCCACATCACTGGGGAGTCCCACTTGACTGTCCTGTAAGCTGCTTGCCAGATAGCTGTCTTTACGGTGCTGGCTCTAACATCATGCCTACCTTTGCAATGTGGTGTTATACTATTAAAGAAACAACAATAGTGCCATGGAACAAATCCCAGTAGAAATTCCATTTCCATTCAATATCAATTCCAGTTTTGAATCTCCAGTCCTTTTGCTTTTCTAAATATGGAGTCAAGTTGATTCTCCATCATAGAATTCAGTTTAACAATTTTTCTTAATGTGAACAACAAGGAAGTAAAAGTGACAAAATGAGGATTCAATGAAATGCAATGATTCTGCAGCACAATTAGCACAAACCCAGGCAGATGGAGGTAGGTACTCTATGGATTTTAATCTAGCTCAAGGAGAGGGAGGATTCTAAGATAACCAAAAAAGAATTACAGTTTTACCCTTGCTACTTTTGTAAATTTGAAATGACTGTCTTTTTCATCCTGTAGCCATAAAACAAACACTGTAACTCTCAAGTTGTAGATCTAGCCAATTTTAAAATCTGCTACCACATTTATAATTCTCTATTTTTATCATGTTATTGCCACTAAATTCATATACACGCGTTGCTGATGTGGTCTGAAGTTTTTGTTGGCATGACTTGAGTGCTGACAGATTTCTTCATATTTGAATATCTTCCAAGCCCCAAACAATCTCCACTCTGCACCACCTCACAGCATATGTGCTTATCCCACATTTTTCAAAGACAGAATTATTTTAAGACACTGATTTGCCGTCACCGCATCCCTTTTATTTATCGCCTCACCTGTGCATTTTCTTTGCCTTTGCCTCTTGAATTAAAATGTAAAAGACAACCAACTACCAACTGAGTAGATGGTGTGAAGGAGGAAGTGTCAGAAATGTTAGGTTACTCCTGAATTAGAGGAATTCCTTAAGAGATGCTGTGATAAGCAGAATTCTGGAATGTCCAACCCCACAATTCCTTGCCCTGATGTTTGGAAATATGAATATAAGATTTCACACCGTACTTACGTTCCTCCTGTGATGGTTAATATTGAGTGTCAACTTGATTGGATTGAAGGATGCAAAGTATTGATCCTGAGTGTGTCTGTGAGGATGTTGCCAAAGGAGACTAACATTTGAGCCAGTGGACTGGGAGAGGCAGACTCACCCTCAATCTGGGTGGGCACCATCTAATCAGCTGCCAGCATGACCAGAATAAAAGCAGGCAGAAGAACATGGAAAGACTAGACTGGTTTAGTCTTCTGGCCTACATCTTTCTCCTGTGTGGGATGCTTCCTGCCCTTGAACATCAGACTCCAAGTTCTTCAGCTTTGGGACTCGGACTGGCTTCCTTGCTCCTCAGCTTGCAGATGGCCTATTGAGGGGCCTCACCTTGTGATCCTGTGAGTCAATCCTCCTTAATAAACTCCCCTTTATATATACATCTATCCTATTAGTTCTGCTCCTCTAGAGAACCCTGACTAAAACACCTTCCAGGGCAAAAGGGTTAATCTGAAGACGTAAATAAGGTTACCAATCATTTGATTTTGAGTTAGTAAAAGGGAAGATTATCCTAGTGGGTCTAAACCTGTTACAGGAGACCTTTAAAAACACAGTGTTTTCTCTGGCTGATAAGAGAAGGGGAAGTCAGAAATATTAGAAGCAGAGGAAGGAGTCCATGGATCCTTGATGGCTTTGGAGATAGAGAGGTGGTAAGCAAGGACAAATGAAAGATCTGAGACTGGCCCCTGGTCAAACAGCAATAAAACAAAGACCTCCACCCTACAATTGCAAGAAACTAAAATCTTCCAACCACAGATTCTTCTCCAGAGTCCTGGAAAGAGCCTGGCTGTCTGTCTTCCTGACTTTGGCCACGTGAGACGTTAAGCACATAATTCAGCAATGTCTTACTGGATTTCTGTCCTACAGAAGTGTGTTTTAAGTCTTCACGTGTATGCTAATTTGTTACACAGAAATAGAAAAGTAATACTGATGCCTTCTATGACAACTTAGGATCTGCTATTTTGAGATTATTTGGGGCTACAAATGTCCATTTAGGGACTGATTCACTATACTTTCTCTCAGGGTAGCAAGTCAAACTGCTTCTGCCCGCTAAATACTTCTGAAATCCACACCTCTCCTATTTTCAGCCTAGTGACTTTCATTTGAACTTCTGTAAGAGTCCTCAACTCCTTCTCCTGACCTCCAACTTCCCCACCCTTCCACATATTCTTTGAGCTCTTTCTTCCACTATACGGCTAGATTCATCCCCCAGAAACACAGCTGAGACCATGTTATTCTGCTAACCAAAAGCTACAAATGACTCACCAGTACCTACTTCATGAAGTAAAAACCTTCCTGTTGGAATTCAAGTTCTCTAAGGCTTTCTCCAGTCTATCCCTCTAGTGTTATTTTCCTTCTCTTGACATCACACACTGTTTTTCCCGTCAAACTGATTGCATTTGCCCTTTTTACAGCATGTTCTAGCCTGTGCCTTTGCACGGGTATGTTTCTGGTATACATGCCAAGACATGAGTCAATCTTCACAGCTTAGTTAGATGTTACCGACTATCTGAGGCCCTCTTGCACGGTATGAGTGTCTTTTTCTACTTTAAATTTCAATGGTGCAAGGATATGACCCTTGGAAGTCTGTGTCTCCTGACTGAGCTAGTAATATACATCTTTTGTAGCCCCATGAGCTTCTACAAGATTACATCTGCCTTATATTCATCACTGTATTCCTTAAGGAATTTTTTAAGAACTTGTTTTATGCTTTGTGGATTCCCAAAAATGATGAATTTGTTCAAGCAGTAAAGAATAGTTAATGATATATATGTTCCTCAAAATACATTAACCATGTACATTTAAGTAAAACCATGCTAGATTACAAAAAAAAATGCACAAGATGATATGAGTGTTTGTTGTTATGGTTGTTGTTTGTTCATTTGTTCATTTTTAGAAGAAAGGAGAAAAGAATAAAGAAGATTGGACTCATGTGGTATAGAAATATCAAATACTAAATACGGATACTTCCTGTTAGTGGGAAGACACAAAACATAAAATACAGTCCACCCTTGAACAACACAAGTTGGAATTTCACAGGTCCACTCATACATGGATTTTCTTTTGCCTCTGCCACCCCTGAGACAGCAAGACCAAGTCCTGCTCTTCCTCCTCCTCAGCCTCAACAGGAAGACGATGAGGATGAAGACCTTTCTGATGATCCACTTCCACTGAATGAATAGTAAATACATGTTCTCTTCCTTATAATTTTCTTAATATTTTTTCTCTACCTTATTTCATTGAAAAAATAAGTATATAATACATATAACATACAAAACATTGACTATGTTATTCATAAGGCTTCAAGTTAACAATAGGCTATTAGTAGTTAATTCTTTGGAGAGTCAAAAGTTACATGCAGATTTTTGACTATGTGGAGAGTTGGTACCTCTAATTCTCATGTTTTTCAAGGGTTAACTGTATCTTATTTTTATGTTGCACATATTTCATAATTAAGTCTTTCTTTTTATTTTACCTATTAAGCCTATTTCTTTTAGCAATCCTAAGCCTAATTTAATGACCTCTAGGTCAAAATGACCGGCTGACATTTTCTCTGCTGTCATTCTCAAACTTCCAAAAATGTGTTGTTCATTGCCACAGGCATCTTTTGCTCTTTAATTTCCAATCTCATTTAGGCAAACAGTAGGGGTCAGATGTGAAACAAAGTTGATGAACGTAGAGTGAATACAAACTCCAAACTGTAAGAATCTTTGTTTGGAAAGGGCTTTCTTTGCTTCTGCTTACAAAGAGATATTATATAATTCCATGGTCTTGAATTTATTAGGCAGGATCTGACCTTCCATGTAGATAATTACAGAAGACAGTAAAAACAATTGGCATTTAAAATAAAACTGTTGAGGCCAGGCATTGGTGGCTCACACCAGTAATCCCAGCACTTTGGGAAGCCAAGGCAGGAGGATCACCTGAGGTCAGGAGTTCGAAACCAATCTGGCCAACGTGGTGAAACCCCATCTCTACTAAAAATACAAAAACTAGTCGGGCGTGGTGGCACGTGCCCGAGGTCGAGGCAGGAGAATCGCTTGAACCCGGTAGGTGGAGGTTGCAGTGAGCTGAGATTGTGTCACTGCACTCCAGCCTGGGCGACAGAGTGAGATCCATCTCAAAAAGAAAATAAATAAATAAATAAATAATAATAAATAAAATAAAATAAAACTGTTGAAAAACTGGTTGTTTGAGGTGTGGTTTCACATTCATAAAATCAAAATATTTTTCTTAATATCTCTAAAAATATTTACTCTGTCCTTTCAGAAGCATTATATATTTTTTATTTTTAAACTTATTTTCAACAAAATAAAGTCACAATATATTATATTATAATATAAGTAATTGGTAAAAATGGTATGTAAAAATGGAAAAATTTCATAGGAATGGGCTAATTATACTTTATCATTTGTGAAAAAATTATAAAAATGACATACATTTTATTGAATGTTTAAACTGTTTCCCTGTATTATAATATAGTAGAGTGGGAGGATACCAAATACCATAATAGAAGAAACATTACTAATCATTTATCCCATCTCTTCATTTTACAGAACAATAAACAAAACTCAGTGAAATCTGTGGTTATTGTGCAAATTGTGTTCTCTGCATCTTAGGTTTGAATCACCAAACTCTGTTGCATATATGCAAATACGCTGATGGAATCACAACACATTTGAGCTAAATGATTTACAATTATTCAAATTAAATAGTTATTTTAATTCTTTAAACAATTATTTATTGTCTGGTTTAATATTGTAGATTAAAATAAATAACTCTTTCCTCCATTCCAGATGCCCATTTAAAAATTTAATTAAATAGAAAGGAATCGTCAGGGTAAGGAAATGTAGAAAGCCAACTCTGAACAACAGATTTCAATAAGTTTCTGGAAGGGATATTAATGTAAGAAACTGAACAATGCAAACCACCTTCCAGGATGTGTGTCCATTATCAAATCATCACTCAGACTAACATTGCAAGAGGAAGAAGGATAGTGGGTGGGTGAAAGGAGCTGCGTGATTATTAGATTTCCAATTTAGCTTCTCCACCTGCCTTGTTCATACTTGCATAGAAAACAAAATAAAACAAAGAGACAAAAACAGAGGGCTTTTCTCCCTAAAAGCGAAAAAACAACCTTGAGAAAACTAGTAAGCAGACAAGTTTTGTTGTCCCAAAATAAAGGATATCTTTAATCCAACATTTGGGAAATCTATAACATTCAATGCAGTCCTCAAAAATGCAATCCAGCAAAGCCTGACAGTCAATAATTCTGCTCATTTATACTGAATACCTGTAGAGCTTTCAATTTCACCTGAGAAAACTAATAGAATACGAAATTATAGTGAAAGAAACTCACACAAAAAATCGTGTATAATCATCTCCACTTTCTGCAAACCAAGTCATCAGTCAAAAAGAAATCAGGGTGAAAGTAAGGGAAATACTATGTTAAAGATAAAACTTACCTCAACAGAAATAGAGATGATGAGGAAAAGAGAATGTAAAACAGACACAGAGAGACTCGGACACACACACACACACACACACCCGCACCCTCAGCATCAATTATTTAGCATCCATTAACATAGATAAGACTTATATAAAAAGGAAATAATGAGAAAGCCAGAAAAACCCTTAAAAATTTAAAATATGAGGATCGAAATTCATAATTTATTTGACGACTAGAAGACAAAAGAAGGAAATCCTAGAATATAAAGCAAAAAGACAAATACATGCAACTAGAGATATGAGAGATTTAGTTTCTCAATCCAGAAGCTTCAAACACACCAGTAGGACATTTACAAAGAGAAAACAAAATGAATTAATTATTTCAAAGAATATAAAATGAGAAACACATGATTTTAGTCAAAGTTAAGATGAATGAAAAAGATTTCATGTCCTTGTGAAATCAGAACACCACGAATAAAATTAACCTTATTAAATGTGGAGCTAGATTTAGATTGTCAATGTGGATGATCTACAAATTGAGAGAGATTAAGATTCACTTTAGATATTTCTTGGAAGACTGTGGTTGCAGAAAATAAAGAATAATGTCTCAAAGTTCTTAAAAAAAAGGAAATACCAGTAAAACTATTAATCAAGTTTCAGGCAAAACATGAATATATTGTGACTTCATTAAATTTATGTCCTACATACTCTGTTTGATGACATAACTTAAAGATATACTTCAAGGAAACAAGACCAGTAAAAAGGTAAGAAGGTATGGGTTTAAGGACTGGTTGAATTAACTCAGAAGTCTTAAAAAAAATATTGACTAACCGAGAAGTCATCCTAGAAGAAAGCAGTCTGAATTAGGACTAAAGAAATTCACTGACCTTTAGGAAAAAAAGGCAAAGAAAAATGGAACGAATTCCACAAAATTCATACAATGAATGAGAAGAATAAATAATTTAGTGCATGTTTTAGGAAGCATATGTTTATTCTTACCACAAGAAGCAAAGACAATTGCATTTTCTGGAAAAGGGCCTGTTTACAAAAAAAGACATTGTGAGGGTACACATGTAAGTTTCAAATATGAAGTGACCTAAACAAGCCACCAGGCGGACTTTAACTCCGATAAGGCTCTTTTTCTGGGCACGCTGCATTAGAACCATGGAGGATGTATTCTGAAGCATGAAGCTTTGTAGGTCTCTGTAGCTATGGTGGTATAAACAGTGGAGCTGATGGTTGCCACAGTGCTTGAAGCCTGCAGGACGCTCAGGGGCCCATGCAAATGTGTGGATTTATTTAAAATCAGAAGAAAAAACTCACAACTTTAGAGTCAATAAAATGTTCTAATTGTTTTTTCACGTCAGTAAATATGAAATTTTTAGGATGAATGAAATATATGACGGTGGGAGGCACTGAGCAGGGCAAGGGGCCTGGGTCCCAGCTAAGTCAGGTCATGCTCTGAGGAACGATGCTGTTTGCCTTCTGCTTTTCCACATTTCAGAATCAAGTCATAGAAAAAGATTTAACGGTATTTCCAGAAACAAATTTAAGTTTCATAAACAATGCAATATATACATGATACATAATTATATAACACATATCTATATAATAGATAATAGATATATTATCTGTTACAATTATATATTGTATATTATCTATTATACAATTGTATATTATATATTAAAATTGACTATATTATGTTATATGATAAAATACATATGATTACATATGTTTATATATAATTATTGTAATGCATAGCTATGGTATGATTATATAATAATCGATATAATGACTATATTATATATGATTATTATATATTATATTAACATGG
>NW_012117866.1:2846317-2856945 GCF_000951035.1 Colobus angolensis palliatus | reverse complement strand
TAATACTATAATTCTATTAAATGTTAATTTAATGAATACATTTAATATAAATATATATATGGTGAAGAGGTTGAAGGTGAGATAAGATTTGGCAAAATTGTAAGGGCGCTAAAATTCACCTTAGTGGACAATCAAAAAATGTTTCAAATGTAAAAACGCATTATTTTGAGTTTAAAAGTTAATCAGTAAAGCTTAATAAGTACCTATAGAATATTGCAGTAGACAAATCAATCCCTCTCTAAATATGTCCTTGTTCAAATCCCCCCAACATTGTGACTACATTAGCTTACATGGCAAAAGGGACTTTGAAGGTGTCTTAAGTCAAGGATTTTGAGGTGGAACTATCATCCCATGGGTCCCTGTGAGAGAGACAGGAGGTTTAGGGGGAAAAAGTGACATGAGGAAGGAAGCTTAGTTTGCAGTGGTGCATTTTGAAGGCGGAGGAAGGGGCCAGGAACAACGGAATGCAGCTGTCGTCTAGAAGCTGACAAAGGGATGGAAAGAGACTTTCCTTTGGAACCTTCAGAAGGAATGCAGCTTTGACAACTACATTTAGCCCAGTGAGATTCATTCCAAACTTCAGACGGGTAGAACAGTAAGATAATACATTTGTGTTGATTTAAGCCACTAAGTATATGGTTATTTCTTATAGCAGGAATAGAAAACTAATAAAAATATATGCATGAATTAATGAATAGCTGAATAAATGAATGAGTGGATGCATACATAGAGCTGATTATGAAGGGTGTGTCCATCAACAAGGACTGGTACCACCAAGTTGCCAGGTTTCTGTAATGATGTGTTTTATACATCTATTGTTTTGTTCAATTGATAACTTGCTTCTTGCCCTCTTTTTCTGCACGTTAATGTACTTTAATCATCACTGTGTATAAGTGTACCTCACCTTATTATGCTTTGCTTTACTGTGCTTCACAGACACTGTCTTTTTTATATATTGAAGGTTTGTGGCAACCCTGCGTCCAGCAAGTCTATAGGTACCATTTTTCCAACAGCATGGGCTCACTTTGTGTCTCTGTGTCATATTTAGGTAATTCCTGCAATATTTCAAACTTTTTCATTATTATTCTATCTACTATGGTGATCTGTGATAAATTATCTTTTATGTTACTATTATAATTGTTTTGGGGCACCATGAACCATGTTCATATATGATGGCAAACTTAATCAATAAATGTTGTGTGTGTTCTGACTGATCCACCTACCAGCTGTTACCCTATTTCTCTTTCTCCTCAGTCTTCCCTATTCCCTGAGACACAACAATGTTGAAATCAGGCCAATTAATAACTCTGTAATGGCCTCTGAGTGTTCAAGTGAAAAAGAAGAGTCTCATGTTTCTCACTTTAAATCAAAAGCTAGACATGATTAAGCTTAGTGATTAAGGCACACTGAAAAAGCCAAGATAGGCCAAAAGCTAGGCCTCTTGAGAAACACAGTTATCCAAGTTGTTAATGCAAATAAAAAGTTATTGAAGGAATTTAAAAGTGCTACTCCAGTGAACACATGAATGATAAGAAAGTGAAACAGCCTTATTGCTGAAATGAAGATAGTTCAAGAGGTAAGGATAGAAGATCAAACCCATACAACATTCCCTTAACCAAGCCTAGTCCAGGGCAAAGTTCTAATTTTCTCCAATTCAGTGAAGGCTGAGAGAGGTGAGGAAGCTGCCGAAGAAAAGTTTGAAGCTAGAAGATATGGGTTCATGAGGTTTAAAAAAAGAAGCTGTCTCTACGACATAAACGTACAAGGTGCAGTAGCAAGTGCTGATGAGAAGCTGCAGCACATTATCTAGAAGGCCTAGCTAAGCTCACTCATGAAGGTGGTTACACTAAACAAAAGATTTTCAGTGTGGGAGAAACAGCCTTCTGTTGGAAGAAGATGCCACCTAGGACTTTCACAGCTACAGAGAAGTCAATGTGTGGCTTCAAAGTTTCAAAGGACAGGCTGACTCTCTTGATAGGCAGCTGGTGACTTTAAGTTGAAGCCAATGCTCATTTACCATTCTGAAAATCTTGGGATCCTTCAGAATTATGCTAAATCTACTCTACCTGTGCTCCATAAATGGAAGAACAAAGCCTGGACAACAGTACATCTGTTTACAGCATGGTTTACTGAGTATTTTAAGCCCTCTGTTGAGATACACCACTCAGAAAAAAAAAAAAAAAAAAAAGAAAAAAAGATTTCTTTGAAAATATTTCTGCTCATTGACAATTCACTTGGTAACCCAAGAGCTCTGATGGAGACGTATGAGGAGATTTATGTTGTTTTCATGCCTACTAACACAACATCAATTCTGCAGTCCATAGCTTATGGAGTAATTTTGACTTTTAATTCATATTATTTAAGAAATAGATCTTATAACGCTATAGCTACCATAGACAGTGATTCATCTGTTGGATCTGGTCAAAGTAAATCGAACACCTTCTGGAAAAGATTTACCATCTTAGATGCTAGTAAGAACATTTGTGATTCATGGGAGGAGGTCAGCCTACCAACATCAACAGAAATTTGGAAAAAGTTGATTCCAACCCTCATAGGTGATTTTGGGGGGTTCAAAGCTTAAGTGGAGGAAGTAACGGTAGATGTGGCAGAAACAGCAACAGAACTAGAATTACAAGTGGAGCCTGAAGATGGGACTGAATTGCTGCAATCTCATATCAAACCTGAATGAAATAGCAGTTCCTTCTTATGGATGAGCAAAGAAAGTGATCTCTTCAGATGGTGAACATGCTGTGAACATTGTTGAAACAACAATAAAGGATTTAGAATATGACAGGAATTTAGTTGATAAAGCAGAGGCAGAATTTGAGAGAACTGACTCTAATTGTGAAAGAAGTTCTACTGTGGGTAAGATAATATCAAACAACATCAAATGCTACAGAGAAGTCTTTCCTGCAAAAAGGTTATGTGACTTGCTGAAGGTTCAGATAATCATTAGCATTTGGGCAATAAAGTATTTTTAATTAAGGTATGTACATTGTTATTTAGACCTAACGCTATCGTACAATTAATAGGCTACGGTACATAAATTTTATATGTACCAAGAAACCAAAAAATTCATGTGACTTGCTTTAATTGCAATAGTCACTTTATTGTTGTGGTCTGGAACTGAACCTGCAATCTCTCCAAGGTATGCCTATACATTCATTTAAACTAGCTGAAGGCAACAAAGAGAAGATTCTCCTCTTGGTACTTGTTTTAAAACACTTTATTAGATGACTTTTGGATTTTGAGTATACATTCCTGGCCCATTACATAGCAGGAGAATGTTTTCTTAATATTACCAGAATTTTCCCTAATCAGAGCTCCAAACCACATATTGGCCACTTTACAAGAAACAAGAGCTAGCCACTTGACATCTCTAGTTGAAAGCCAATACCAGATTTTGGCAGTTCCACAGCCACCTTTTATTAATTTAAAATGGGGGTGACCGAAACATTTTAAGACCATGACTGTGGGTCAATTCCCCGGAAAGATGCTCATTTAGAATGCTCCAGATATGCTGTGATGTTAAACTTCAATATTCAAAGAAGTTTTTCAAATATATTTTATAGTAGTTGCAGATTCTACCTTATAGTTTAAACTGGGTGTTGCTAGTCTCATAAAAACTGAAATAGAAAAAGAAACAAGTATCAAACACAATTCTAGTTATGACCCACAATGGTAGTTTTACTATAGATTCATATTGAAATCAACTGGGGAAGCTTTAAGAAATGGAGACATCATCTTCCCCAAACTCTTCCACCTTCTGCCTGCATTGAATTAGAATCTCTGGGGGTGGTGCTCCACCAATAGCATTTGTAAAAACAACTCCTTTTAGTTGATTCCAATGGGGAGTCCAGCTAAAGAAAAATTGTCCTCAGGCACCTCAGCTATTAAGATCCTACACATGTGACATGTTATTCAGTGAGTATTGGACTATCTGGCCAAATGGTTCATGATATCTGAAATACTGTTGACATTTGCCTCACTCCTGTCAGCTGAGAACTGTCCCTTATTCTTAATATTTTGCCTTTAACTTGACACATGCTCCATCAGTGTTGTTATAGATATGACTAAATCCTACTCTAAAATTTACCCTTGGAAGTGATTCATAATCGCATAATGAATATTTCTGGGCCTATTTAAAATTGTAAGATCGTACCACCTTAAGACTACAGCAAAGCTAAAATCAGGCATACACGTCAATGTTGTTAAAATTTCTTTGTAGTGCAAGGGTTTTCAAATATTCTGTTCAGTTAAAAACTCATGAAACTATCTGGATTCCTTTCAAATTTCATTTTCCAAATCAATTGGGCCTTCTCTTGAATCAATAGAATTGAACAAGTATTACAGAGAAGTAAAGTTTATTTTCAATTATAGGGACTTGTAAAAATGTGTTTCAACCTAATATTTTCCCATTTTCGTCCATCTTCTCCAAATAGTTAATTACTTTCTGGATTTTGGAATATTTTTCTCCATGATAAAATCATCTTGACAGTGCTGTAGTTTGCAGACATTTCAGTGTGGGTTTCTTATCTAATTGAGTGACTTTCTCATGTCTTTCTAATCTCTCTCAGCATTGGCATAGTTGAGATTATTTAAATTCTAAAAAACTATTTATCCTTTAATTATTTATCCTTTAATTAAATATTACTTTATTACAAAAAAGTAATATCTACCATTACTTTTAATGGCAAAACCACAATTACTTTTGCACCAACCAAATAAAATTTGTTTATATTGCATGCAACATATTTTGAAACATGTATACATTATGGAATGGTTCAATTGGGGTAATTAACATATGTATTATTATGAATACATATTTTATTATATGAAATATAACTTGTTATTTCTTGCGAGAACATTTAAAATCTACTCTCTTAACAATTTTCAGGAATGCAATACCCTGTTATTAACTATAGTCACCCTGTTTTCCAATAGATCTCTTGAACTTATTCCTTCTAACTGAAGTTTCGTATATTCTGACTTAATGGTACTATAACGAAACTGTACCTATAAGAATTGTGAACAAGAGCTAATCATATGTTTGAAAATTTTCAAAACCTAATTAGATGTTTTCAGAAAATTTCCAAACATTTGAAAATGGGGATCTTGATCCTGGTTCTTATAGGTGCAGTTTGAATCATAGTTCCATTAAAGTGAGCATTCCACATTACTGGAAAAGATCAAAGGAGTCTTCTTTATGTGTATTTATTTTCTCCCATCCATCCTTCTCTCTGGAAAGTATTAGCAAAGTATTACCTTTTTTGGGTGTGTGTAGCATTTACTTAAACATTTTTAAGTTAGGGACAGACTTAATGGCAGTATGTACCATTTGGGTATTGTTATTTAAGGCTCTCTAGAGTTGATTCTTCTGAACTTTACCACCCAAAGTTACTTCAAATAGTCCTAGATGGCCGGGTCCACTGCTACGCTATTTCCAAGGAGGGACTAAAGAAGGTAGAGATCATAAGGTTTAGCAACATTTTTCATCATAATCCAGTTCCAAATCTTCATTTGAAATTTATATGGCATTTTCTTCCTCTTCACTGGGTTTTCACTTTATATTTAATTCTTTCAGGAGATGACAGTAATGTGCTTCCACTCCAAAGCCGTTGCCAAAAAGAAAAAAATGATTGTTTTCATGAGCATCATGAGGTAGAATCTTTTATTTTTCTTATTTCAAATGAAAAGTATATATCTTTATGTATTTTGCAGGCTTACATCTCAGGGAAAGAATACGTAATTATTTCTTCAATTGCTGACTTAATTTTTCTACTTTTGTTTACTACAATATACTGAAGTCTGTGTATCTTTTTAAAATAAAAGAAATCTGTGAAACAGCGATATTGCATTAAATATACTGAAGTACAAAACACTCTCAGTAGACCATGCGAAGGATTACAAATTACACTCAGATATCTGAAGAGTAGAATCAGCAACTATGTATGTGTCTTACTGCTGTATACACATCTCCAGCTGAACACAGGGACACATTTTGCCTTATATCTTTATAAGAAAAAATATAAAAAATAACAAAAAAAAACCAATTGCAATACTTGGCATTGTATTCTCTCCATATTAGACATTATTTGCCTCAATGTTGGTTCCTGTAAATGCCCATCTTTTGCTGTTCCAGGAGGTACAAATAACTATGACCACAAAACATAAAACAGGAGCCCATTTGGTAAAACCTTTGCATATTTTAAAATAGAGGAGAAAGACATCTAAATGTTCACAAACCTTAATTATAGCAGGGCATGGATGATTTTCTGATTCCTCTCCTTACCTTTAACTATCAGGAGTCACTTTTATTTTTTATTTTTTGAGGCAGAGTCTTGCTCTGTCACCCAGGCTGGAGTGCAGTGACATGATCTCAGCTCACTGCAACCTCTGCCTCCTGCATTCAAGCGATTCTCCTGCCTCAGCCTCCCAAGTAGCTGGGATTACAGGCATCTGCCACCACACACGGCTAATTTTTGTATTTTTAGTAGAGATGGGGTTTCACCATGTTGGCCAGGCTGGTCTCGAACTCCCGAACACAGGTGATCTGCCTGCCTCACTCAGCCTCCCAAAGTGCAGGAATTACACGTGTGAGCCACAGTGCCCGGCCAACAGTCATTTTTAACGAGATGAAATATTTTTTGTAGAAAGCACCAGGAATGATGGCTATGTGTTTAAGTAGCATATGTTCAGCATGTGAGACATCAGCTTCATCTACTGCTCTTACAATTACCAGAATTGTCTAGTTCACAAAATTGAGCCATGACTCTTGAAATTGCCATTATACGTAGGTGATCTAAATATCCCTGCATGGATACAGTACACTATTGACTAATTATTTGATAGTATCTCTAACGTTTTCCAAATGGAAGGGGAGAAAGTTCTACAATGTCTTCAGATTCTCTGGGTTTTTTGATACAGGTTTTTGTTTTTCTTTTGTTTTTCTGAATTCCAAATGTCTAGGATCCAATATTACATGTGTATACTTCATAATCTTAAAGAAATATCAGCTAGAGATTATAATGGACCATTTAAGTTTCATAAATAAGAATAAAAATATTATTCTGGTGTTTTGATTAATTAATAGAATGGTTAATCTTCTTATGCATTACATTAAAAAAATAACATCACAGCTGGTCAATTTACTTCAAAAAGAATTCAAAGAAAATTAGAGAAATCAAAAATCAAAGCAAACTTAAAGTATCATTTTAGATCCAATAAATGGCCCAAATAGTTTAAAAAGAGATATATTTCAGGGGGATAGTGGGAGAGGACCATAACAGTTTTGGAAAGAAATATTTTAAGAACCATAAAGAAAACACTGAACATAACTAATTGGGCACTTACCATATATTGACACTAAACCGAATATTTTATTTATAAACTGTCCTACTAACATTCCTGTTAGAGAGGTGTGTCTGCACCCACTTTAATAAGAAGAACACTGAAGTTGAAAAGGCTAAATAATTAGTTGAGGTCACACATTGGTGGAGGGATGAGATGAAGCTGAAAGGAGGGCCTTTCCTTATTGCTGGGCTCCTCTGTCCTGAACCATGCTGTTCTAGCCATGGTTTTGAAACACTAATCACAGAAATCTCCTTCCTAAACCTTTCTCAAAAAGAAATCATTTCAACTAACCAGAAGATATGTGTATGAATATATTTGTGACAGTAAAAATTACAAAGTGCATACAAAAGAGATTCATAGAAAAGGTTCTGGAATGTTGATCAAAATACAAGGATTAATTTATAATTTATCATTCTGAAGCCTATTTGTCATTATGGAAAATGATGCCAACATAGTGTTAAATGAAGACGCAGGCAAAAATATTTCATGAAGAATATAATTTCTAATACATAAAACATAATTCCAAGTTAATATTTAAAAATCATTAAAAAGTGATCTTAGGGTGTGAGAACAATGATGTCTTTAAATTTAAATATTCTGTAACTTTGACGTTGAACTTGCTACTGTGAATTGTGTGCAGTTTGAACTTAATGAACATCTTCAAAGAGTATAATTTAGATGTGATTTAAAAAAAACTGTGATCCATTCAGTCTGCAATCATATAATGGAAAAAATAAAACGTCATTCATATATGATTTTTCCATTTGACATGGCCTAGAGAAAATGTGAGCTATCTTCTGCTATAAACAACTTTTACATTCTTGGAGTTGTCAGGGTAACATCTCTGAATGTAGGTTTCCTTACCTGAAAAATGATGAGTTTGGAGGACACAATCTCTTGACTTGTCTTCAGTAGTCATAGTCTATGAATTTGTAAGTGCTAGGAAGAAAAAAGAAAATAAGAAGTAAATGCATTGGCATGGCACTATGGGTGATAATACGAGGATAGTTTCAGAATGATGACTGACATCATCAAAACATTGAAATTGGAAAACTTCAGCTACAGATAAATTAAGTATCTCTCTATAGATCTATATAGTAAAATGAAGTAGCCAAGCTATCAATTTTGTGATAAATGCAGCATTTTAAACAGGGGATTATTAGGACTAAATTTTCAGCCCGTTAGTGATGGATTAATGGCATAGCTTGCTTCCAAGGGGAACTCTTATGGACCCTATGAACTCTCACCTCCACAAAAAAGAGATGGGGCTTGCAGGTGGCCTGGTTTGTGTGGCAAAGGTGATGTGCAGATAACTCCCATGAAGCACTGCTAATCTCTCCTCAAAATGTGGCCAAATAAATTAAGAATGCTCTCAGTGGTCATCTTTTCCGCTCTCTTTCTGTGCCTCCTTCTATTGCACTTCACTTCCCCATCTCTACCCTCCCTTCTGTAGGATCAAATCTTATTATAATATCCCATCCAGGACTCTAGGTGCTCAAGTTTTTCCTTTACCCACATAAGTTTTGCTCTACATAAGTTAGTCCTCAGAATGTATTTGGTCAGGAGTTTCCTGCTATCTGATTGAAACATATAAACCCTGTCTTCATGTTTCAAGTGACCTCTTGCTGAGGAGGTTTACCTTGAGTCAGAGTGCTTGACCTAACTTATTATGAAGAAAGAGAGAGAGAGAGGAAGAGGAAGAGGGAGGGAAGGAAGAAAGGGGAAGGAAGGAAGGAAGGAAGGAAGAAAGGAAGGAAGGAAGGGAAAGAAGAGCGAGCAGGGGAAGGGAGAAAGGAAAGAAGGAGAGGAGGGAGGAAGGGGCGGAAGGAAAGAAGAGAGGAAGTAAAGAAAGTAGCATTGAAAAAAGACGCTTGCACAAGAATGTTTATAACAGCACAATTTGCAATTGCAAAAACGTGAAACCAGCCCAGAGCCCATCAATCACTGAATGGATAAATAAATTGCGATATATATATATATATATAAAAATATAAAATATATATATGATGGAATACTACTCAGGCATAAAAAGAAATGGATTAATGGCATTCACAGTAACCTGGATGGGATTGGATAGTATTATTCTAAGTGAAGTAACTCAGAAATGGAAAACCAAACATCGTATGTTCTCACTCATAAGTGGGAGCTAAGTTTTGAAGACGCAAATGCAAAATAATGATATAATGGACTTTGGGGATTCAGGGGAAAATGGTGGGAAGGGGGTGAGGGATAAAGGACTACTAATTGGGTTCAATGTATACTGCTCGGATGATGGCTGTACCAAAATCTCACAAATCACCACTAAAGAACTTATTCATGTAACCAACTACCACCTGTTCTCCAAAAACCTACCGAAATTAAAAAACAAAAAGAAAAAAAAAGAGGGGTACCCAAGATGGCCGAATAGGAAGAACAGGTGCAGCCTCCAGCTCCCAGCATGAGCGACACAGAACACTGGTGATTTCTGCATTTTCAACTGAGGTACTGGGTTCTTCTCATTGGGGCATATTGGACAGTCGGTGCTGATCAGTGGGTGCAGCCCCAACCAGCGAGAGCTGAAGCAGGGCGAGGCATTGCCTCACCTGGGAAGTGCAAGGGGGAAGGGAATTCCTTTTCCTAGCCAAGGGAAACTGAGACACACAACAACTGGAAAATCGGGTAACTCCCACCCTAATACTGCGCTTTACCAAGGGTCTTAGCAAACGGCACACCAGGAGATTATATCCCACACCTGGCCCAGAGGGTCCCAAGCCCACAGAGCCTCCCTCATTGCTAGCACAGCAGTTGGAGATCTAACTGCAAGGCGGCAGTGAGGCTGGGGGAGGGGCGCCCACCATTGCTGAGGCTTAAGTAGGTAAACAAAGTCTCTGGGAAGTCTCGAATTGGGTGGAGCCCACCGCAGCTCAAGGAGGCCTGCCTGCCTCTGTAGACTCCACCTCTGGGGACAGGGCATAGCTAAACAAAAAGCAGCAGAAACCTCTGCAGATGTAAATGTCCCTGTCTGACAGCTTTGAAGAGAGCAGTGGTTGACCCAGCACGGAGGTTGAGATGTGAGAACGGACAGACTGCCTGCTCAAGTGGGTCCCTGACCCTTGAGTAGCCTAACTGGGAGACATCCCCCACTAGGTGCAGACCGACACCTCACACCTCACATGGCGGGGTACACCTCTGAGACGAAGGTTCCAGAGCAAGAATCAGACAGCAACACTCGCTGTTCAGCAATATTCTATCTTCTGCAGCCTCCGCTGCTGATACCCAGGCAAACAGGGTCTGGA
>NW_012117866.1:2845518-2845962 GCF_000951035.1 Colobus angolensis palliatus | reverse complement strand
GACCAAAGGCAGATAAAACCACAAAGATGGGGAAAAAGCAGTGCAGAAAAGCTGGAAATTCAAAAAATCAGAGCACATCTCCCCTTCCAAAGGAATGCAGCTCATCGCCAGCAATGGAACAAAGCTGGACAGAGAAAGACTTTGACGAGTTGAGAGAAGAAGGCTTCAGTTGATCAAACTTCTCAGAGCTAAAGGAGGAACTACGTAACCAGCACAAAGAAACTAAAAACCTTGAAAAAAGAATGGATGAATGCATTGCCAAGACAATCCTAAGCCAAAAGAATAAAGCTGGAGGCATCATGCTACCTGGCTTCAAACTATACTATAAGGCTACAGTAACCAAAACAGTATGGTACTGGTACCAAAACAGAGATATAGAACAATGGAACAGAACAGAGTCCTCAGAAATAATACCACACATCTACAGCCATCTGATCTTTGACA
>NW_012117866.1:2787407-2844303 GCF_000951035.1 Colobus angolensis palliatus | reverse complement strand
GTGGGGAGGGGGGAGGGGGAGGGATAGCATTAGGAGATATACCTAATGTAAATGATGAGTTAATGGGTGCAGCACACCAACATGGCACATGTATATATATGCAACAAACCTGCACGTTGTGCGCATGTACCGTAGAACTTAAAGTATAAAAAAAGAAAAAGAAAAAGAAAAAGAAAATCCTGCTTGGTTTCCAAGGAAAGGAAAAGCAAATAAAAGCAAATAAGCAAATAAAACAAGCCAACAGAAGTATAAAAATAGCATTTTTAATTCCTAGAAATTGTTAATAGTCATTTTGGAATTTTTATGAATTAATTGATAAGAGACCTTTCTATAAAGGTCAAAGGTTAAAGATGAGAAAATATTTACCTTGAAGATATCAGAAAGGCACTAGTTAGGTCTCATAGCAAAGTCATTTGAGGTATTTATCCAGGTTTTTTTAATTATAAAAGTGAATTATTTACTTTCCAATATGATTGCTCATCTGCTAGATTCTACTTAAAGCTCATGATGACTAATTTTTAATTTATTCACACATCCCTACCAAGCACCATTCGTTATTTCTACTCTTTTTCAGAAAATAAAAATTAAAAAGTTGTGTGTACTCACTATTTCCATTCTTTTCTCCCCACTGTTTTTTAAAACTATTTTTTTTTTCAGGCTTTCCACCAAATACTCCATCAAAACTGTCTTTTTCCAGGTCACTGACAACTTCCACATCATTAATTTTTTGGTCACTTCTCAATCTTCACTTACTTAGCAGTATTTGATACTGTTGATTCTGTTCAAATTGTCTTATAATTCCATTATAACTACAGTAATAATTCAGCTGAAATTATAAGCATGTAAAATTACTTAGTTCCCCACTTAAAATTACAATCAGAAAACCCATTTTATATTCCAGAAGACAAATATCTTTAAGCACTATAAATTCCTATAAATATGAAAATGTCCTGATGGACATGTCAATTGCATGTCAACAGTGAACTTCCACAGCTATTGCAAAATCATCTTAATCTATGTCAATAGAAACTTTTACCAGTAGGTAGGTTCCCTGGCCCTTTGCAACTTAAAATCAGACACTGAAAGGAAAAGATGATAATGAGTTTTTGGTGCCCCGGGGGATAAATTTTGTACATAGATTATACAGAAGTTACTTTGATTTTAAATATTAATATTCAATTTATTATGGTTATAAATTCCAAATACTGGTTTGCCTTAATCACCCTTATGCTTTTAATTTGCATCATAAATATTATTTTAAATAGAAATCTAGGACATTTTATAATTACCTTTAAAGGAGATTTTCAATTATGCCTACATTAACAAGTATAATTATTTAGCATGCATTAAATGTTTTAAGCCTCACTTAATATGTTAAGCTTCCTTCAATTTTTGATTACTAAACATACTTTCTCAGACACTTAAACTATTCTTGCAAATTTAATAAATGCAATATATAGATGTATGCACATGCACACACCGTGACCAGAAAAGTGTGGCATGACATTGCGGATGGAGATGTATCATCCAGGATGAATTTTTCCAAACCCCCTTTGCTGTGTTAAACCCCTTTTTTGTAGTCAGTTGTTATATATGCAAATACTAAAAAGGGAACAGTCCATAGCCTACGCACCTGTGTTCAAGTTGCACATTAACTAAATATGCAAGTCAAGTTCATTATATTCATGCCAAGCAGAAACACCAAGTGATAGATGTAACTCATCTATAAGCAGCATCATTCTCTTTTGAATACTATTTTTTATGTTCATCCATTACAACCACAGCTTATATAGATATGTAAGACATCTAATATGATTCTGTGTGGCCAAATGGTGTGCCTGATGCTAACATCACAGCTTCTAAGGGTACCATTTTAGTGGCCACAATCCACATGTGTCCTGCTGAATTAATCAACTCTTTTTGGTATTGGATGAGAGTTAAAATTTCCCCTCTCACCTTGATGGTTTACAAACTGTGCAGGCTAAGTTGGTGCCCATACCTCTCAGTGTAATATTGACAGGTTCTACATAATAGTAAAAAGTAATTCTAATATCTTGCCCTACATGAAAGAATTATCTTGACACATTTTCAAAAGAAGCCAAGAATAAGTGTTTTCAGCATTCTGAAAAGTAATTTCAGAATTTTGAGTTTGTGTAGTGGCCTAGATGTAAATTTATTTTTAAATGATTGAATTTCATCTTGTCTGAAGACTAAAATAACAGGAAATAACTAAGAGGCTGAGAAATAAATTTATAACAGGGTAACTTGCATAAGTTTCAAGAGGACGGTATGATTTTTAACATCCTCAATTATAGTTGAAAACTAAACAGGTCTTCTATATTAGTAGCCTCAAGCTTTCTGACAGCAGATACCTTCAATTACAAACTCTTACCTCAGTTTGCCTTCTTAGGGACACTGATTATATTGCATGTAGGTCTTCCAACAAAGACTACTTTTAAAACATCAAACCATGACACTTAACCCTTTCATTTCAGTTCAGTATTTATTATATTATCTTCATTTTATCTACCTTGAAGTTGCCACCATGTAAATCTCCATTTCACTCATTGTTTCATAAATATTCTCTGAGTGTATAGTATGTGTCAGTCTCTGAGCTAAAATAAGTGTATTATGGTGGTGACATAGGCATAAAACTTTTTTTTAATGAAAATAACCGTAAAGATTTAATTTATTCTCAATTTTTCAGACAAGAACATGCTTAAAGTATATGCATTCAAGACTTCCAACTCTTCCCTTATGGCCATCCCTAATAGACTTCTATTACATAGTTTTATGCAAGAATTTATGTCCCATTCTCTTTGTAACTGATGACCTCATGACTTTATCTTTGATATAACTTTAGTTTTTCTTATTTTCATCTTTAGAGACAGTATTCTCAGTGCAGTTTTCAACTGACTAGTCTACAAAGGATTTATTGTCCAAGTTATCAATCATTACACTGCTGGAGTCTGAGTGGTTTCTTGAACTTTTTCAAATAGCATGAAAATTTCATTATTAATGTTGGATTTATATATATTGACTATCTTATTGTAGCCATTATGAATTTCAAATAAATGATTATGAAAAAATTATTTGCACTAATTTATATAAAGTTTGTGTAATTTATTTTCTGACATTTGTGTCTGAAAACTGTGAGACGACAAGATGCTGTTTTTCCAATACCAGTTATATGTTGAAAAGTAATTCTATTCTTTAACCACTTAAAGTTATAACTTTCCAGGAATTTAAAAGTCCTCATTCCTGGAACTGTTCAAAGTTGGATATACATATAACAGGGATATAACAGAAAATTTCCAAACAAAGGCATTGATTTAGTTTAGAAAATTTTTAACATTTCTTCAAGTGTTCATATGTTCTAAACTTCTGTGAGTCTAAGAATTTGTGTTTTTGCTTGATTTACGTTGTGAGTCTTCCTTGAGAACGAAAGTTCTCCCCTTTATCTTTAGGGATCCAATAAACACAAAACCGAGGACTTAGAGATTTTACTGTTGACATTTTACTGATAGAATTATCTTCTGCACAGTTAGTGCACATCTATACAAACAGATTTATTTAAAAGGCTGATAATTTTCCACTTAATTATTTGTTTGTTTTTAACAATGATCCTACTTATGTGGAAAATGTAGGAATTTTGTTTTTACAAAGAGGCCAAAGGCAAGCAGATGATATTTAGTACCTCTCTTTGTTATTTCTTAAGATTTGTTACTGAAATATTTCAATGTTATGTAGTAGAGTAACTTTGTTAGTTCTTATAAATTTTTCTTATGAATTTCTTAAGAATAACTTTATCTCTTATGCAATACATTGCAGCTAGCCAGGGTGGAAGCCGAGGATAAAAAATTAGTACTCAGCACTCTGTCTTCAGAGCATGTAAGTTAAGAAAATGTGTGGTTTTTCATATTCCAGAAAATCCAAACATCTTTGGAGAAACAAGTGAGTTTCAATGGTCAAAAATATATAGGAAGTCTAAACAAATAAACAAAAAATAGCAAGTTTCACAGGAATCACAATTTAGACCTAAAATACTGGCCCCTTAGTAATATGGTAAAAACAGTTACCTATCCTATCTCTCTGATTGTCAAGATGAAAGAGGGTGTGGAGGGGGAGAAGAAGTAAGATGGAGAGAGAAGGAGAGAAAGAGAGAAAGAGAATGAGAGATGAAAAGGAAAGATGGAGAGAGAGACACGCAAACAGAGACAGAGGGACACACACACACACAGACTGATTTTATCAGGGATCGAAACACCATAGGGAGAATGTTTTAAAGTCACCCTGTATGAATAACACACATTTGATGGGAAGTGATTCTGTACGTTACTGTAACATTTACTCAGATCACAGAAATGAACCAGCACCTCCTCAGTAATGAATCATTAATTACTTAATTTGGTAACTTAAATCATTAATGACTTAATTTAATTTTAAATGTTTTATCCCCAAAAATAACTAAAATGGATGTTAAAAACTTAACTGACTTTAACAACTAAATTAAATGTTAAAGCTGGTTATACATCTGTGTCAAGTTCCTTACCTATTCCCACCTCCATTCATAGGCACCTCAAATTGATGTGAAACACATTTAATAAATGGGCAGCATACATTTAAACTATTTGTAACATATATTTGGTAGCAAGTGATTCTATAATACAGGTTGCATGTTTCTTGTTACAAAAATATCCACATAAAGCCTCTGAAAAATTCTAAAAACAAAGTTTGTTCATTTAATTACCAAAGGTTGTTGAGCAGTGGGGATAAAAAAGTTAAAAATGAGCACATCGGACCTATAAAAAAATCACTGCAGTCTCAACAGAAAGATCTACTACTGATCCATCTTTCTCTATATCTCTATCATCTATCTATCTGTCTGTCTATCTATCTATCTATCTATCTATCTATCTATCTATCTATCTATCTATCTATCTATGTAATTTATCATCTATCTAATCTATCATCTATCTATCTATTCTATCATCTATATATCCTATCTATCCATCTAATCTATCCTATCTATCTATCTATCTATCTATCTATCTATCTATCTATCTATCTATCTATCTATCTATAACTCTATGTATTATGTATCCATACATCTTTATCTATAAATCTATCATCTATCCATGCATCTTATCTATCAATCCATCCATCCATAGCTATCTACCTGCCCATCTACCTATCTGTCTAGCTACCTATATATATCAAGATTGTAAAGGCACAGAGGGGAGTGAGGTTAGGCTTCAGCATGCTAGTGACAAACAGGCTTTTTTCATGCAGATAAAGATGGAAGTAGGCCAGGCACGGTGGCTCACGCCTGTAATCCCAGCACTTTGGAAGGCCGAGGCGGGCATATCACAAGGTCAGGAGATCGAGATCATCCTGGCTAACACACTGTGAAACCCCGTCTCTACTAAAAATACAAAAAAATTAGCCGGGCATGGTGGCGGGCGCCTGTAGTCCCAGCTACTCGGGAGGCTGAGGCAGGAGAATGGTGTGAATCCGGGAGGCGGAGCTGACAATGAGCCGAGACCGCGCCACTGCACTCCAGCCTGGCCGACAGAGCGAGACTCCGTCTCAAAACAAAACAAACCAAACAAACAAAAACAAAACGATGGAAGTATATTTCCGGCAGAGGAAACAGCATCTGCAAAGCTACTTAGATACTGTCTTGCTTGAGGTTAGGCATGCATAACTTGGTAGTGAAGAAGTTTGGTTGTTAACTCTGGTGTTGTAACCCAGCCCAACACTTGGTGTTTATTATTTTCTAAGTTTCTTCCTTCTTTTTTAAAATTATTTTTTCTAACGGACAAATAAAAATTGTATATATTTGTGGTGTACAACATGTTGCTTTGAAATGTGTGTACATTGTGGGATGGCTAAATTGAGCTAATTAACATATGTGTTATCTCATATACCTATCAAATCCTTGTGGTGAAAACATCTCAGATCTACTCTCTTAGCATTTTTAAATGATATGATACATTTTTTATTAACTATAGTGGCATTCTAGTAAAACAATAATTTTATTATTTCATGATTTTATGGGTTAATTGAGCTTAACTAGGCAGTTCATGTATGGTATTGGCTAAAGCAGCAGTTAGTGGTAGGGGCTAGATTGGATTAAATTTGCTAGGACAGAAAATTAAAACATAATTGACTCTGGAGGTAAATTTTTAAATACAGGTTTTCTCATTAGTTCTTTATTTTGTGAGCTCAAAAACAATATACTCTTTTTTTCATTTATAAAATTCATATAAAATACACTTCATATATAAAATGTATAAAATAAAATTTCTGGTTCCATCTACCCAATGTTCAGATTGTTTTGCTTGATTATGCAGTAGAGGAAAGCCAGGCATGGTGACTCATGCCTGTAATCCCAGCACTTTGGGAGGCCGAGGCAGGTGGATCACTTGAGGTCAGGAGTTCGAGACCAGCCTGGCCAACATGGTGAAACCCCATCTCTACTAAAAATATAAAAATTAGCTGGGCATGGTGATGCGCACCTGTAGTCCCAGGTACCCTGGAGGCTGAGGCAGGAGAATTGCTTGAGCCCAAGAGTGGGAGGTTACAGTGAGCTCAGATGGTGACACTGCACTCCAGCCTGGGAGACAGACTCTCTCAAAAACAAATCAAAACAACAACAAAAATAACAAAACAAAGAGTAGAGGGCTACTGTCCTTTAATGTGCGTTTTAGAAAGGAGTGGAATAAAACTAGGAAAAGAAATAATTTTCATTAAGAGAACTATTATACATAATCATTAAATATAGGTTTATGTAATTGGGATAAAAGTTATTTGAAAAATATCAGTTGGCTGAAACCACTAAAATATTCAGGATCAAACCATGTAGATTTATACCTCTAGAATATTAGGAAAATGGGTTGATGGAAGGAACCAGGAGTTCTGAGCACTGCAACTGAACTTAGATGATGAGTGTCTCAACGTTCCACGATTTAAGAGTGTGCTTGTTTTCACCTGCCAGATGAAACGGGTTGCTCTTTCTCCTGTCATCTGAGTAGAAGATTGCTTTCATTTTAGTCTGAGTTGAGTGAAGATCAGAAGAGC
This sequence comes from Colobus angolensis palliatus, assembly GCF_000951035.1. NCBI lineage: Eukaryota > Metazoa > Chordata > Mammalia > Primates > Cercopithecidae > Colobus > Colobus angolensis. The sequence continues at coordinate 2,837,220 of NW_012117866.1, read as the reverse complement.
CCAGGGATAGGTCAGAGACACCACAACAGAAGTCAATAAGTCTAGAAACGCGAGGCAGTGTGTGGAGACGGCCCCACATGGCTGCTCTTGTCTGAATGTCTGTGTCCCCCACGAAATCCAAATGTAGAAATCCTAACCTCCAAGGTGATGGTATTAGAAGGTGGGGCCTTTGGGAGGTGATGAGGTCATCAGGGTGGAGCCCCATGAAAGGGATGAGTGCCTTAAAAAGTAATATGCAATGGCTTGCTTTCTGCTTTCTACTCTCTGACACTTAAGAACGCAGTAAGAAGAGCACCATGTGCAAAGTGGGTCTTCACCAGGCACTGCATCTGGTGGGGCCTTGACCTTAGACTTTCCAGCTCCAGAACTGTGAGAAATAAATGTCTGGCATTTGAGCCACCCAGTCCATGGCAGTTTGTTATAGCAGCACGTACTGACTATATCAACGGCACATAAAAATTTCTCTAAAGATGATTTTCAATGGAAAAGGGAAAACAGGACTTGCCTGTTCTCCTTCATTAACTTCTCTTCATGAGGGCCTAGGTTTTCTTTGTGTTTAGTGAAGCCAGGTAGGCTTGTCCAAGTCAGCACTGTAGAACTGTCAAATGTCAGAAGCCAGTGAAACTCATTCATGTGTGGAGCACATCAGCAGACTGCCATGACCAAGAATATCCTCAGGCGACAAAGCTAAAAAGGCTTTACTAAGCCAGTGGCTATCCCTGTCAAGAACGGCCAAATAAGCAACATGCCTACCTTTGTGTTATGTACTATGGTTCTATTATACATTGATGCTTTGAAAGCCATGGAATAAGATTCACCAGTAGGAAAACAAAAGCATCACCAAAAGCCCTTTTGTAATGTGGTGATGGGTAGGGCGATGGATACTAAAGCCCGTACAAGAATCCTGTATCTCAGGAAAGGAGGTTCTGATGGCCGATGTGATACCTTGGTTCTTCTTAGTTTGAAAGAATTTAAATGAGAGACACACAACAAAGGAGGTGTAGCATAGAGTCATTTATTGTAAAAGAAAAAGAATATGTTGAAAGTTAGGTGCAGAATGGACAGTACATCCTGAGACAGAGAGGATTCGGGGCAGGCTGCTCGTAAGGATGAGACGGCAAAGACTGGCACCAGGGCGACTCCCTGTATGGGAGTCTTCCATGATTATTCATCAGGAGTTGGGAGAGGTGTTACGAGTAAGCATGTTCTGGGTGGTCCTCTGGGTGCACATGCACAGTAGCTGTGCATGCTTATTCATACATCGCATGTCTCATTAGCATCTTATATCTCTATCCAGGGGTGTGCTTTTTACTATTAAAATGAGCAAAGGATCAGTTTGAGGACAGGTAAAATCAAAATGCACATGCTCTCTAGAAGGGAAAGTCCCTATTGAAGATAGCTCAGCTTGAATGAGCTCAATGACAATGCAAATGCTGAATTTTATTGTGTTCATTGTATAGTCACCATGGTTGCTGTGTCCCAAGAACATGGACACTTCCTTGACTACCTATTCTGCCTCAGAAGCCTGGTACTTAACAATGGATGATCACATAAGCCTCGCTGCTGTCGGCAGCACCATTCTGAGCTAGCCTGACTGTCAGCTAACACTTGGGTGGGAAGTCACGTGCAGCGTGCAGGGTGCCTTCTGTTTGGCCGTCCTGGTGGTCCGCATCTCTCCACGCAGCTCTTCACAAACACAAGCTTTCATTCTGCCATTTGGTTCTCCAAGGAACACTTTGACAGTTATTTAATTTAATCTTTATTTTTGGTCTGCATTTCACTGTGCCAGCTTATCAGTAGAGCTCCTTTAAGACAGTCAATACTTCCTGTTTGTTCCAAAAAAAGTCTTCTTTACACAATTCAGTGTAGAGAAATAAATGGATGCATTTGACACTAAGAAGGCACATTTATCTGACTTTTATGTATCTGCTACATCAATAGAAACAGTGCTATCTTATTTGATGAATTATAATGATAGGCTGGCGATTCTTTGAAAACTAAGAAGTGAACTGTTGCTTTTGTTTGAGATAATAAGGATCAATACAGTGGATGGATTTCACCCTCATATCCATGAAGCATAGTTGCTTCTTCCTGCAGCTCTTTGGATGTATTGGTCTATGTGACTCGCTTACAGCCTTATTTGACTCGCTTACAGCCTTATTTGACTTAGAAATCTTTGTGAGTAGCTAAGGAACGTGGCCATGTGTTTTGCTTTACTTAGTTCTTACATATGAGAAAATGGGCACCAGGTAAAGAACATCACATTCAAAGGGGCAAAGAGCTGATTTTTCTCATCCACGACAAAAAACAAAACAGGAGGCTCATTTTTATAAAAGGATATTCTCTCTTGTTATCCATAATCAATAAGGAAATAAATTATGCCCAGGACATTGTCATCATATCATTAATTTACAAGTATAAATGAATAACTAGATTGGTGTTACTGGTAACAATAATATAATTCTGATATGAAAAATATGAAATTAGAGAAGTAGGAGTGGAGGAGATTTCAGCACAGAGGGCTTTGTTCTTTAAATTTAAGACGAAAAGTAAAAAAGAGCTAGGAACAGTGGCTTACACCTGCAATTCCAGCACTCTGGGAGGCTAAGTCAGGAAGACTAAGTCCAGGAAATTCTAGACAAACCTGGGAAACATAATGAGACCTCCTCTCTATGAAAAATAAACAAAAGGCCGGGCGCGGTGGCTCAAACCTGTAATCCCAGCACTTTGGGAGGGCGAGACGGGCGGATCATGAGGTCAGGAGATCGAGATCATCCTGGTTAACGTGGTGAAACCCCGTCTCTACTAAAAAATACAAAAAACTAGCCGGGCGAGGTGGCGGGCGCCTGTAGTCCCAGCTACTCGAGAGGCTGAGGCAGGAGAATGGCATAAACTCGGGAGGCAGAGCTTGCAGTGAGCTGAAATCCGGCCACAGCACTCCAGCCAGGGCGACAGAGCGAGACTCCGTCTCAAGAAAAAAAAAAATTAGCTATGCGTGGTGGCACAGGCTTATAGTCCCAGGTACTCAGGGGGTTGGTACAGGAGAATTGCTTGAGCCCCGGAGGTTAAGGCTGCAGCCAGCTATGATTGCACCACTGTACTCCTGCCTGGGACACAGCAAGACCCTGTCTCGAGAAAAAACAAAATATAGAAAAAGTAAAGAAGTAAAGAAAAGCCAATGTCATCATAAAAATGAATTTCTTTTTTGGAGAATGGGAAATGGTGGGGGTCAAAGGGACAGAATCATGAAACTACACCAGATGTCATTCTGGGTTCTGTTCTGTTCTCTTGGAATAACCTTGGTGGAAGCCAAACCGCTCATCAATCCTGTGGTGATTGGGGAGCTCAAAGAACCCCATTCATGCAAACAGAGCCTTAATTTGGGCTAAAAATTAAAGGTCGGTTTTGAAACGGAAGTTTCCAAGTTACAGCACACTTGCACAACTGCATCTACATAGCAGGCAGCCACTAATGGTGATGATAATCATATTGATGTAAGAAGGAGAAGCAAGTGGATGCTGAGGGGAGGAGGATGAGCTGATGGTGAAGACGTAGGACTTGCTCAGGAGAAGAGAGAGAGCAGTGTAATTGTGGACATTTACTCATGATTAGGTTAAAGGCGAACAATAATCATTGCAGCGGGCAATGCTCGCCATCCCCTAAGAGTGTCAACCTTATAAAAAAAAAAAAAATTTTATACCCTATAAGAGAATCCTGCTTGACCACAGGTTTGCTCAGTTAGTTTCAAGAATGAACTGATGCTCAGAAACACAAATACTTAAAATTCAGACAAGTTATCACAGTTCACTAAATTGCAGGTGATTGGATCTCCTCAAGTGAAAATGACTGCTTTACACCAACCTCATTCAGGCTTTGGCCTGCTTTCCACACCTATGGATGAGACAACACTTTGTTATCAGGCAAAGCCATGAAACCACACCCCCGCCAGACGGGGAGGTCAGGATGTCAGCATCACTCCGAATCCTGGTTATCAAAGGCCATGTCAATCTGCACTTTTCTTTCTCTCTCTTTCTCCAAGCCCTTAGAAGAAAAAAAGAATCCTTTATCCTGGAGGGAGATGGCACTACACTAAGATGACACATTTGGTTTTGCTTCACCTTTGAGACTCTAAATAAGAAACCACTTGATTAACTTTGGTTCCAGGGATCTTTCAATAATTTTAAGATGGGAGCTAATGGATGAAGCTGCTGTTCTCTCCAGCAAGTTATGTCTTCCTGCATGAAGCTATATCTTCATGCATATTTACAGAATCATATCTTCATATATGGAGATGTATATGCATGTATGTTGATGGATGAATATAAATCTGTGTGTTTATTTATTTATGGAGGCATATCTCAATGTGCAGCGATATAACTATAATGTATCTCTATCTTTATGTATGGAGAGTCTACATTGCAGCAAATAAAATTCCAACCAATTAGTCACTGTCTGATGAATAATCACTTCATTTAGATGGCAACTTTAATCATTTTATAAAAAAAATTTTAATAAACGCACAGATACAACAAACCCTTTACTTAATAACTCATTATGTCTAACACTAAATTTTACATTTTCAAATAAAGCTATTTTTCATTTTCATCTGTAGAATTAATATGTAAATTATTTCTTTTTTTTTTTAATTTTTTGAGATGGAGTCTCACTCTGTCACCCAGGTTGGAGTGTAGTGGCACAATGTAAGCTCACTAAAACCTCCACCTCCTGAGTTGAAACGATTCTCCTGCCTCAGCCTCCCAAGTAGCTGGGATTACAGGCACTCACCACCATGTCTGGCTAATTTTTTTTATCTTTAGTAGAGATAGGGTTTTGCCATGTTGGCCAGGCCGGTCAGGCTGGTCTCGAACGCCTGACCTCGGGTGATCCGCCCACCTTGGCCTCCCAAAGTGCTGGGATTACAGGTGTGAGCCATTGTGCCTGGCCCCTTTTTCTAATTTATTTAATAGTAAATATTCATATTGGTTTCTAATTATATGCAGAGTTCAGGATTGAGAGTTAATTTAATTAGATTTGTTTTACTTTTGCTGAATGTTTCTAACATCATAACACAATTTATCTCAGCAATTTATTTTTATAAAATGTAATTAACTTAGAAGTATATGTAGGGGCTTTACAAAAGATTTCTCATTTGTTTCTACATGTTTTGTAACAAAATTAGAAAACACAGATATGAAAAACCAAAAGTGAAAACGTAAATGGCCACAGTTTCTTCTTTGAGAGTGAACCACTTCTTAAGATTTTACACATTTTTCTGTGAATCCAAACTATTGCCTGGGTAGTTACATATCTATAAACACGTACAATTCAAAAACTGGATCATAGTTACATGTGCTAATGGATAAACTTCCTTTTTACTACTTAGTATGATATGAGAAACATATACTCATGACAATAATAATGCATCAAGATCACTGTAATGACTACAGAGTAGTTTGTGTACCTAGTCTTCAAACTCAAAAGTTCTGGTCCTCAACTTTGAGGCAATAAAGGATTTTTTTTTTTCTAAAATGTTATGTCAGATATTTTTCCTTTAATTTACCTAGTTGTCTGAAATGTTTCAATATAAGATACTAGAATTAGAATTTCTTGTACATTACTTACGCTCTTTAATAATGAAGTGGCATCATTTGTCTGGGGTAATACCCGAGGTTCGTGGCCTCATACCAAGGAAATTGAGGATGTGGGCACACAAGGAGTGAGTTTAAGAGTGGGAGTTTAATAGAAAAGTTCTTTTGTGCAGAGGGAATGGGTTCCGGATGGATCTCCCGTCATGCAGCGAGACGTTGGGCACAGAGGATTGGTTGGACCCAGAGGATTGGTTGGACCAGGTGTGCCATTTACATAGTATGAGAAGAAGCTGGCCATACCACCCTAATCTTTTATTATGCAAATTGGGTCTCTACCTGGTCGAAGCCATATTGCCTGCTTCTTTTACAGCACACATGGCACACAAAGAAAAGGGAAGAGGGAACGTCTATGCTGAGTATACCTGGCTTCCAGGTATCCCTTTTCTATTGGCACAGCTGCTGGCACTCATCTATGCAAGCTTCCAGCTTGCTTATCTATGCTTGCAGCTTGATTTTTCAGGCTGCTTTTTCTTTTGGAAAAGCAATGATTTGGGACTACTTTTAATTAAAAGGAAAACCTTACCAAGGGCTCTGTTACCCTCACTATCTACCTAAATAATTTCTATTTAGCTCCTATATCAATAATAACTTGAATTTACTTTTTGAGATGCAAAAGCACAATGAAGAAAATAAAAAATGACTTTTAATATCCCCATCCAGATAACATTGATACTTAAAAAAATAGACATATGTTTACAAAATTCATAAAGCACTAGAAAATACAAAATGACAAATTATAACCATCTTGTTTTCTGTTTCACAAACTACACAGATTGAAGAGTTGGCCATATCGTAGCAGGACGAGCCACAGACAAGAACTCCTCAGACACCAAACTGTAGAAGGACAGGGCTTTATTCAGCTGGGAGCATTGGCAGACTGAAGTCTCCAAAAACCGAGCTCCCTGAGTGAGAAATTCCTATTGCTTTTAAGGGCGTACAACTCTAAGGGTGTCTGTGTGACAGAGTTGTGATCAGTTGAGCAAGCAGGGGGGATGTGACTGGGGGCTGCATGCATAGAACCGAACAGAACAGGACAGGGATTTTCACAGTGCTTTTCCATACAATGTCTGTAATCTATAGATAACATAACCGATTAGGTCAGGGGTCGATCTTTAACTACTAGGTCAAGGGTGTGGTGCCAGGCTACCTGCCTGTGGGTTTCATTTCTGCCTTTTAGTTTTTACTTCTTTTTTTCTTTGGAGGCAGAAATTGGGCATAAGACAATATAAAGGGTGGTCTCCTCCCTTAATGTGAGCCTATGAAAATCCAGCTCATTACTCAGATGACTGTGAATATTGAAAGCACCACTCTAGGGGTGGGAGCTATCCCTAGATTAAGTCAGTTTCCTGGGAGTGACTTCCTAGTTTATTGTTCTTGAAGGGTCTTGGCTCCACTTTCCAAGCTATCATCTCTTTCCACCATTCTCTTTAGTTGCTCAATAAGAAGAAAACATGCCCTTCAAACAGACTTCTGTCTGCTTCTTGTCCACACTTAATTGAAAACTCAAGATAATCACATTTCCAGTTTGAACTAACACTTTTGTCATATAACTCTCAAAGTTTCCAAGGGTCTTCTATGAATTTGATTCTATGTTAGTCCTGGAATCAAATTATTAATAGCACTTCTTTTTGAGACACACCTTCATCTGTAGACTTGGTCACTGCTTCTTTGGGTGTGTAAGGTGTGCTAGAATAATGCCTTAGCATTCAGCAGAGAGGTTCTACCAGGCTCTATCTTAACTATTTCAGAAGTCTTAATATGGGACATTACTGCAACTCCCTTGCTTTGATCTTTACCCATATACTTCTGGTAGTGAACTAGATCTGATCTTTTCCCCAAGATTTTAACTTATTTTGCAAATAATCTTTAAAGAGCCTGGGGTTAAGACACATGCTCGTTTTCCAAACCTTCCATTCTCAGAATTTCTATGTTTTCTCTAAGTTCAGTCTGCAAATTGACTGACCCTTCCTGCATTAATTCCTTTTATTGCAGTGCCTTCTCTCTCTCTCTCTCTTTTTTTTTTTGGTCTTGTTTTGAGACAGAATCTCGCTCTGTAGCCCAGGCTGGAGTGTAGTAGTGCAATCTTGGCTCGCTGCAACCTCTGCCTCCCACGTTCCAGGGATTCTCCTGCCTCAGCCTTCCAAATAGCTAGGACTACAGGCACCTGCCACCATGCCTGGCTAAATGTTGCAGTTTTAGTAGACGTGAGGTTTCACCATGTTGGCCAGGCTGGTCTCGAACTCCTGACCTCAAGTGATCCTTCCACCTTGGCCTCCCAAAGTGCTGGGATTACAGGTGTGAACCCCATGCCCGGCCTTATTGCAGCACCTTCTCATATACATGTGTTATGGGTGGGACAATGCCCGAAGTATTTTACATGAATATCTCTTTGTCCTAGTGCAGCAATTTGTTAGGTACCTTTCCTATTTTCCAAAGTTATCACAGGCCACAGTTTTACCAAATATGCTGTGACTACATAACTGGGTCACAAGTTTTCTTTCAGCCTCAGAGAAGTTTCCTTAATACTCCTTGATGTAGCCTCCTACATTTTCACAGATTCCAGGTCTATTATTCTATTTATGGTCCAGTAAAAGTAAAACCTCCGGAGAGCCTTGTCTGGAGATTTCACTTTCACTGATATGGTATATACAGATTTTTCTAGACATCTTCCCCCTTGGATTTGCTATGGATGTGGCTGAAACACTAAATTTTCTTGAGCTTTTGGATTTTAGAAAGGCTGGTTTGTGCTCTCCAGAGCACATCATTCTGGAGGGTAGCAGAATTCTGCTCTTCCTCTTCCATAGATGTTTTCTACCCCACAGCAATGCTTCTCTGGGGCATCTGGTCATTCTCAGAATTCAGGTGAAAACCTTAGCAGCTTTACCTGCATCACAGAGCCAGCTTGGTTTTTTTGGGAGGCTCAATTGCTTCACCTAAGCCATTTCCACACACTTTAGCAGAAAACGAAAAGTCGCATGGTAATTGCTATCTGGTCCCAGCTTTAAGTTTCCAAGAATGGGGAAGTGGGCCCTCATGAAAGATCTTGAAGGATTTGATTTCTCTTTAATCTTTCTTTTCCCTAAATTCACGATATTTAGAAAAGGAAGGAAAATGAAAGAAATGTAGTTACATTCCTCTCCCATTTTCTCCTCTTCCTGTGTACTCTTCTGGCCTTTCTTCATGGCTTCCATATCACCTGGATCTTCAGAAAGGGGCTTGTCTTCTTGGAAAATGTTCCTCAGTCCATCCTGGGCCAAATCCATTGTCTATCCTAAGGCCACTCTTAAACGTTGCAGGTAACTGATGATCATGGAGAATATTTATATTTACTAATCTCTTCCATAGAGATTCCTAAAAGAAAGGAATAACAAGCTACAAGGAACTGTATCAAGCTAAGCTCTGCATACACTTGGAAATGTCAGGCTAAATAACATGCTGATCATAAGTCTCTTTCTTTGTTTGAATGCTGCTGGTGTTCAGGAGTCAGATGGTTAGTGTTTGGTTTGTGTGTTTTATAATTTCAGTCTTACATATTCTATTCCCTTTTCCAATTACAATGCATCTGTTGAAGAACCTGAGTTGTTTCAATTGTAGTCTGCATATTACTTACTGCACATTTATATTGTGGTTAAATAGGTTGCTCTGTTTTCTGCATTTCCTGATAATCAGCAGCTGAATTCACTGGCCTGATCAAAATCAGATATGATTCATTTGGCACGACCATAGCTGGAGCTGAAATTTCTCATCAAAAGACACATATTTTCTGGCTTTCACTCTCCCTCTTGTTTATGGCATCAGTCTCTGGTGCTCAATTACTGTATTTTTTAATTTATTGAGGGCTGCAAAATGGTAATGTTCTAATTTGATCATTTTGTTTATTCATTTATTTAATGTTAATAACTTTATAACTCTCATCTAGTATTCTGTGGCTTATACAGAAAAAATGAACTGTAAGTTCCCAAGGTAATAAATTGATTATCTCTCATCTTCACAACGGAAACAATTCGTGTTACTGTTACTTCAAAATATCTCCGATCTGAACATATTGGATGGTTTAAATCCATTTCAAATCTTATCCATACTGAAGTTCAAGCTGGCGCAGCTTTGACCAGTGTGAATTCCTTCAAGCTGGCTCCATGACTCTAGAAGCCTTTGGTATTTTTCTTGTTTCAATTTGTCCAGTTGTATTAGTCTCATCTGGTACATCCCTGCTCCTGACCAAGAATCAGTCATTTTTCTGAGAAACGTTGGTTTTTTAAGTAGAAAAATGGGTATCAAGATCAAAATCTGGGAGCTAGGAATGTCCTTTCTACTGCATTGGTCATTATTTCAAGAGCTTTTGGTGTAGTTGAAAAGTACATATAAAACGTTGAGGGTTCATACTAACGTTTCCAATGCAAATAATTTAAATGTCTCATAATTACTCACATACTTTACCCTATATTACAAACAAAACAACATCAGTAAGACAGTATCAACACCAATTACCACAGCAAAAAAAAAGTTAATTTTTTTGGCATAAGCTGTTGCCATTCTCTCACACTTTAATCATTATACTACATCCATAGTGTAAGATTATATGAAAATTACATCTATTCTCTCCCTTTTAAACCCATATTTTGTCTTAGTTCTACCAGTCACTTGATACTTAATGTATTATTAGCATTATTCTTAAGTTGACATATTTTGTAATTTGTGTTATTTGAAGGTTGTTTGCTAGTACATTGGTTAGGAAAGACTTAGGGGAACAATGTTGCTTGAGTTCTTGAATGTTGCTAACAGTTTGTGCTATTATAAATGAAATTTTAAATTGTTATAAATTCAATGTGGTTTGACTATTGGAGAAATACATGTGTATGCTGATTTTGTAACTGGCTACTTTAGTAAACATTTCTATGTTTTCTACTAGTTTATTGTTATTACTAATTCTTTTGGTTTTACCATCTCACAAAATATTAATTTTGCCTTTCAAAGTTTGAGTCACTTCAAAATTTTAAATAATTGTATTAAATAGGACTTTCACATTGACGTTTGTACGAAAAAATGATATCAGGCACCCCTTTCTTCTTATTGATGCCATCAGAACTTCTCTTGATGGTATCATTTTCAAGACATATTTGGCCATTTGGCTGAAATTATTTTAATTACTTTTATTTCTTTGTTACTTAGAAGTTTTATCAGAAATAATGGCTGAATTTTATAAAATTCTTTTTTGGCACATATTGAAATAATAAAGTTATTTCTTTTTCATTTAACCTAATCATTTCATGAATTACATTAATATATTTCCTAGCATTGAATCATTGTGATATTCCCAAAATAGATACCATTTCATCATGGGGTATTAGTTTTTAATATACTTTTGGTTTAAATGTTCACTTAAATAAAGACCTTGCATCAATATTTGCATAGTTGAGATGACACCTATGTATGCATATAACTGTTTTACTTCCTGATCTCTCTCAGATTTTAATATCAAAGTTAATCTAACTTTATAATATGTAATACAAGTATCCCTTCTTTTTCTATTACCTTCATCAGTTTAATACCACTGGGATTAATAGTTCCTTTAAAGTTCAATAGCATAGAAATTTCACTTTCCTTATATGATGGAAAAAATCATATAAGAAATAACCTTCATCTTTCACTTTGTGGATAGTCAGGGAGTGGGAAGAGTCTTTTGCAAGTTGTTTTTTGTTGTTGTTGTTGTTTTGTTTTTTGAGACAGTTTCGCTCTTGTTGCCCAGGCTGGAGTGCAGCAGCGTGATCTTGTCTCACTGCAATCTCCGTGTCCGGGGTTTAAGCAATTCTCGTGACTCAGCCTCCTGAGTAGCTGGGATTACAGGTGCCCACCACCACGCCCAGCTAATTTTTTTGTGTTTTTAGTAGAGACGGGGTTTCACCATGTTGGCCAAGCTGGTCTCGAACTCCTGACTTCAGGTGATCCATCTGCCTTGGCCTCCCAAAGTGCTGGGATTACAGGCGTGAGCCACCGTGCCTGTAGGCAATTCTTTTTTAAATTGAGAAGATGACTATCAGGCTATTTATAGTTTCTTAAAATTTTACCAAGAAAAAGATGCACCTCATACTCACTTATAAACGTTCTGTTGTTTTTCCTATCTACAGCAATTTTATATTTCCACTTACACTTATCAAACAGAAATTTATTGTCTCTGTCTTCCTCCCTCCCTTCTCCCATGTTCTCCCATTCCCCCTGTCATTTTCCCTTGCTTAGAGTAGTGTACACAGAATTTCTCTAAGTTCTGTGGTAAGCACCCTGCCTTAGGAAATAAGAGCCTTAGAGTAAGCACTAAGTTTGTTTTCAGTTATAAAACAGCCAAAATAAATCTTGTCCTCATTCGAAACCACCTGCTGATGCTTGGTTTATTGTAAATTTATTGGAACCAACGTGAAGCAACCACTAAATCTAATGTGGCAACTTCATCATGCAATAAGCCAGGGAGAAGCAACTTCTCACACCTAATGGCAAGAACCAAGAAAACAAACAAGCAAACATGGAGCTCTTTGCAGAACGAAGGCTCCTGCAATGTGTTTTGGCTTGTTTAGATGATGATTTGAGACCTGACTGCTCTCAGAATTTCCATGAATATGGGTCTGAAGTTAGTGCCCAGCTACGGCCCAAGAGAAAACATCACATCTGCACCCATCATTAGGCACACCCATGCCAAATAGAACTCCAGGATCAGGAGGGTGCCCAGCACTGGGTTTAAGAGTGAGCGGTTAGGATTCAGGTCCATTCGCTCCTCCTCTTTCCTCTGTACCTATTTACATTTACAGTCATGAGATAGTGAGATTAAATTGTGCCATTTTGTGTGTTGCACGTTGTTGTTTTGTTCTGTAGAGTTTGCTGTATGTCTGTGTTTTCCCTTCTGATTTTTGTTTCCTTAGTAATAACGAGAATATTCAGTAAGTTTTTTTAACAGTGTAAATTCAGGACAGTTCTTCGACTCTCAGGGCATGCTATTTTCTGACTTGTAAATTGGCCTAATCATATCTATCCAATAGAGTTGATGGGAGGCTACATCTTTATATCTGATTTTCATATAGTCTTTCACCCAGAGATATAGAGTGTGAATAAGTGAAATCTCATTAACTTGTTCTTCTCCTTGTCAAGTTAGTGACATTTTCTATCTCATCTTGGGGATGTCCTTCCCAAATAAGATGAACCCTGCTTTTGTGATAGAATTAAGGTAAAGAAAAAGTGGACAAGATCAGTCTTGGTCTTTAGTGATGAGCTTTCCTTTCACCAGCAGAGCTTCCTCTTCTGCCATTGTCCCCAGAAAAGACAACTGTTGATGATCCTACTATTGCTAAAAAGTGTCTCATCACAGATGTGATGCAAAAATAAATGCCTTATAAAAGATTACATTATGCCTATTACATTTCCATGCTTCCCCCATGAATAACTTGTTTTACTCTGCATCTCATTACCACAATTTGATAACCCATATGGGTTGCATTAGACGTCAAGGCCGCAGACTGAGTTTCAATGCACATGGCAATATATTTTCAATTTGCTGTTTATTACCTTTGTAAGAATCTATCACAGTTAAAATTGTTTCTGTAAAAACAGGAATGTAATCTAAAATTTAGTTCAATTTAATCTAAACTTTTTCTAAGAGCTAGAAATAAATAATTGAAAACACAGAAGAAGGAAAAGCAAATCAATGAATAAAAAAATAACCTACTACTTCTATCAATTTTATTATATATATGTAAAAAACATATATATTCTACTTTGTGATATATATATATATTTCCTACTTTGTGAGAGATATATATCTCTCTCACACACACATTTATTGAAATACCTGTATCTATCTACATTTATATCACATATTTAATCATCACCCTTCTCTTGTTAGCTTTATTCACTAATTGATTGTTGAGACCTTACTATGTGAAAAACAAAAAAGCACTTTACAAGTTCCTGGGACCCAAAAACCTAACCTCAAGTTACTCACAGTAGAGGAGAAAAAAAAAAAAAAAAATATATATATATATATACACACACACACACACCAAAAAAACCCTTCAAAATATACCAACTATATTATGATTAGTCAGGATAGAATAGACTGACATGGCTACCAACACACTTACACATTTCAATGACTTAACCTAAGAAAGATTAATTTATCGCCAATACCATAGTCAGGGTGTCCTCCTCTATCCACCAGCTGTGGGGTGTAGAACAGGTTGACCTTCCATGTCACCCAGCAGGGGATAAGAGACTTAATGCATTCTGTGGGACAAGGTTCTGGGGCAGGCTTGGAAGCAGCTATATCCTTCTTTGTATTCCATGGATCAGAATGTAGTCATGTGCTCCGATGTAACAGCAAAGGGAGGATGGGGAATCTGTGCCCTGGAGTCAGAACTGGTGTGGTGGACACTGTGCACAGCCCTTTTCCAAACTACACATAGGTGCTCCATGCCTAGGTGGAAGTGAGCACAGGGGTCCACCCATGGATACTATATTGGAGGACGGGAAGGGAAGACTGCTGAGTGGAACGCTGCCATTGTTATGTACTTAAAAATCTAACATACAAGGAAAGGCTAATTCTCACGATATATGATATGCATTGCACACACACACACACACACACACACACACACACAAACATATATACTCTCCTGAATCACTGAAAAAAATAAAACACTTCCCACTCTGGGCCAGCACTTTGTGTTCCATCATCACGACCTCATGGCCACACTTAATAGGTGCAGGGGGCGGTAAGTGACCCAAGTGGAGTGGATCACACTGCTTCTCCAGATAATACCAGACTGACCCGGAGGAACACCAAGCCTGAAAGGTGCCCTGGCTGCATGAATGCCTCTCCTGGCACTCTCTGGCTGCACCACTCCTCCTCCTCTGCAGAATGTATTCCATCCTACTCTGCAATTCAGTAGATAACAATGCAGAATGAAGCTTCTGGAGAAGCCCAGTGGTGTTCCAGAGCCAACTCATGCCCTCTTCTGCCTAAAGTTTTCCATTTGAGAACCACTCCCTGGTTCGCTACAGCAAGTGAGTATGAAACGCAAACGATTCATCATGAACTGTGTGCCATCTGACTCCCATATGTTAATCGTGTCTTTTAATTCTGTATCATGAGGCCTTGACATCTGGGGCCTTACTGATTTTTGTGGGACTGCCCCTCCCAAGACTAGTCAATTCCTGGAGATATCATACGGCTCCCCAGGGAGCATGTCTTTCATAGGCAAACTCACCAGTTCACAGCCCATACCACCCAACTACATTCCATATTGGGCTCTTATACTCTGGGTCATTATTCCCCCACTGCCCCCCACTCCCTGCTCCCCACTAATCACCTCAGAGCCAGGAATCAGAAAACTAGGGGGAGTCTGTACTCCCCAGGGCTTGCTGAAATTATTCAAACATTCAAACTAGTCTATTGTAAACCTGCCTAGCCTACTTTCCCTGCCTTGTCCATTCCTTCCCAGGAAAACCATAGCAAAGGCTCTTACCCACATTTTCCCATGACTCCCTCTGCCTCCTGACTGGCCCCAGTGCTTCCTTGTGTGGCTCTGCATGGCCGGGCTTGCTCTGTCCTCTGGGAACTGTGAGTAGCAAGCTATCTTTTAAATGGAAATAATATCCTGAGACTTGTTAGCCTCACCATACCTGAATAATGATCAAACCTGTATTTTAAAACACCCCATCCCACAAATCTTGACATTGGACATGCACAGCAGGGTTTCCCTATGAAATGGGAATGGTGAAATAGGAAGGTGAAGAGAAACTTCCAAGTGAGCAGGGGACTTGAAGCAATACATTCAGTTGTCCCTTTTTCTTTGAGGGAAAGATGGCCTGAGGCATGGACCAGAAGTGGCCCATGGGAAGTGCCTGCTGGTTTGACTGGCTGCTCACGTTCTTCAAAAGAACAAGATTGGAAGATTGTGATAAGGGTGTCTGGGGAAGAAGACGACTTCACTCCCAACGAGCCAACTGTGAGACTTAGTCACCTGCCTTCAGCCCATACCTATGGCCTCAGGAAAGGCAAGAGTATATATTTACTTTTTAAATTTTTATTTTATTTATTTATTTATTTATTTATTGAGGCGGAGTCTCGCTCTGTCGCTCGGACTGGAGTGCAGTGGCCGGATCTCAGCTCACTGCAAGCTCCGCCTCCTGGGTTTACGCCATTCTCCTGCCTCAGCCTCCCGAGTAGCTGGGACTACAGGTGCCCGCCACCTCGCCTGGCTAGTTTTTGTATTTTTAGTAGAGACGGGGTTTCACCGTGTTAGCCAGGATGGTCTCGATCTCCTGACCTCGTGATCCGCCCGTCTCGGCCTCCCAAAGTGCTGGGATTACAGGCTTGAGCCACCGCACCCGGCCAAATTTTTATTTTTATATTTCTTTTTATTTTCTTCTTTGAGACAGAGCCTCGCTCTTTCACCCAGGCTGGAGTGCAATGGTGTGATCATAGCTCATTGCAGCCTTGATCTCCTGGGCTCAAGTGATCCTCCCACCTCAGCCAGCCGAGTAGCTGGGACTACAGGCATGCGCAACCATGCTCAGATAATTTTTAAAATTTTCTGCAGAAATGGGGTCGCACCGTGTTTCCCAGGCTGGTGTCAAACACCTGGGTTCAGGTAATTCTCTCACCTTGGCGTACCAAAGTGTTGGGATGACAGGTGTCAGTCACCATACCTGGCCAATATTTACTTTTAAAAGTAATGATACATTTTGTGAGTCAACTGTAAGTGCCCGAATATAATTTATTTAAAAAAATTTCAGGTAGATTAGAATTGTGTGTTTTACACTTATATGACAGTTTATACAGATAATTTCAAATCATACTTTATCTAAGTGCTTTGGAATATATTTCTTCAAATTTAAATCACAAATAACCCTATAACAAATATTTTATTTCTAGAATACTTGTTACATATTTCTTTTCATTTTGTCCAGGGCTATTTAATAATTTTTGTTATTAATACAAAAGCAAAGGAGTCCATTAACATTTGATGAAACTGAATTTTTTTTTAAAAAACTATGTTAAATATGATAATATTTGAATCTAAAACTACTGCCACAATCTCTTGGTATTCGCCAATTTCAGGAGAAAAATAGAGGTTTGATAAAAGAAGATTTTCAGAGGCAAAATGTACAGTAGTCCCTCGGTATAAGCAGGGGGTCAGGTCCCCCGCCTGTACCCAAATCCACGTGGATTCATCCCTCCATGTACCAGGTTTCACATCTGCAAATACTGTATTTTCATCCTAAATTTGGTTGAAAAAACATCCATGTGTAACTGGATATGCACAGTTCAAACTCATGCTGTTCAAGGGCCAATTGTATAATATTTAGAAATTTAAAAACTATAGCGACACTAAAAATCAGTGATCTCCAGAGACTGGGGAAAGATGAGGAGGAATGAATAGATGGATCTCAGAGGACTTTTAGGGCAGTGAAACTATTCTGTAAGACATTGCAATAATTGATTCAAGATATTATGTATTTAAAAATACTCTTAGAAAATGACAACAAAAAAGTGAATCTTCATATAAACTGTTAACTGTAGTTAATAATAATGCATCAAAATTGGTTCATCTATTGTGACAAATGGACCATACTTCTGCAAGATATTAATAATAGTGGAAACTAGTGTTGGGGAGGAGTAGTGGGGATGAAGAGTATATGGGAACTCTGTACTTCCTGTTCAATTTTTCTGTAAACTGAAAACCTCTCTAAGAAATAAAGTCTACTAATTAAAAATATTCAATCTGTAGAATTCAGAAAAATGAAATGTTCATGATGTTAGAAAAACGTAATTTATGCCTTATTCAACAGATCGCTGAGCTATTCTACATTAGCGACAGAGTATTTCATGGTGTGCAAAATGTAACTTTGAGTTGAAGAATCAAACGGTTCAAAAATAAATAGTTTTTTTAAAATGTGAAGACAAAGTGGGTATTATACATGGTCTGCATACACACCTCCCCAAAGTGCTTTTAAGATATTTGGAAGGGCACCTTGTCCTCAATTGCTGTCTGGGTTCCCCCTTAAGCTTCAAATCCCTTGTGTAAAGAAGCCATCATCCTCATAATCTACTCTTGATTTGCAAAGAGTACGTGACTTGCAAATAACTTAGACTTAATAAATTTATTGGCATGCGTTTGTTCTGTGGTAAGGAGGAAAATCTGGCCAGTATGACCCCAGTTTGAGAGCAGTACAAAGCCCCAGCCACACAATCCCTGATTTTATTTTCATGCCCAATCTGTGCATCTTACAGGGGAGTGTTCAGAATAGTCTGTATGAAGATGCATGGACTTTTCCCCATTTCAGGGCTGGCAGAGCTGTCTGCAAGGCTCCTGAGTCAGCCCCGAGCATCCTAATTACACCGGGAGTTGCTGATAACTGGGCAGGCTGGGCTCAGCTCCCAGGCCTTCAAATAGGCTCTGAAATGCTCCTTCAAGCCCATTAACTTTGAATGTGGTCTCCACCAACAAGGCTTCCTATTGTTAGCCACAGCTGAATTCCGTGAAATGCTGGTTTTGAATGTTTTGAGTAAAAATTCTTCCCAAGCTGTAAAGATTTAGCAAAAGCCTGATTAATGGGACTGGCGCTGAAACAATGCACTGTGGGGCCAAGTAGTCAGGGAAGGCTGGAAAACGAAGAAGAGCTTGAAATGCAGGCATTAGCCAAGGCCAGTGACTCCAACCAAACCAAAGAAAATAGCGCTATCATCCAGGCAAATAAATGCACAAAGCTGCAAAGCACTCTGGGTTGGTTTAACGATAAAAGTATGCAGCCATGTCTTCAAATAAAAACCAAATAGGAAAAAGAAAAGAAAAACAACTTAGAGTTATCTTTCTCCTGGGTCGAAATCCATTCACAGAATTGGAACAGTTGTCTCATTGGTTTTACCAAAATGGGAACAGGTTTCCTGGCTCTCCTTGAGTTAAGCCTGTAGCTACTTGCGGATCTCTCTACAATTCCTCAAACGTGCGTATTTCCTGAAGGGATTTAGTGGATATCCCTCGGACTTTTCTTTTCCATTTGCCTCAATCTGTTTTGTCCCTGTATCCTATCCCTTTCTGAGACTCTTGGAATCCTTCTGAATGATTTGTCTTTAACGCTCCTTAAAACCTATTTTCAAATGAAGTCCTCGCCTCTTACTTCAGTTGGAACATATGAAGCCATCAGCCTGGGGCTCCTTCATGTTCCTACTATAAGCATCGTTAACATGATCTGTATCCAGACGCAATCCTGAATACTCTATTTGTAACCCTAAAGGTACCTGCTGGATTTGAGCTTAAGCTCTCCATTTTCGCTCACACATATCATGGTTCTCCTCACTTCTAGAACATTCCCCCAAGATTACAAATAAACTCCTTTATCTCCCATATTAAGTCACCACACACACACACACACACAACCTGAACACACATCACCCTACATCCCCCTCAAACTTTCCCAGCATCTCCCTAACCAATTCATAGTAATCCTTCTCAAAAGAGATATCAACTTATTCCTGAATTATTCTCCCCACGCAATTTGGCCCTAAACACTATCAAAAAGTACTTTCATTACAGAAAAGTCCAGGAAAATATAGAATAAACACCTATGCAGGTCACTTTCAAGGAGATAGCATCTCATGCCAGTCAGAATGGCAATTATTTATAAGTCAAAAAACAACAGATGATGACGAGGTTGCGGAAAAAAAGGAACGCTTTTACACTGTTGGTGGGAGTGTAAACTAGGTTAACCATTGTGTAAGACAGTATGGCAATTCCTCAACAATCCAGAGGCAGAAATGCCATTTGACCCAGCAATCCTATTACTAGGTATATACCCAAAGGAATATAAATCATTCTATTATAAAGATACATGCATGCATATGTTCACTGTAGCACTATTCACAATAGCAAAGACATGGAATCAATCAACCCAAATGCCCATCAATGACAGACTGGATAAAGAAAATGTGGTACATATACACCATGGAATACTCTGCAGCTATAAAAGGGAATTAGACCATGTCCTTTGCAGGGAAATGGATGGAGCTGGAAGCTGTTATCCTCAGCAAACTAATGCAGGAACAGAAAAACAGACATTGCATGTTCTCACTTAGAAGTGAGAGTTGAATGATAAGAACACATAGACACATAGAGGGGAACAACACATACTGGGGTCTGGGGTGTAATGCGGGGAGGGAGAGCATCAGGAAGAATAGCTAATGCATGCTGGGCTTAATACCTAGGCGATGGGTTGATAGGTGATTCAAACCACCAAGGCACACGTTTACCTATTTAACAAACCTGTACATACTGTACACATATCCCAGAACTTAAAAATTGAAGAAAAAAATAAACAAGAAATGTAGCTAGTTCAATTTAAAGACTTAGTAATAAAAAAGTAAAATCCACATTCATTACACAGTGAAATAATATATTTTCGTGTTTTGAATTAAAGAAAATATATTATTTAAATTTTTAAAAAATGCTATCCATTTCTATATTCTTAGAATTGTGTCCCTTTGATAAGTTTCCATAGTGTAAGATGCGTGGGTATAAAATCCAATTCAAATAGGAAAAAACAAACAAACAAACAAACAAACAACAAAACTAGAGTATATAAAACTTCACAATCACAACATTCCAATGTCCCCTGTCCCTAGTGTTAACAAATTGTGCCACTGCAGTCCACTCCAGCCTGGGTGACACAGCCAGACCCTATTTCTAAAAAAAGCCCCAACAAAACAAAAACACAAACCTTAACTGACAAATTAGTCTTGAATTTCAATAACACGAGGCCTTCCCTGCCATCCCCATGGACACTTTTATTGGGCTCTGCCAAGCTTTCCTTACTCAGTTCTCACTCTGTCCCTGCTGTTCTTCCAGCAGGCCTGCCAGTTTAGGACCCACTTCCTAACAGTGGGTGTTTCCTTGCCAGTGACCAGAATGTGTTCCAGTTCCTCCCATCTCCAGGTCCTGGTTCAAAACGTAATCATCAAGAAAGCTTTCCCTGAGCCTCCTGAGCTAGCACAGGACTTCTCTTCCAAATAAAATCTATTTTCTTAACAAGTCTTCAAACACGTAACTTCCCATCTTGCTCTCTTATGCTTCATGGGAGAGCTAGAACAAGAAATGTGCCTGTCCATAGTCAACTGTAGTTTTCTCTGAGAGGCACTGTTTGGGAAAATAAAGGCACAAAGACATGAGGACTATAAACCTTCCTTCATCTTGACTGCAGGAAATGATATGCGAATGGCTAATAATGTAATAACTTGGGAAGAGTAGTTTCCATGTGGTTATTAGGAATCCCTTTAGTATGACGATCCAAGCATTTGGAGAGTTTTAGAGTGGGGAAAATTAAGTAGTGTGTCAGTAGACTTGAGAATTTGGAAATATATAACAATTTATGCTTTCCTGAGTGCTATTTTCCCCTTCATTACAGTGGCCCAATCTCTTTCCTATCATAAAATGTCTTCATCATTTTACACATAATGATGAAAAATTCAATTTTTAAATTAGGTTATTAAATGCTTTATGGTAGCATAAAAAAAACAAAAAACAAGTATTAATATATGTGCAAACTGCTTGCTAATGATTCTACAATGCCTCATATTTTTTCTGCTTCCTTAGTTGATGCTGAATCATTACCATTTTATTGATCCAGGAGTGTGACCTCTCTTTTCCCAGGACTATTAATAAGCAAAACACCTTCACCTATCTATGTGACAAGATACTCTATAGAGATGTAAAGTGTGAGCCCTCTCTATTTCCTGCCCACTTCCTGCCATTCTCAGGAGGTTGCTGGGTCTTTTTTGACTCAGAGATTTTGCAGAGGAGAAACCAGGTGTTACTTGAGGTGGGAGTGCTCTTTCTGTCCAGTGTCAAAGTGTGAGCTCCAATAGAAGACAATCTGAATTGCTCCAAATTGGGGGAAGACAGGAGTGTCGAGTATGCCAAGAGGACCCCTGAAGGTCACCCCAAGATGAGGAATCGACAGGTAAGAGATCAGAGAATCCCAGTGTAGGGGAACAGGGTACCCCTCCGTGGCCATCAGTGTGACTCATGGCATCAAGAGCCATCCCTATGTGCTGATGCTGGGTAAAGCCATCGGACCCTGGCACAGTCCTGGAGATGATAGTGTCCCAGTTATGACTAAAGAGGATTTTTTATTTCTATGGGGGGCAGAAGGTTGAGTCAATGGTGGTGGGAAGGGAGTGAGTACCTCAGAGACAGAGTTCAATAATCATTTTTTTTTTTTTTTTTTTTGAGATGGAGTCTCACCCTGTTGCCCAGGCTGGAGTGCAATGGTGCAATCTTGGCTCGCTGCAACCTCCGCTTCCTGAGTTCAAGCGATTCTCCTGCCTCAGCCTCCCGAGTAGCTAAGATTACAGGCGCATACCACCACATCAAGCTAATTTTTTGTATCTTTAGTAGAGACAGGGTTTCACCATGTTGGCCAAGCTGGTCTCGAACTCCTAACCTCATGATCTGCCTGCCTCGGCCTCCCAAAGTGCTGGGATTACAGGCGTGAGCCACTGCACTCAGCCCAGAGTTCAATAATCTTAAAGAAACTTGCAATGCAGCATTCCTCATGCACAGATATTTCTATGCAGAGATTAATACCCATTGTGTCCATATTAGTGAACAAGAGGCTATATAATTTATATGTCCTACAGTATCCACTGTCCCTTCAAAAATTCTGGCCATTTTTCTGGTATGCTATGCAACTTCTGGGTGGTAACAGACACATGGAATCAGAGAAAATACCACCTTAGTTTGCTGCTATCTGTTTATTCAACCTCTTTCTCAGAGCAAGCCTGGGAAGCCTCTTATGCATACACCTTGACTAATTTGGGTGGGCAGTACAAGTCCGCAACGTGGGAATCCTACACAGCCTACATGTTGTCACCCCAGAATCCCCAGTCTCTGCTGGGAGAAACACACTCCATCATCCCTCTGGTAGAGGATTCTACATCCGTATTGACAGAGACCCATAACGTCCCATGGATTTACCATGCAGGTTCAAGAACTCACATCACAAAGCTACCGCCAGGATCGATATTGTTGTGATGAGGCTCGATATGTTATCATTTCAGTTCTATTATATTATTAAACATGAGCCTGGTAAAAGGAAGAGTTTACAGGCTGAGCTCACAAAAGAATCTCTGTTTATCATACAGCAAGAAGACAGACATTTCAGCCCACAGATGTCTGGTTGATGGAGTGTCGGGCCGGCCACCTGCCGAGGATGCTGTGATATGATTGACAAATGGCCAGTGCTCTCTGCCACGGGGTCCTAGGATGTCAGCATGTGAGAGCCAGTGAGTGCCACCCTGCTGGAGCCAACATTTGTAAAATGTGTCAAAGACTTGGTACCAAGGAGTAAATGAATATATTTGGACTTCGACAAGCCGCAAGTCTGACTCCATAGGAGGCCTCGTGTAATAGATACAATGTGCTTTAAACCCATTTATAAAGGGATGGCATAATTTTTTTGGTCTGCATGGAATTTTTGAGTTTTGTTACTACTGAGGAAAACAAAAATCAAGAATGGTAAATGGTTTACTGCTGATGACATTCATAGTTCCTCTTTACTTGGGGACATAACATTTTACATAAGCAAGAATTTAAAAATACAGACAAGAGATACAAAACAAAATTCAAAATGTTGTAAATTTTGAGACACATTTAATATTTTTGGCCATCTTTCTGTTTCCAGACTCAGTGCTAGGACATTTTATTTGGTTTATTTTATTTAACTCTGATGACAAAGTTGTAAGGTAGATGTGGTAAGCAGATTCTAAAGCTGGCCCCCAAAAGCTTTCACCCAAATCTCTGGAGCCTGTGACTGTGATGTGATACCACTCCCATGATTGTGCTGTGTTATATGGCACAGCTGATTCTGAAATAGGGAGATTACCTGGGTGGTCTGGGCCCTTGTTAGAAGGATTTTTCACATGAGCCCTTGTTAGAAGACAACTTTCTCTGGCAAGTGACACAAGAAGTCATGGAGATTTGTGGGCCGGGCACAGTGGTTCACTCCTGTAATCCCAGCACTTTGGGAGGCTGAGGTGGGCGGATCACAAGGTCAGGAGTTTGAGACCAGCCTGACCAACATGGTGAAACTCCGTCTCTACTAAAAATACAAAAATTAGCCAGGCATGGTGGTGCGTGCCTGTAATCCTAGCTACTCAGGAGGCTGGGGCAGGAGAATTGCTTTAGCTGGGGAGGCGGAGGTTGCAGTGAGCCAAGATCATGCCACTACATTCCAGCCTGGGTGACAGAGAGAGACTCTGTCCCCGCGCAACCAAAAAAATAAATAAATAAATAAATAAAAAATAAAAGAAGTCATGGAAATTTGTAGCCTGAGAAGGATTCAACTCTCTGTTGGCAGCCTGAACATGTAAGAAGCCACATGAGACATGAGAAGTAATGTAGCATCCTTAATTGAGAAATGCCCTAGAATGACAGCCAGCAAAGAAACAAGGACCTGGGCCCTGCAACTACAAGGAAATGGAGTCTACCAACAACCTCAATGAGCCTAGAAGCAGATTTTTTCCCGGAGGTTTCAGATAAGAGGCCAGCCAGCCAGCACCTTGATTTCACCCTTCAGACCCTACCTAGAACAACCAGGTAAGCCCACCTGATTTCTGACCTACTGAACTATGTGACCTATTAGACGGGTATTGTTTCAAGCTGCTACCTTTGTACTGATCCGTTAAGCAGCAACAAAAAAATGAATAGAAATCAGGTGATATAGTTTGGATGCTGTCCCCTCTAAATTTGGTATTGAAATGTAATCTCCAATGTTGGAAGTGGGGCCTGGGTCATGGGGGCGGATACTTCATGAATGCCCTGGTGCTGTCCTGAAGATAATGAGTGAGTTCTTGCTCTGAGTTCATGAAAGATCTGGTGGTTTAAGAGTGTGGCACCTCCCACCCCTCCCACTCCCGTTCTTGCCATGTGACATTGCCTGCTTTCCTTTGCTTTCCATCATAACTGTAAGTGTCCTGAGGCCTCACTAGCAGCGGAAGCTGGAGCCATGCTGTACAGTCTGTAGCACCCTGACCCAATTAATCCTCTTTTCTTCATAAATTACCCAGGCTCAGGTATTTATTTACAGTGACACAGAACAGACTGACACATCAGGAAAATAAGATGCGGGCAATAATTGTCTTTTTCTCTTTCAATTTATTTTTCAATCTGTCATTTTTTTTCTTTCTTTCCCTATTTGAACCAGAAAGATGTACTCTTTTTTAGCATTCTTGTCTCTATATCAGAGGTTGGCTTACGGATTCACTGCCTGTTTTTGTAAATAAAGTTTTATTAGAACACATCCACACCCACTCATTGCCATATTGCCCAGGCTGCTTTCACACTACATCTGTAGAGTTGAGTGACTGAAAAAGAGGCCATGTGGTTCACAAAGCTGAAAATGTTTATTCCATGGCCTTTTGCAGAAAAACTTCACTGAGCCTGCTCTATCTTAGAATGGAGTGGCTTCCCCATAAGACATCACTCTGGGGATGTAGAGTGGACCAAATTGAATTTTTACCTCTCACCAGGGGAAGCACAGAGCTAAGACACTCCATAAACACGTTCCAATGATGCATGATTATAGAAAGGTGAGGTTTCTGATCTTCCTCTCCCCAGTACTTTTTTTATATTTATTTTTGTACTCTTAGATTTCTTTATTATAAATTTTGTTAACCATATATTCTGCCTTACCATCTTTCTTTTCTAATTTACCCATTTCATTAACTGAGAGCGTAAGTGGTTGTGGCATTGAGAAGAGGTGCCTCAGGCTATTTAGTGAGTCAGTATCAATGGTGTGTGAACAAATGGTAGACGTCAGCATTATCACTAGTTGGGATGCCAATCACACAGGACACTGAAGGGAAAGTGAAAATGCCATTCTGCTGGCGACAAGTTTGTTTTTTAGAAATAGCTTGGAAAAAACTCATGCTTGACACATAATAAACCTCCCTGGACATCAGCTAGGATGACAGCCATCACTTATGCATGGAAAGAAAATGGTTGAGAAATTTCTGGAAGCATCACCAAGACGTTTAACTTAACTCTCATGTTTTGAGATAATCTTTCCACTATTATGACTAAAAATATTTGAAGAAAAAGATCACATAGAAGGAAAAACTTTGTTTTTATGTGGTGATGTTTATGTCGCTTTTCCATTAGAGAAAATTTATGAGTTGCTGCTAAACAATTAAAAAGAGAGTCACGTATTAAAAATGGCACTTCATATCTGGGGTCTTCCTCCCTAAAACTCATAACCCCAGCCTATTAATGAGAAAACCATCAACTCTTTAAAATACCCATGCAGTACTTCTCAAAACTGTCAAGGTCATCCAAAATAAGGAAAATCTCAGAAACAATCACAAGTCTAGAGAATCCTAAGAAGACATGATGCTTACATCTAATGTGTTATCCTGGACCAGAAAAACTACATTAGAAAAAAGTAGGAAAATCTAAAACACATTTGGACTTCAGTAAATAAGAACATATGCATATTGGGTTATTATTGGTGGCAAATATACTATATTAATGTAAGATATTAAGAACAGTGAAATTCAAAATAGCAAAGACAGAGATTCAACCTAAATGCCCATCAATGATAGAATGGATAAAGAAAATGTGGTATATACACACCATGGAATACTATGCAGCCATAAAAAAGAATAATATCATGTCCTTTGTATTGACATGCATGGAGCTGGAGGCCATTATCCTTAGCAAACTAATGTAGGAACAGGAAACCAAATGCTGCATATTCTCACTTGTTAGTGGGAGCTAAATGATGAGAACACTCAGACATATAGAGGAGAACAACACACACTGGGACCTACTACAGGATGTAGGGTGGGAGCAGGGAGAGGATCGGGAAAAATAGCTAATGGGTACTGGGCTTAATACCTAGGAGGCAAAATAGTCTGTACAACAACCCCCCATGACACAAATTTACTTATGTAACAAACCTGCACATGCACCCCTGAACCTAAAATAAAAGTTAAAACAAAAAGAATAGTGGAAATGGGGTAGGAAATAGATGGGAATTCACTGTGTTATCTTCACATCTGCCTTGTAAATCTAAGACTCTCCTAATATAAAACACTTATTTAAAATCAGTGTTATGTGTGTATGAATTTAAGAAAAACATCATAGGTTATATATCAAACTGGGAATGTTTGCCTTTGGAAAGGGAAATAGGACTTAGGCCATGAAGGATGGAGGGTGAGAGGAAATTCATCCATTTCACTCTGTATGTTTCTACAGTATTTGCATATTTTAGATGGACAAAGTGATCATATATGAATTCTGTACCTGACAAAAGAGCATGAGTACATGTAGTTTGGTCCTATCCAAAATTTGTAATCAACCTGTTTATAGGCATGAAGTGAAAAGTCTGAATTAATTTTGGAATATCTCATACAAATCTAAGGAGATCTGAAAAGATGGGGGAAAGCATGATAGCAGTAAACTTTGAAGTCCTTACTTTATGCATTTTGCCTCATCTTATCACAATGAATATTTCTAATGATGAGAAGACCTTGTTTTATTTAAAAATATTTTTTTAAAGTCCTAGGTGACTTGAGTACATTTCCCAAACCTCAGTATTTCTCATCTATAAGAAGATGAGGATTTGTTACATAATATATTAGGTCCCTGCCAACTCTATTTCCAAGGAGGTTGGCACCAAAGTTTGGATTGAAAGCTTCATTGTGGTTTGTCCTTAGCTGACCTGAAGTCATGCTGAAGAAGACTGAGTTCAAGTCAACTCATCCTAAACCACAGCCTTTGTCTTTGAGGTTAAATTCACTCAGTGTACACATTTGTTTATTGAAAACTTTGACTCCCCAAGTAGTTCTGAGAAATGATGAAGGTGACTGGGGATTTGGGGTGAAGATCTTGTGGTCTCTAGTTAAGGTTAGTTTAGGTAAGTACCTGCTATTCCAGACCAGCACTACATCTGTGGTATAAAATCCTAAGATTTTAGAGAGAATCAATTATATTAATGGTGATATTGGGTGGATGCAGAGGCTCAGGAAATCTCATTCTGTCAACGTTGCTTAACCACACCAACTATAAGTAGAGCTACATTGTCCGTATACAGTAGCCAGTAGCCACATGTGGCTATTCAACATTTGAAGTGTGGCACTTCCAAATGAGGGACAAATGTAAAATGCACGCCGATCTCAGAGACTAAACATTTCAAAAGTGGAATGTAAAGTATCTCATTAGTATTTCTGTATTGACTGCATGTTGAAATTATAATACTGGAGATATACTGGGTTCAATAAAATATACTATAAAATCATTTCATTAGTTTCTTTTTCCTGTGTCGATGTGGCTACTGGACCTTTTAAAATTATATAGATACATCAAATTTTGACTTATGTTGTAATTCTATTACACGAAGATGATTTAGAAGAACCATAGAAAATTTTCAAGCACCATTTCAAGTACTGGTTCTAATTTTCATAGAAAAATTTCAGATACAATTCAGGAAATTTTTTAGGATTCTGGGTATGCCTATATAAACATTAGGATACTTTAGCTAATCTTTACATAATCTTCTAAATATCCCAGCATGTTAACGGAGGGGGAGGGGGCGACAACCAAAACCACTTCTCATTTAAAAGGAAGCTAGCATTTGAAAGAAAGACAAATTTGTTTGAATTCCAGTTTTTCTAGAAGTCTCCAGTTTTACAGCTGGCTGTAAAAAAATGCACATGCATTCTCTTTCAAGGGAGTGTCTAGTCTTTATATTCAAATGAGTATCGGTCTGCCTTGCAGAGGACTAGACTTTCCTGACCAATAACCTAAAACCCAGAGTAGTAGCCCCTAGGGCTTCCCAAGGATCATAGCATAGGTCCCAGAAGCTAAGAGCACGCATGGACTTGAGGTCTGGCCCAGACAGGGCATTGTAGCTTTCTTGCAGGCAAGGATAGTGAGTTTCCATGCAGTCTCGCAAACATTCCAGGATCCTGTACAAAACTGTCCTGCCATTGGATGAGTACTTTACTGCACCCTTGCCCCCGCCCTGAAGACGTACCACCTGTTTGCTCTGTGACTCACCTCCCTCAGGCATTCCCTGCTCTTCAGCCTCCCCATGCTCCAGTGCCTGCAATGAACTCAGAAGTCTATGAGAGATAAAAACACCTAATAGCCGTCTGCTCACAAACATGCGGTCTCCATGGGAAAAATGGCAGAGCTATGACAAATATGAGACATGTTATAATATTAGTAGCAGTAGTAGTATTTTTTTGCCTAAAGGTTACTCCAGTGTTCTATTTCTTAACTTCAATGTATGATGTAGAGCTTTCAACCTAACTCCTAATTGTAAGACTTATTAGTTATGGCACTTGCCCACTTAACCAATTTTAAATAAGTGAATTATTCCTGGCTTCAGTATTTATTTATCCCAGCAAATAATGAGAAAAATGCTGCTATGATGAAGCATTTGGCTTTTGCAGAGGTTATGACTTGTCTGTCTTCTGTATGCTTTTACAACATGTTCTTATTTCTATAATGGTTCAAATTATCTGGTAAGTGCCAAGGTCACACTGAGTTCACATTTTGGAAATACCGGTATAAATATTGTCTCGTGAAATGGCCTTCTTTTCCCTTGCGGGGATGAGGAACTGTGGGCAGATTGGGGCTGATTCATGCCTCAGTGCACCATTTTATCAAATGAACTAGAGCGTCTGCTTCAACTGACTGACCTCAAGCTATGCCTCAGAATCTAAATTGAGAAGATAGATGAAGACCTGATAAAAGATGGCTTAAAAGATTACTTTTATAAATACTAAAAATTCACAATGCAAAAAACCTCATTCTGAATATGGCCCCCACATCCTATTAGCATACTCTGTAGACAAAGTGCATATTTCATTGTTGGTCTTAGGTGTCCCTGTAACGAGTCCTATTTTCCTTCGGTTCTTGCCATTTTAATCAACAGTACTAAAGCACGCACTGTTGCAGGAAGCAGCTCCACAAACCAAAGTCTTATTATCACTTACTGGGTCAAATGGTCAACCATTGAGTCTCAACATTTCTGAAATCCCAATACTCTTTTTTTAATTGGTAATTTGAGTAAGCATCTTCATCTGAAAATCTATTACAAATATGTTTAAAACCAATTCAATTTTGTTCATAATTACTCTCCTCCCCATCTAGCCCTTGAGTTGTCTGGAAGCCCAGAGATATTATCAGTTTAGGAAACTATTCTCACAGGGAAAGATTCCACAGAGCTACTTGTTGCAGTGTGCAAAGTTGAACTAATATGCAAAAGACCATTTTTTCCAAGGGTAGAGAATACCACTCAAAATACCTGTCAAACCCTTGCTTTATACCTTTATTTATTTAGAAGTCAGGGTAGAAAACTTACTTCGGTAAAACGTTAGTTTAATTATCATGGAAACCACTCATAAAAAGAAAAGGTATTGACTTTTTCTCCTCCAATTTCTATCTCAAAATAAAATATCATGAAATTCTTCCCCCAAGCCGTGACTCACTAATTCCTCCACCTGCCTTGGGGTCCTTTGAGTTCTCACTTTCCCTTCAGCTCCCAGGAAGTCTTAATTACCCCCTCCAACTTGTGCCTGCTTGCTCTGAATTACATGATACTTAGGGCACCCCCCCATCTGTCAAGTATTACATGCAACCTGATATTGCCACCTCATTTTCATATGAATATTTTGTCTCTGTTTTCACTTGCATTCTTCTTAAGAGCATAGAATGTGTTTCATTCATATTTTATCATCCATGCACAGGACTATGTACAGGAATGTGCCCAATTCAACTCAAAAGGAAAAATAATTCAAATCATTTATTATAAGATGCATGCTTAGAGGTTACTGAGAAGATTGTGCCATTAAATTCGTTTGAAACACTCATGGAGGAACACTTGAACTCCCCTGGCTAATACCTCATGGGATTTTGAACATCTTATGTTATAACTACATTCTTTGCTGTAAAGGAAACTGGTTATGTTAGAGCAGTTGTTTATGATGTGTGCCAATTTTTCACATTTATGGGGCTGCTTAGTTATGCCTGGGACATGCATTGTAGTGTAGACACCTGATGGATTAACCTTAATATTTTATGGCTTATACATCATAAAGTGATGTCTGGAGGAGCAACTGTCCACCTCAACTTCAATTATCCCATTGCCTATTTCTGATTTCCTAGCTGTAAGACATATAGAAATATGCCTTTTCACCCAGAATGGTCATCTCAGAAAAATATATGGGAAATTTTGGGGGAACATTAGGTAAGCATTAAAACTTTATTCTCAAGATAACTAAACATAAGCAGAGTAGTCATGCTTTGAGAATGATTAGAAAATACATCTAGTGACATTTTACCTTTAAGTTCAACTTTTTTCCCCTAAGTAGCTGTAAGATTAAATCTAAAACAAATAACTCTCTAAGCACATGAGTAGCCATTTTTACTAGATTTCAAGAGTTTGAAGTAAGACAATTTTGGTCCCTGGTGATTAAAGTAGGGGCACTGAAGTTCATTTCAGACCTTTTTGTGTTTCTAGAAAATGATCTGTTTATAACATGTGCTGATATAATCCAGTATCCAGGTAGAACAATTATGTTGTTATCTAATGTTGCATAAGAAAACATTCAGTATGTTTTAATACACATGTTAATGATGATATTACTTAAGAATATTATATTTCTTTACAAACTAAAAAGAATTCTGTTACATTTCAGGCAGAGTTAGGTATCAGGCTCCCTAAAGAAGTAAAACATTCTCAATTCCAAGACATTGTGGTCACCAGGCACTTTCACAGTAGGACAATAGTGCATTTGAACAAAGTAGAAATCCTCAAACGTTTTGCAGTCGTAAATGACTCAAATGACTGAAAGTGTCTTACAGGATAGCAACTCTCAAGCACTATCCCTTCCAATATGTCTTTAAATATTAAATGTCCTATGGTTTATAGATAACGTTAGTGAATGTTTGTCAACCAAATTCCCAAAGATAGCAGCACTTTCACTTGCCATCTTCCCTCTCCTTCTCCTTCCTCACTCCCTTCTTTATAGATGCCAGCCACATTATGTACAAAATGATGTTGTTTCTAGCTCGATGCATTTTACTAAGAGATAGTAGCTAATATTGCAAAGGAAATTATATTTGCATAATTATATTTTGTGTGAAAAAAGATAATATTTGGACTGGGAGGAAAAAGAAATCAGGGAGTCCCTAAGGAAAACGATTTAATGGATACTCCATCCACCTACCCTTGACTTCCCTGTGGCCGGATCTCAGCTCACTGCAAGCTCCGCCTCCTGGGTTTACGCCATTCTCCTGCCTCAGCCTCCCGAGTAGCTGGGACTACAGGCGCCCGCCACCTCACCCGGCTAGTTTTTGTATTTTTAGTAGAGACGGGGTTTCACCATGTTAGCCAGGATGTTCTCGATCTCCTGACCTCGTGATCCGCCCGTCTCGGCCTCCCAAAGTGCTGGGATTACAGGCTTGAGCCACGGCGCCCGGCCGACCCCATTTCTTCTGTGTGTTCAGTGATATCTACCCTTGCTCCACTCAGCCCTGGACTTCAGGGGAAGTGCATGAGATCAGGGGCTTACCCACGGGCTTACCCGTGCACGAGTCTAATCAGAAAAAGGACTGGTGAGGGCCAGGGTTTCAGCTGGGAGGAGCAATGGGTAGCCAGATGCTCCGGGTTATTTGGCTAGAGGTTGGGAACAATCTCTGGAGATCGCCACAGTGGGCCACACAGATGTCATTCTCCACATGCACCAGACATCTAAAAAGTCTTAAAAGCAACTGAAGAAGACTGGGTCTACTGCCTTTGAAAGCAATTGGTTCCAGAATGTCATGGGATCCATTCAGGCTAATGAGAATAAGACATTGCACGATGTATTCTAAGGAAAGAGTCTTAGCTGCTTAAGCAGAACCACACAATGAGATAGCCTTTCTTTTCTCTGACTCTGTGTGTGCATTAAGTCTTGAAATACTCCTGTTATCTCTCTAGCAGGCATGCAACCGACAACTATATTCTCAGAATTTCATCAACAAAAGTCAACATTTTTAAATAGTTTCCAAAGGAAAAAATAATAATCTTTTTTTCTGAGTACCACAAAGCACCAAGACTAAATGAGTGGAAATAGCAAAATTAAATTTTCATTTAAAGTACACTGAAACATTCTGAGAGTTCCTTTTTCTTAATATGCTTCTGGGAGAAGGAGCTGTTATATAACTAACTGAAACTCTAAGATTAATATAGAACTGAATTCACAATTTGTTCCTGTCAAAGCTCTTCCATTAGCTTAAACACATATCCCAAATATAAACCCCATATATCAGAGTTCAGTTCCTATTTGTGACAGAATTAAATTAGAATTAGAAATGGATGGGTTGTTCCTTGTTTGTAGTGTTCTCTGTTTGGGAGATATTTAAATTTCTGTTGATATAGCAAAGTAGTTTTGACAAAAAATTCTCATTCTTATTTGATCTATAAGAGCTTAATTCCTTTTATTTTTTTCACCTGGAAATCAAATGCCAACCTAACCCATACACTTCTCAAACTGCAATTGGATACTTTTGGGTTTTCATCCACAAACCATGTTGCTGGGTTTTTGTTGTTGCCTATTTGTTTGTTTTGCCATCTTCAGGTGGCCTTTGTCAGTTCCTTCTCTTTTTTGGGTAACTGTGATGAGAATAGGAATTGTTGTATTATTCCACCATAGCATTGAGGCCATTTAATCTAATTTAAGGCACAACTTTTTCTTTCAACTCTGTTTTCTCTAGACTTTGGGCTTCATTAAGGTGCCTCAAAGCCAATAAAGAGTGGAATTTGGAGACAAAAGGAGTCAAATCCATCTCTGGATCCATTAGCCGTCACTTTCACTCTCATCTCAAAGACTATTAATAATAGTTCAGTTCACTGCTATGAGCATAATTTTGAAAGACTTCACTTAGCTATTAAGAATTTCTTGATCTGATCCAATTTTCCTTGAAAAGTACTTCTGTTTTTTTCTGTTCTTTTCTACAGTATTTCAAGGAAGATATTTCCTCTCATTTACAGTAATGACTTCTCTTCATGCATGTGTTTTCTCACCTTGACTGTTTTGCCCAACACCTAAATCAATTATAGCTGCACAAATCTCTGAGCATGAAATGAGTTTTTGGAGTTGCTTTTTTCTCAGCCACCAAAAGAAATCCACCCTCAAAAATGAACTGCCACTGAGCAAAGCGTTTTAAAAGGTTGAAGGTATTTGATAAACACTACACGACAGCATTCAATTAAAATTGGTCAAGTGACTGTAACAGACAGGAAAACAGAAACTGGGGATTTGTTAAATTAGATTAGACCTTAGACTCTCGGTCCATAATACCCTTTAGGGTATCCTTGACAATGTTCTAAACATCCAGTTTCATAATGAGGCAGAAATTTTCTGATAATTAACCTGACAGTGTATTAGAAATGGAAATAGGAGAAACTTCTGGACCTCAGTGGACCAAAATCTTGTATTATTTAACATGTTTTATAAGTTTTTTCTTTTCCTGCTACATCCTCATATAGCTGTATCTTCTATCTAATACAGTAATCAGTAGCAGCAACCTAAGGCGATTTATGTTTATAGTTAAATATGCTAAAATTAGATAAAATTAAAATTCATTTCTCAGTCCCACTGGCCCCATGTGTAGTGGTCAGTAACCCCATGTGGCCACCATATCGGACAGTACAGATACGCAGAGTCTTGATCACCACAGAAAGTTCTGTTGGGCAGTGCTGCTACATAGGATAGTATCATACCTGAGGATAAGTCTCAAAACTTGGGTTTCTGCTGTGTGGGGTGAGCCTTTGATCACTTTCTATCAAGTTAGTAACAACCTCTGTAATGTGTATGCAAACATACTTCTGCAATGCATTGCAACATTCTTCTTCAGTTCTAACCATTCAGCAGCTCCCCTGACCCACTGAATACCTGAACATTCCTCCAACTGGCATTGTGAGTCTTCCTCAGATGTTTGCAATCCCCACCTCCAGCATTAGTCTTCCATCCTCATTCTGCATTCACCCTTGCTCTAGTCACATGGGATTGTTCACTCTTTTCCAGACATGGCCCATGTCTGGCTTTTAGTCCTTGCTTCTACTAGACCAATAGAAATTGTGCTTCCTTTCCTATCTCCTTCAGCTTTCTCTTCTTAGCAGAGTATTTACTTGTTTCTTTAGAGTCAACTGTGATTTTCCCAATTTCAACCCCTGAATCATTGAATGAATTCATTTAAGTGCATGTGGCTTATTCTCCTTTGCATTTCAATGATTAGTAAACCTGCCTTATAGGTCCAATTACTTTAGAAGTTCATAGATCCCCCTGGGTCCTACACTTCAGCATCTCTCTGTGCCCGGCACATTTCAGGCATTCGATCAATGCATCTGGAATTACATTTCATTTAAGCACCAAAATAACTCCTTGAAACTCACTTTACTTTTAAATTAATAAAATAACAAAAAACTATTAACTTTATGCACTCTTACAATTGCTATAGGATAATACCACAGAAGAAAAATTAAAAATTAAAAAGTACTGCTATTATAACTTTATAATCAGATGCCACTCAGTGTTTCTATGATGGACAGTATCACTGTAGAACTTTCAACTTCTTAATATCTCCCAATGAAGCCTTGAGTGTCGGGCTTCAGAATATTTTGGTGCATGGCTGACATAAACCCCTTCTTTTCGTCTCTGTCTATTTCTCTCTCTCCTTACACACACATACACAAGCATATCTTTTTCTTTCTCTGCCTTTGCATGTGTGCATAGCTGCATCTTCTCTCTGTCTGCTTCTCCCTCACTTTCTCTTGCACTGTTGTCCTTGTTATTTTTTTTTACTGTTTTACTCTCCTCAGCAAATCCTTGTAATTCTCATCACAGTTCTTCACTGAAGCAGCCTGCTCTGTATGCTTCACTATCTTCCTATTTTTTTTTTCTCTAATTCCTTTCTACATGGTTGAATGCCTGGACTCTGAAGGTCTGTCCTGGTCTGCGCTGTCCCAGGAAAGCAGTACACCCTCACAGCATGGCCCCATACAGCCCGCGTTCTCCTGGCCAGCCAGGGGTCGTTTGGCCCTTCCTGAGGTCTGCTTCCAGGCCTTGCCTGTGCTACACAGACTGAGCCCTTCCCAGCTGGGTTCCAGAGGCTAGACTTTAGATGACATGGAAGAAAGACTCAAGGTACACCCAAATATTAATTCAGGATCAGCCAGAGCCTTCTAGGATAAAATTCTGGGAAATTTGGGAAAGGCAACAGGTAAACCTCACAGGACTAAAACACAAGTCAATCGGTATGGCTGCTTAGTACAGCACTTCAAAATCCCAGGCTCACTGCAAACTACAGCTCTCCAGGCTTTATGCTGTGCCTTGATCATTGTCAAGTGCATTTCAATACATTTTATTTCACTCTTTAAAATACTTGACGATGATGATATAAAAGGAAAGCTGACAGTTCTAAAACATGCATTTTGTAAATGTATATGTATAGTGATAAACTGCCTGTCACACAGGTGATCCTCATTTCTCTACACACACCCTCTGCGGAATCAATTTAGGTGTAATCTAAACAACTTTGCCCTTCTGGTTTTCAAAGGGATATGCAGCAGAAGTAATAGTCACTAGTGTGACCCTCCCTGATAAAGATCATCCTTCCTACTGTGCCAGTGGGTTTTTATTTCAATTCACAGAGACACTGTTGTAAAGAAATACATGAATTAATTTGTCATTAGAATTTATTTCTGGGCTGTAAAATGCCTTAGCTCTGCTTCAACAGAAACAAACCCTGAGAACAGACACTAGAATGGTCTGCCTTTTGAAATAGTGCAATTGCCCCTGCGGTGTTATAACCTAAGAAAGGAGAGACATTCTTGGGGTCTTCCCTTTTGATTCATTGTGTAGCAATGAAATATAGAATAGGAGTCTGTAGAAACTGTCTGATGAAGTTACTTCTCAGTTGGAAGCCCCAAACACATTTACAATAACTCAGTGGAGTGAAACTCTTTCACTCCTCAGTGGATGACTCCACTGTGGCTGGACACTTAGAATTCCAAAAGAAGAAAATAATTGGTATATTTGCTTTCAAGACCATGAGTGAGATACACATATCCTATAACATTATTCTGTAAACCTCAAATATACATAATAACTTTTTAAAGGCAACTAGGCAGGGACAACAGTTTTTAGCACATGCATACAAGATGTTACCTAAAGACATTTCTTGAAAACAAACTTTATGTGACAAATTGCATAGTAAGGCTATAATTATTTTGGGGGGAAAATATACAACCAGGAAATTGGATAAGTAAAGATAATATATTTATAAATTGGTGTTGGCCTTCATACCCACCCATCCTGCTGGTGAGAATGGGTTTGGGTTATAAATTGGTGTTGGCCTTCATACCCATCCACCCTGCTGGTGAGGGTAAATGAGATGTGAACTCTGCCACGGTCATTAAAGTAATGACTTATCTTTCTTTCTTTTGTGGTGGGGACCGGGTGTGGAATTTCACTCTTGTTGCCCAGGCTGGAGTGCAGTGGCATGATCTCGGCTCACTGCAACCTCTGCCTCCTGGGTTCAAGTGATTCTCCTGCCTCAACCTCTGGAGTAGCTGGGATTACAGGCATGCACAACCACATCCGGCTGACTTTACATTTTTAGTAGAGATAGGGTTTCACTATGTTGGTCAGGATGGTCTCAAACTCCTGACTTCAGGTGATCCACCCACCTCGGCCTACCAAAGTACTGGGATTACAGGCATGAGCCACTGCGCCTGGCCTTATCTTTCAATAACTGATGATTCCACATGTGTTCTAGGTTTGTACATAGTCTATATTTAGCCGGAGTTTGTTCCTATTAGACAGATAATTACTTCAATTCAAGGTTCAATGAAATGCCCTTGCCGAACTCAAATAATTCAGAAGACCTTTCAATGACTTGAGAGGTTCTCAGTATCAGGTTGCGTATTTTGTTCTTTCCAGGAAGAAAATCATATTGTCTATTTGGATCATATTGGACCGCTGAACCCATCAAACGTGACCAGAATGGTGGAGTCGAGGAAGAAAACAGAAGACAACAAGAAAACTACATGTGTAAGTCCATTTTCAAGCAGATATGTGTGTGCAGGAGTAATTTTCTGCAATGAAGGGAGAGGAGTAGGAGCGCTGAGTAAACCCAATACTAAACCTTTCCTATATGAGCTTTTAAGTGCTGGAATTTCTCAGAGGTCCTTCCTTGACCTCCTGTCTTCTCACTGTATACTCTACCCAAGCAATTTAATTATACCCATGACATCGATACCTCAATTATCATCTGTATTAGTCAGTGTTCTCCAGAGAAACAGAACCAACTTGAGTATTAGAACACATATATATGTATATATACATATATTTACACACACACACACAACATCTCTCATTTTATCTAATTTTTTCCATCTTCACCAACACCACTGTTATGCAAGCTCTCATCATCTCTACTCTGGATAACTGTGACAGTCTTCTACCTGCTCTAATGCTCCCTAGTGTGAACTCTTAAGGAGTGGCCAAGGTTCTCAGTGTATCTTTAAAAAATTGTGCAAGACAGTCCTTCCTTCCTTTTCTCTCCTGATGCATCATGTGTTATGTCTCCATCCTGCAATGTCCAGAACCGCACCCTCATCCTGTAGTTTCTAACTGCAGTAACATTCTCTCAGTCCCTCAACCATCCATGCACCTTCTACTCAAGAGTGCTACCTGGACAACCGACATCATCCTCGCCCCAAGCCCCATTTCCACTGGCCTGATTGCCAAATATCAGTTCATCAGAGAAACCTTTTTTGAACCTTTTCTCACAGAATGTGATGTGTTTTAAAGGCATATTTTTGTGATAGTTTGATAAGTACTGGAGTCCCCCACTAGCTTGCAGGCTCAGTAAGGGCAGGGTCTTTGTTGTTTAGTTTCATTAAAACAGCAAGTACTTTAAAAATATTTAATGAGTTTTCAACATATTTTTATTTGTTTCAATCTAATTTTAAAAAATTCCATTGCAAGTTCTTACCAGGCAGAGTATCTTTTGATTCTGACATTGTTCATTTACTCTTCTTTTGTCACCATCTCTGTGAATAAAATTGAACATGGATTTGATATAACTAGGCACTTGCTCTGTTTTTATAATTTAAATGAAAAATCCTTTCATTCAAATAAACACAGGCCTTCAATTAACTAATAGATTTTGCTAACCCCTACTGCTGTATTTTTCTCAGTAATTCTTAAGTGAGAATCATGGTAACATCACCAATCCCTTTACGTTAAAAGCAAGGATGTTCTTATGACTAGTAAGAGGTTGGTGCAAAGCAATTCAGGTCTGAAAGTAATGGCAAAAAACACAATTACTTTTGCACTGGTTTAATAAAAAGCAATTTATTAAATGGCCGTAACAATATACGCAAAAATTGTCATTTAAAGATTTAGTGTTATATATTGAAACATAACTTGGATATTTTCCATATTCAGTTTCAAAAAAAAACAAAAACAAAATATAACTGTCCCATGAACCCATTTTCATCTTTTCCAACTGTTGCCTGCTACAGATTCGATCACATGGCTTAAATACTGACCTCTAAACTAGTCAGCCACTTTATCAGATTCACCTTTACAACTTAGGCAATAACTAGTCTTCAAAACAAATATAAATAAAATAAAATAATATAAAATAAAGTTTCCAGTGATGTCCTTGGAGCAACTAAGCCTTCTCATTCTGTCTGCACAGGTCTTTTCTACAAGTTCAGCAGCATTTCTGTTGTAGAACAGGCACAACTGTTTTGAATTGTCACAACCACTCACTTCCATCGAACTTGGCAGAGTGGAGCATATTCAGAGAGAAAAAACATAGGTATCTGGTTCTGATTAATGGTGCAGTTTTAGAATACATCTGCCATCATATATGCACACACAAGGCATGGGTAAAAGCAGTTAGACACTAAGACACAATAATTATATCTAGGACTAACTTCTGTACCATGGAAATTCTGTATAACCAAGAGTTCTTCCAAAAATGTACCCAGGCACACACATCAAGACTCTGTACAAATTCTTCAGATTTAACCAGGATATAATAAAACTTGAAGATGACCAACAGAATTGTGGATTTCTTTCTTATTTAAATATCCCAATGTTTACTATTTCTTGGTCAGTTTCAGGTAAAAAACTACACTAATAATGTGGTTTAAATATGACATAATAATCTGAGAAAAAACTGTGGCATATTTTAATAAAACTTTCTATTTACAATGCTAATCCATGTAACACTGAAGTGTTCTACTACAGAAATTCAGGATCTTTTATTGTCGAAGGGTTAATCATTACAGGGGAAAATCATGACACCCAGTGGCCAAAGACTTTCAATGCTGCATAAATTCTTGTGTTCTCTGTTCTTTATCACACTCATAAATTAATTTATTGATAAACTAAATCATTTATGTATTAAAATACGTATTACTGAAATGGGTAATGTGTTCATGAATGCTTTTATATTTTTACATGTGTGCACGAAAATTATTTCTGAAATTTGAAAAAAAACCTGATGCTAATGTGGTTTGTGTGGATATGTGGCATCTGCTTCAACATAACGTATAAACATATTTCTTAAACACATATACTCATTCACAAAGAATCTCCTATTCTGGCTGGGCATGGTGGCTCACGCCTGTAATCCCAGCACTTTGGGCGGATCACGAGGTCAGGAGATCGAGACCATCCTGGCTAACACGGTGAAACCCCATCTCTACTAAAAATACAAAAAAATTAGCCGGGTGTGGTGGCGGGCGCCTGTAGTCCCAGCTACTCAGGAAGCTGAGGCAGGAGAATGGTGTGAACCTGAGAGGCAGAGCTTGCAGTGAGCTGAGATCACACCACTGCACTCCAGCCTGGGCGACAGAGCGAGCCGCTGTCTCAAAAAAACAAAAACAAAAACAAAAACAAAGACTCTCCTATTCTACACTCATGATTAGAACATATTCTGTGCTAGCCCACTTTTTTTCCTTCTGAAAAAAACCCTCAAAGGAAAATAAAATGAATTATTTTACTTGTTGAGCTAATAATGGACATGGATCTTATTTATATCTATATATTAAGCAGGACATTGCATGATAAGAAGGAGGTCTTTATGACAGGTAAGTTTATTTATACCTGTGCTGCTTCCCTTTCATTGGACAATTTTACTTTTTTCTCTCCTTGATTTAATTACTATTACAAACCTGGGAAGCTATATAGTAGTAGTGGTGAAAGATGAGTTCAGATTCCAACCTTGTCACATACTTAATTTGTAACTTTCAGCAAGTTCTTTAAGCTCCTGAAATTCAAGTATCTTTATGTGAAATGAGATTATTCTTTATTTGAAATATAAAAAAATTCCTACCTACTCCCTTTGTTGTGAAGAGTATCTACCCTATGCATATACATTTATATATCCATAAAGTGGCTAGCACAGGGCCTGCAGGTTTTTGTTTGTTTTGACACAAGGTCTCACTCTGCCATCCAGGCTGGAGTGCAGTGGCATGGTCATAGCTCACTGCAGCTTCTACTTCCTGGGCCAAAGTGACATTCCCACCTTAGCTGGCCAAGAAGCTGGGACCAAAGGTGTGTGCATCCACCCACAGCTTATAATTTTTTTCTGTAGAGAAGGGGTCTCACTATGTTGTCCAGGCTGGTCTCAAACTCCTAGCTTCAAGTAGTCCTTCAATATGTTGATAACCTGCTTATTTGCAATCCAACCAAAAATGCCTCAGACCTAAATACTATTACAGCTCTTCAGACATTGGCCCCTTGTGGTTATAAAGTCTCTCCTTCCAAAGCTCAAATCTTCTCTCAGGAGGTTTGATTCTTAGAACTAACATTAATCCCAGGGCCCAAGGGTCTCTCAGACCACTGCAAAAATCTTATCCTAAACACGGACATTCCATCCACCACACATCAGTTGTAGTCCTTTCTTCAAATGGTAGGTTTCAATGGTAGGTTATTTGGATAACCCAGTTTGGACTTAGAGCAAAACCTCTTTATGAGGCACTGCAAGGATCAGGGGAGGAACTCTTAAATTGGAGCCTTGAAATGGACAATGTTCTAAAAACCCTCAAACAAACCCCCGCCCTGGCCTTGCCAGATCTTACAAAGCATCTTTACTTGTTTGTAGTTGACAGAAGGGATACAGCACTTGGACTCCTCACTCAGCGACTGGGACCCTCCTAGTGGCCAATTAGTTACTTGTCAAAAACCCTTGATCCAGTGGCATGGGGATGGCTGCCATGCCTCTGAGTGCTAGTGTGTGTGGCTCTCCTGGTTGTGGAGGCGTCTGAGCTAACTCTGGGCCAAAGAATAGTAACGAATGTCCTAAACTCAAAGGCCTTTCACTGGATCTCACAGAGCCATATAAGCAAATTTCTAACACTCCTTCTATAGGCACCAGAATTGAGTATTAGGCTCTGCCAACCCTTAATCCTGGCATCCTGTTACCAAACCCAGATGTGGAGGGACCACTTAAACATTCTTGCTTGGAAACCATAGATCTAACCTGTAATGTTAGACCAGATCTCTAGGATACTCCCCTTATAGATTCAGAGGCCACATGGTACACAGATGGCAGTAGCTTTATGATAGGTGGAACCCAACTGTCAGAGTATGCTATTATTAGCCTAAGTGAAATCACAGAATCTGGACCTCTGCCAGGAAGTAGCACCTCAGTCCAAAAGGCTGAGCTCGTTGCTCTTACCTGTGCCTTACAATTAGGGGCAGGCATGAGGCTTAATATTTACACAGACTCAGCCTATGTCTTTCATGTAGTGCATGCCCATGCAGCCATTTGGCAGGAAAGAGGACTTTTAATGGCCTGAAATACTTCAATTAAACGTGTTCCTGAAATCATGGCCCTGTTGGAGGCAGTCATGCTTCCCCCACAGGTAACTATCATTCACTGCAAAGCCCATCAGAGAAGCAATGATGAAATCTCTATTGGGAACACCTGGGCTGACAAATAAGTAAAAGTGGCTGTCAGGTCACCCCTTCAGGTTGTCTTTGTTCCTAGCCTAACTCCCCTGTCTCCACACTATACACAGGGGGAAGCCCAAAAAGCTCTAGAAAGAGGTTTCTCCCATACCTCAGAGGGCTGGCTAAAAAGTCCTAATGACAAACTCTTGCTCCCAGGAGCCTCACAATGGAAGTTTCTAAATAGCGTGCACCGATCAACTCATCTAGGGCCTAAGGCCCTCCAAGATCTAATAAAGTCGGTGTTCACCAGCACGGGGATAGCCCAAGCTCTATGGGCCATCTCACAGGCATGTCCCACCGGCTGCCAAATAAACCCCGAGGGAGCACACAAACCTCCCCAAATCCTTCAACCCATTCTAAGATGAGGAACCCTACCAGGAGAAGACTGGCAAATAGATTTTACACACATGCACCATGCAAGGGACTGAAGTATTTGTTAGTCTTTGTAGACACCTTCACTGGATGGATAAAGGCCCTTCCACTAAAACTGAACGGGTCTCAGAAGTCACCTCAGCCCTTTTAGACCACATTCTTCCTTGTTTTAGACTCCCTCATGCCCTATAGTCAGACAATGGCCCCACTTTCATTTCTCAAATAACACAGAGAATCAGCGAAGCTCTCCAGATCAAATATTATCTGCATGCGTCTTGGCATCCACAATCTTCTGGGAAGGTGGAGAGAGCCAACCAAACCAGAAAAAGCACTTCACAAAGTTAATACATGAAACCCAACAGTTATGGTCAACTTTGCTCCCCACTGTACTCTTAAGAGCCTGTATCACCCCAAAATCTGAAATCCATCTAGCCATTTTGAGATTCTCTGAAGAAGATCTTTCTTCCAAACAGACCTTTTGTTAGACCCAAAGAGTCATGACCTCATGCAATATGTTACGTCCCTGGGAGAAATCATCAAGGGCATCAATCATTATCAAAGTCTTCATAGCCCAACACCTGGCCCCTCTTTCAGGAAACACTCACCCTAACATTATGCCTGAAGACTAGGTATATCTTAAAACTCTCCCACAGGACAGAAAGCCACTGGAGCCAGTTTGGACTGGACCATACCAAGTTCTCCTTATGACTCCGACAGCTGTACAACTCAAAAGCCTCTCCATGTGGATTTACTGCTCC
This sequence comes from Colobus angolensis palliatus, assembly GCF_000951035.1. Lineage (NCBI taxonomy): Eukaryota > Metazoa > Chordata > Mammalia > Primates > Cercopithecidae > Colobus > Colobus angolensis. Next base: position 2,793,373 of record NW_012117866.1, on the reverse strand, counting down.
AGGGTCAAGGTGGCACCAAAACCCGACAAAGAACACACCACCTACACCTGCGAAGGAGTTGAAGATGTTTGTCTATTGTTCAGGAGGGACTCAAACTCAGGCAATATCCACCTTAATACTTAGAAGAAGCAAAAGCAGAAACCCCTGATAAATCCATCAGATCTCGTGAGACTTACTCACTATCACGAGATTAGCACAGGAAAGACAGGCCCCCATGATTCAACTACCTCCCCCTAGGTCCCTCGCACAACACGTGGGAATTCTGGGAGATACAAGTCAAGTTGAGATTTCGGTGGGGACACAGCCAAACCATATCAAGCTATATGAAGTTAAAACCAGGTACTACGGGTGTTCACTTGATTTTTGGTTCTCATGAAGATGTTTTTTCTGTGTAGTTGTTAAATTGGTGTCCTTGGTGGGCAGTCAGGGAGACAATCAGCGAAGCATTCTATTCTGCCATCTTTCTCCTCTAGTAGCTCTGTAGTATATTTTGAAATATACCTTTGTAGTATATTTTGAAGTCAGGTAGTGCGATGCTTCCTGATGTGATCTTATATGGGCCCAGTTTCTGTAGTCCTAAAGCAATTACAATAATAACATCAAAGATCACTGATCAGAAATCACCATAACAGATATAATAATGATGGAAAAGTTGGAAATATTGTGAGAATTACCAAAATGTGATACAGGGAAATGAAGTGGGCACATGCTGTTGGAAAAATGACACTGACATGCTTGACAGTTGCCAGAAACCTTCAATTTATAAAAAACACACAATATCTATAAACACAATAAAGTGCATCACAATAAAACAAGGTCGACCCATATCTGCTAGTTACCAGGTAATCTGTTTACTAGGAATAGGTAATAATAGCTAGAAAAACTAGTTAAATACAGAAATTTAAAAAGCACTGTCTTCTCAGGACACAAAAACATGGAAAGATAGTCCAGGCCCATAGATTGACAGGATTAATATTGTATAAATCACAATACTCACCAAAGTGATTAACAGATTAAATGCAAGTCCCATCAAAATACCAATGACGTTCTTCACAGAAATAGGAAAATCTTGTAATATTCATAGGAAACTATAAAAGACCTTAAATAGCCAAAGCAATCCTGAGCAAAAAGGGAAAAGCTGGAAGCATCAAACTACCTGACTTCAAAATTTACTACAAAGCTATGGTAAACCAAGTAGCATGGTACTGGCTTAAAAACAGACACAGAGACAAATGGAGCAGAGTAGAGAACCCAGATATAAAGTCACATTCTTACAACCAACTCAACTTCAACAAAGACAACAAGAACATATGATGCTGAAAAGACCGACATTTCAACAAATAGTACTAGGAAAGCTGGATAAGTACAGGCAGAAGAATGAAACTAGATTCCTATCTCTCACCACACACAAAAAGCAAATCAAAAATGGGTTAAAGACTTGAATCTGGCTGGGAGCGGTGGCTCACGCCTGTAATCCTAGCACTTTGGGAGGCCAAGGTGAGTGGGTCACTTGAGGTCAGGGGTTCGAGACCAGCCTGGCCAGCATGGTGAAACTCCGTCTCTATGAAAACTACAAAACTTAGCCAGGTGTGGTGGTGCACATCTGTAATCCCAGTTACTCAGGAGGCTGGAGCACAAGAATTGCTTGAACCGAGGAGGTGGACGTTATAGTGAACCGAGATGGTTACACTGCACTCCAGCCTGGGCCTGAACAACAGAGTGAGACGAGATTCTGTCTAAATAAACAAATTAATTAATTAAATTGAATTAAAAAGACTTGAATCTATGACTTGTAACTGAAACCACCAAAAAACATTGGGGAAATGCTCTAGGACATTGGTCTGGGCAAAGATTTCTTGAGTAAGACCTCAAAAGCAAAGAACCAAAGCAAAAATAAACTACTGGGATCACATCAAGTTAAAATGCTTCTGCATAGCAAAGGAAATTATCAACCAAGTGAAGAGACAACCCACAGAATGGCAGAAAATATTTGCAAACTATCCATCTGATAAGGGATTCATAACCAGAATATATAAGGAGCTCGACAAATTCAATAACAAACAATCCGATTTAAAAAGGGAAAAATAATCTCAATAGATATTTCTCAAAAGAAGACACAAAAATGGCCAGCAAGCATATGAAAATATACTCATTATAAATCATCAGAGAAATACAAATCAAAACCACAATGCAATATCATCTCACCCCAGTTAAAATGGCTTTTAACAAAAGACAGGCATGAACAGATGCTAGCAAGGAGGTGGAGAAAGGGGAACCTGTGTATACTGTTCCTGGGAATGTAAGTTACTCAAAATCCTAAAAATAGAACTAGTATATGATCCAAGTATTCCACTGCTGGGGAAAGAGGGAGGGGGAGAGAGAGAGAGAGAGAGATAAATTTATCTGTACATCAAAGAGATGTATTTGCATACTCATGTGTATTGCAGCACAAGTCACAATAGTCAAAATATGGATTTAGCCTAAGTGCCCATGAATGGATGAATGGATTAGGCAAATGTGGCATATGTACACAATGGAATATTATCCAGGCATAAAAAGAATGACTGGATATTATGTTTAATGAAATAAGCCAGACACAGAAAAACAAATATTGCATGTTTTCACTCATATATGGGAGCTAAAAAAGTGGTTCTCATGAAGATAGCAGCTACAGTGATGGTTACCAGAGGCCAGAAGGGGAAGGGGGAATGAAGGGGAAATAAAAGAATATAAATATATTTATTACCACTGAACTGCACACTTACAAGTGATAAAGAGGGTACATTATATATGTATATTTTACCTCGATAAAAATAAATTTTAAAAATAAAATCACTTTCTTCTCACCACTTACTGCTGAATTATTGCTGGAATAATGAATTAGTACTACAGGTAAGTCATGTACCTAAGTAAGTAGTAAAATAGAGACAACAAGAATAGTTCAGTGGAATGTAGAATATAGGGAGTCTAGTCTGGTGAGATATAATTTTGTTGGTGTTGAGTTAATATACAAATTCTACTTAACTGGGCTTTCCCATGAAACTGGTTACATAGAAACAGCTAACAATCATTACAATACCAAGTGAACCTGATCCTGAAAATCATGTTCTTTGCAAGTCTCAATTATTGGTTTTAGTTGAGATAAGAACTTAAAAGGATACGTGCTGAGTGTTACCCAGGAGAAAAAGTTACATAGAATAACTGGAGATAACTTGAATATCTACGTGATGCCAGGAAAAAGGAAAATCCTTCCTTATCATTCTACTATTTTTTGTTGGAATAATAAATTACCACAGACATCTGGTGGTAAACATGTAATTAGCAACCTAAAGATAGCTAGAATTACCCAGACCAAGTAATTGATCCCAGGAAGCTGAAGATAACTGGCCTATGCCAGGGAGTTCAATAACCATTTTCCTCAATGCAAAATTCCAACCTCATGTTAGAAATATTACCTCATACAATAGATATCTACTTTATCCAAGTGAGTAATTAACTAGAAATAACTACACGAAGCCAGTACCTGGAATAAACAAATTCTTCTCAATACTACTTCTTATGTCTCTGTGACATAAAGCTAAACATTTAGTGGTACCTAGGCAAACAGCTGAATAAACAACTAGCAATTACTAGGAAAACTGCTTGAACATAGAAGGTTTAATAACCATTCTAGTCAATTCTGTGTGCTTACTTTTCTAGGACTGTTGATTAGGTACTATGGATATGGTAACTAGAGTTACCTGGGTAAGAGTTACATACAGAATCCTTCATAAAACTAGAATAACTGATTGAAGAAAAGAAGTATAACATTGCATTCTCCTCAACATTTCTCATTTCTTCTTGGAGTAATGAGTTAGTTCTGTCAATGGGTACTAGTACCTAGGTAATTACAAAGCAAAAAATAAGAAGAGATGTGTAGAATAAATATTTGATACCAGAATGGTGAAAAAAAAAAACCATTCTTTTCAAATAGAAACTCTAATTTCCTGTGTGATTAATGAGTTACAATTAGTACTGGAGATATCTGTATGAGATGTGGATTTCATTTTGGGGGAGGGGCACATACTCCACAGATGAACTGCTGGGTCATATGGTAGATCTATTCTGATTTTCCAAGGAACGATTATACTGTTTTTCATAACGGCTGTACCGATTACATGTCTGTTAACAGCATGTAAACGTCCCCTTTTCTGCACACCCTAAAAGGGTTTCATTTTCTCCACATCTTTGCCCTCATTACTTTTTTTTATTTTTATTATTTTTTTATTTCTTTTGAGACGGAGTCTCGCTCTGTCGCCAAGGCTGGAGTGCAGTGGCGCCATCTAAGCTCACTGCAAACTCCGCCCCCCAGTTCAGCCATTCTCCTGCCTCAGCCTCCCCAGTAGCTGGGACTACAGGTGCCCGCCACCATGCCCGGCTAATTTTTTGTATGCCATCACTACTTTTTATCTCTTGACTTTTTGATAATACTCGTCCTAACAGGTGTGAGGTGATAGTTCACTGTGGTTTTCTTTTTTTTTTTTTTTGAGATGGAGTCTCCCTCTGTCGCCCAGGCTGGAGTGCAGTGGCGTAATCTCCGCTCACTGCAAGCTCCACCTCGCAGGTTCACGCCATTTTCCTGCCTCAGCCTCCAGAGTAGCTGGGACTACAGGTGCCTGCCACCATGCCCAGCTAATTTTTTGTATTTTTAATAGAGACGGGGTTTCACCATGTTAACCAGGATGGTTTCGATCTCCTGACCTCATGATCCACCTGCCTCGGCCTCCCAAAGTGCTGGGATTACAGACGTGAGCCACCCCGCTCGGCCCACTGTGGTTTTCATTTGCGTTCTCTGATTATTAATGATGTTGAGCACATTTTCATATACCTGTTGGCCAGTTGTGTGTTTTCTTTCTAGAAATGCCTATTCAAGTCCTTTGCCTATTTGTTAACCAGACTATTGATTTGTTTGCTATTGAGCTGTGTGAGTTCTTTATATATTTTGGATATGAACGCATTATTAGATATATGGTTCGCAAATAGCTTCTCCCAAACCATAGCCTGCCTTTTCATTTGGTTGATTGTTGGCTGTGCAGAAGCTTTTAGTTTCCAGCTTGCTCACTTGCCCTACAAATTTCAGTTTCCTAAACCCCACATTGTGTGAAGGTTTGAGCCACTTACTTAGAGTAAACCATATCACATATATAATATTATTCATAAATGAATACTATATTATAGTAAATAGATGTTTATGATATATAATATTACACACACACATTCTCTCTCTCTCTCTCTCTCACACACACACACACACACAAATATCCTGTTGGTTTAGTTTCTCCTTCTCAGAGGAACCCAGCCTGATACAGATACCCATCTGAGTCAGTGTGTTTGCTGATCTTGACCTCTGGAAGCTAGTGCTTTAAACCACGAGAATGAAAAATTGTGAGGCACTATGTGGACGCTGGGAGAAGGAAGTGAGATGGAAAAGTTGTTTCATGGCATCCAAGAAGTGAATGGTCCTCAAGGTATACCAGAGGAATTTATAGGAGAGAGGGATGATTGACATCTTCGTATAGCCCTAAACTCGTCCCAGTTAGCCTGGAGGGATTTTAGGTAGGTGACACAGAAACTGGGTAATGATGGCAGGTGTGGAGGAACAGAATGTACCACTGAGTGGGGGGTCCGGGGGAAACATGTGGCAGAAATATCCTCCCGTGCCACGTGATCTGCCAAAATTGAACATGGGGCATTTAGCAGGGGTGCCATGTCAGTTTGGGAACTATCCTTAGGGGCGCTAACCCAAATCTCCCTTTCTTCAACCAGCGCACCCTGCCTTCCTCATCAGATGTCACTCCCCCGCCACCTTCCTCAGTCAGGTCGTGATGGCGCTTTGTGACGTCGAAGGCCTCCCTTCCCGCCCAGGGCTACCATTGGCTGGGGAGTGGGGCGTTGACCAATCACAGCTCAGGAACGTGGTCGCCTCA
>NW_012117866.1:2785727-2786202 GCF_000951035.1 Colobus angolensis palliatus | reverse complement strand
AAGGAATAGGTGGTATGTGGGGAGCGAGGGAAGTGGGGTCCCGCGGGGTTGAGGTCAAAGGGACAGGTCACAGCCAGACAGGAGGATAAGGATTGCATCATGGCTGAGCACCGGAAACAAATTTCCCCTTAGCAGGATGACACCTCTTCTTGTAAGGTTTGTTTCTTCATGCAATCTTGCTAGCACATACACCAAGTACCAAGAACTGGATTCTACCTACTTAGGTTTCATTGTTAAAATACCTTTTCGTTTATAGAAACCGATGGAAGAATCGTTTCCATCCTCTTTCCTTTCAGCATTCCCTCCCTACAATCTAATATAATTAAGAAAAATTCAAAGTAGAGCAAAATCTATCCACTTGAAAAAAGTCTTTTTATCTTTGCAACTGAGGAGGCAAAAAGTACATTTCATATTTCCATACGTTAGAAATACACAAGTCTTTTCTATATATAGTACAATTTACTGTATACAAACA
>NW_012117866.1:2779381-2785372 GCF_000951035.1 Colobus angolensis palliatus | reverse complement strand
TATAAATACATATATAAAACATTTATATTTATATATTATATATAATCATTTATTTTAGAAGGTAAGGCATTAGTATTGTTCAAGAATGGTTTTCAGGCAAAAGGAGAAAGGAAATTATGTGAAGAAGAATAAAGTACAAAATTACCACAATTTAATTTCCAGTTAATAATTACATAGACAGAATAACTCATGTCCTTTAATCTTATAATGAATAGCACGTTAAACTTTCATATGATTATGAAAATATGAATTTCCATATAATAAGGGTTTGAGATGTAAAGCACCAACTTTATAGGCAGTTTTCACTTGTTACATAGATTGTTCTTATAGCGTTAAAGATGTTAAAATTAATGGTGGCTTAGAAGAGATGGTAGCATCATTTGAGACACAATAAATGAGTTCTGTTTCATCCTTTCCTTGGTGTGGTCAGGGCCTCACTTCATTAGCTTAGGAAGGGATTTCAAAGCTTTGCATGTTGAACTTGTAGCTGCCTCCTATGGAATCCTATGAAACCTAGGCTGCTTTACCACAGAAACAGGGCGTTGTCCCATGTCCTGAACACCATCATTTTGTGGTGTATTTCTTTTGTATTTCTTTTATGGAAATACCATATAAGGATGTTTGGTATAACTCAAAGCCTGTTTATTTGCAAGGCTGTATAGACCCTGACCAATAAATATTTATATGTTATGGATGGGAACAAGTCCGCATGAAAAGCTCCTGCTGTCTTTTAGGAAAGCGTATTGGCTATGGTTGTATATCTCTTTCCAAAGGGAAATTGGTGAACTTTCTGCTATAGTTTTTTCCATAATGACAGCATAAAAACTGAAGTAAACTGAATCTTGTCAGTGGTCCCTTTTGGGTTTGGTGTATATTAGGGAACAAGTTTGCAATGTGTTTCAAAATTACATTCAAGAGTTAATTTTGTGCACCTTATTTTAATGCCATATTTCTATTCAAGCTCTGCAAGCCAAAACAGTCTGTGATGATTCTTTGGCATTGAAAAAATTATCCATGGCACTTAAACCGTGTTTCTTTCATCATTTCATGGCAATAGGAGCTTCAACTGCTATTTGTTGGGAACACATCCTGACTAGCTCTTTCATTGGGGCTACATGTTTTATTGTGATGATTGGCAGACTTCTGTTTCAGGCATTTTCAGCTTTGGAAAGTTATTATGATTTTGAAATTATAAATGCAAAAATATCAGTGAATTTATTTTCACAAACTGTTTTAATTCATTATAGAAAATAAATGGTTTAATCAGAAATCAATAATTTAAATAATATTTTAATTTGTTGGAGCATTCACAAATACTACATCTTCCTTTAAGTCTTTCTTGATTCTACATGTTAAATACAGAGTTAAGTTAGTTAATAAGAGTGTTAAATATTTTCCCTCCTTCTCCAACTACCCACAAGCTGAGGCTTAAACAGTGGAATGAGTAAAGACCCGAAGTAATATAACAGCAAAGCTTTAGTTGGCTTGTATAATAAAATAATAAATATCAAAGCTTTATGATGCTTTTAGGCAAATCTTCCTGTGTCTCTAAAGGGAGGATCCCCTTGGCAACAGTCATGAACAATGGGTGATGAACAATGGGTGATCTTGAGATCCTCAGCTATCAAAGATAGTTGGTGGGAGAATTTGAAAACACCTTGCACATATTAAAGAGCTCAGCATGAGATGATGTCTACATACATATGTCTCTGTCTCATTAGACCACAGGAAATAGGACACATGGCAGGAAGACTCATGTCGATTCCCCTTGACCATGCAGCTTCCTCTGCTCCTGACTCCTAAGAACTTTCTGACCCATTGGTCATTCCCAGCTTCAGATCCCCATGCATACGGATTGTCTTTGGCCCCACGTCAGTGATACACGGGACATAGAATTGCTCTCAAAAGCACTCTGGAATTGAAAAACGACAGGAGAAGCTCAACGCGATGACTGGGTACCAGAGGGAAGGCCTTCTGCTGTTTTGAACACTGATGCTAAGCTCTAGAGTAACTGCAGCTGCAGCCTATTGGACCTGGGCATGTGTCAGGCAGGGTGTGAAATGCTCCCCATGCCCGTCCTCATTTCTTCCTCACATTACCCCTGTGGATTAATCGGGGGTCTGGAGAGACACCACCAGTGGGTGATCAGCAAAGATAGATGAGAGGGGATTTATTAGGGGAATTAGGGGGTGAAAAGTCTCAGGACAGGCTATCTGCAAGATGGAGCCCCTGGGATGCCAGGAGTGTGACTCAGTCCACATCCCAAAACTTCAGAACCAGGGAAGTGGACAGTGTAACTCTCAGTATAAAAAGAGCCTGAAGTTCTGATGTCCAAGGGCAGGAAAAGAGGAGTCCCAGCTCCAAGAGGTAAGGGAGGAAAGTGCCTTTCCTCTGCCCTGTTTCCTCTATCTGGGCCCTCAGTGAATTGGATGGGGCCTGTCTCTATTGAGGGCATCTTCCCCACTCCGTCCAGCAGCTCACACCAATCTTCATGGGAATATCTGCACAGTTCACCTAGAAACAATGCTTTACCAGTTCCTGATGTATTCCTTAAGGCAGTCACGTTGACACCTGAAATTAACCATCACACCCTGTAAAATGGGTAGTGTCCCCACTGGACAAATAAGACAGACAGTTTGGGTACCTTTCTTATACTGCTTATAGGTTATAGAGTCAAGGTTAACTCAAGTCTGCAAAGATCAAATTCTAAACTCTACCCTCTTAAGGACTGCTGCTCAACGCTGTGGAAGCAGCACCGTATTAGACACTGTACGAGGACTGAAGAGGCATTCGAGACACATCCCCTGCTTTAGGGACCACTTCCTAGCTTGCATTCGTGACAGGAGTCATGTTTCTGTGACTTTACTATAGAGCCCAGAACCAAGTGTGAATTGGCACGCTTTAGGTGTGCATAAGCTCTGCAGAAATCCTAAGAAAGAGCAAGATAATTATAGGCTCAATTCATATGGGGAAGTTTTTATGAAAACAGCTTTTAGCCAATTCCTGAAAGAAAATATTTTTACTTGCAGAAAAATGTTCTCCTGGAGAATAACTAGTTGAAGGGCTTTGGCAGCAAGGGGCCCTGGACACATGTTTATGGAAGTAGAAAAAAAGACACAGAATAGAAACAGAATTGAGGACCCTTCAGGGAGAGGAGTAAGGAAAAGTGCTAGCCCAGCAAGCTGATAAAAATGTATCTGCCCTGTATTTAAAATTAACTCCATCTCTTGATTTTTTTTCATATTATTCATTTTATTATATTTGTTAGTATAGTATTATCCATCTTATTGTCCCATATATTATGACATTTCCCCCATATGTGAATATATTGCCACATAGAAGGAAATGACCTCATTTTCCTAATATATAATTAGACACATGAGTTTATTCCTTTACAAGCAAAAATGTGTCTCCTCCATTAAATATTAAAAAGAATAAAACCATAAAATATTCTAGAGTTGAATCTTGTAGCTCAATACTCAGAAATGTTGCTAATTTGCACATTCTATATGGTACAGAAGACTCCCACATTAAGGAGTGTTTTTATTGTCTGTTTGGTCAGAGACCTCAGTGTTTTGATGAAAGTTCCTTCTTAGGAGGCCACTGTCATCAAATCAACTTTGCACAGAAAACTTATGAAAACACAAAGCATTCTGTCCTCACAACTTCAGTCCACAACACTGGCAAATGGAGTCAAAACTATATGCTCATAGTTTATCACCACAAACTATGAAGCTACTAGAAGAAAACTATGGGGAAATGCTTGAGGACACTGGTCTGGGCAAAGACTTCTTAAGTAAGACGTCCAAAGCACAGGCAGTAAAAGGAAAGCAGACAAATGGAATAACACGAATCTCAAAAGCTTTTGCATGGTATGATACATTTTCAATGAAGAGACAACCTAAAGAATGGAAGAAAATATTTGCAAACTATACATTTAATGAGAGAATACTAAGCAGAATACATATGTGTGTGTGTGCATATATACATATAGAGAGCTCAAACAACTCAGCATAATAATAATAATAACAATAATAATAATAATAATCGTGTATAGACAAATGAATCAGGCTCTGTGGCTCCTGGGAACTGGAAATCTTCACACGAAGGCAGAGAAAGCCCTTCCAGAATATTTCCTACATTAATCACTCAAGAACCATTTCCAAAAGCAATAAAGTATATCTGGCCAATCCATACTCAGCACCAAAACTTGCAGAATTTTGACTTTGCCTTTTTGATACTGACCTTTCATTTTAAAAAATAATTGTTTTGTCCTTTTGCTTCAGAAATGTATAAAGCAAACAGAAAACATTATTTAGGAATGACTGACTCTATATTACTGAATCAAGTATTAAATTTTGCTAAACAGTTGATCTTGGCAAATAGAGATGTAACTACTTCTTGATGCCAACTGTAATTCAAATCTCTTCTCACTAAAGAATTAATGAAATGCTTAGTCAGGCATGGCCAATGAAATTAGAATTAGCCCAGTCTTGCCATAACTTTCTGCTTCCTTACTGTCCTGAGTTTTAGTGGGCAACAGATTCATTTTTGGAGATTATTACAGAAACATCTGCAACACTGTTTTTTGCATTCATAACTTAAAGCTTTCATAATTATTGCAGTTTCTCAGTCTCTCCATGTGAAATTTCTCTTAGCTATAGGATTTTAGATATTTCACAGTTCCTTTTGTGCTTTGAAACACACAGGCCCAATTCTGCTACTTTAAGTGGTTTCATGTTCCACTTGTCTGCTCAGAATATGTCTGTTTAATCTGCCTTCTACGGTGATTGATTTCTTTATACTATACTCTCCTAGACTGGTGAAGTTTCAAAGTTGAATCTAGCTTTTTAGGATGTAAACAGCTGCTAAATTCATGGCAAAAATGAGATGCTACCTTAAAATGTCTATCCAGGCTGGGCACAGTGGCTCACGCCTGTAATCCCAGCACTTTGGGAGGCCGAGGCAGGTGGGTCACCTGAGCTGAGGAGTTCAAGACCAGGCTGGTCAACATGGCGAAACCCTGTCTCTACTAATACAAAAATTTGGATGTGGTGGTGTGTGCCTGTAGTCCCAGCTATTCGGGAAGCTGAGGCAGGAGAATCGCTTGAACCTGGGAGGCAGAGATTGCAGTGAGCCGAGATCGTGCCACTGCACTCCAGCCAGGTGTGATGGCAGGTGCCTATAATCCCAACTACTCGGGAGGCTGAGGCAGGAGAATTGCTTGAACCTGGGAGGTGGAGGTTACAATGAGCCAAGATAGCACCACTGCACTCCAGCCTGGCAACAGAGCAATAATCTGTCAAATAAATAAATAAATAAATAAAGGTTCACAAATTAAATGCCTATAGGGGTCAGGTTGGAAATATGAATGAATAAAGCAGCCCAAGTGGAAGATGACAAATAGCAACTGACACTCGGCCTCAGCCATAGTGTTGGGGATACCACAAGGAGTGGTGGAGATTATGGCCGACATCTAAGTGAGACAGCTGAGCCTTGGCTCCAACATGCTGTTACCATACTAGATCTAATATGGGTCTGGTGTGGCAGATTTTCTGATTTGCAGAAGAGAACTTGGATGTGCAGACTTTTAAATGTGAAAGTTCCAAAATTATATATGATGGCAATGAATTAAATTTGAAATACTGTGTGGGGCAACAGACATATCTGCAGGCCATACACAGGCTAAGGACTATGAGTGTGTCACGGTTGACAGAGGAGTATGTGAGGACAGCTAGTTATGGCGATGTGTATACTGGCCCCTCTGTCATCTCTAAGCACAATCCTCCAACTCCATTTGTATCTGGAATCAGGATAGTGGATAGTAGAGGGCTCATCTGGAAGTGATAATGATAATGATAATGATGAGTGGTTCAATTTGATCTCTGTAGTTTTATTTCTTCTTAATGACTCATTGTATAGCAGATGCTGAACTCATCTTGAAGTTGATGGTATCTTGGAGGCTTTTTTTTTTTTTTTTTTTTTTTGAGA
>NW_012117866.1:2777880-2779331 GCF_000951035.1 Colobus angolensis palliatus | reverse complement strand
AAAAAAAAAAAAAAAAAAAAAAGTTTATCCAAAGGTACCAAAGGTACTTGCTGTATAAGGCATGTTCTTTGCATCATAACTTCCTGTGAAAATGAAAGCTATGCACTTTTTGAATTAAAAACAATGATGCACATAGATAAACACATATTCCTGAGCATGCATCAGGTGTACATGCACACATTCACGCACATGCTCCCCCACCACCCCCCCGACACACATTATCTTAGAGTGTGCCTTGGCATCCTTCACACAGACATACATCATTGCTGAAGAGACCCAGCTCTGTGTGCTCAGTCTGTGTGCCACAGCATCACCTTTGTCCCTCCACAGCCATGTGCCCACTTTGTGTGGTCTTTATATTGTTCTGAAGAAGAGTCAGGTTACTTATTCACTTTATTTGTGTACACACTTCAAAAAATACATATTTTAACATTTCTATAATATCTAATAAAAGGATAAAATTAGAGGATATGACTTCTGACCAAATAAAGGAGAAAATGAAATGGTAATACTCAAGCTAAAATAAAACAAACACAAACAAGATAGACAGAATAAAAGTGATAGGAACAGCAAGTATACTAACAGAGAGTACAATATAAGATGATAGAAATGAATCCATAAGCACAATGAATACAAAAAGATTAAACTCTATAATGAAAAGATAAAGACATAAAAGGTTTGAAAATAAAAAGATGGGAAACAAAAGACCAAATATATACTAACCCAAGAAAAAGAGGTTTAACTGTATTAACATCAGATAAATTAAATATTAATGCAAAAGTCATCCTTATGGTTAAAACAGTCATCCATATGAGAAAATCTGTTAAGTTCTCAGATAGCTATAACAATTTAAACATACATGCATCTAATTAAATGGCATTAATATCTATGATATACATAAAAGAAAAATTAATAGAACAAAAATAGAAATGAACAAATCCACCATTATACTGGGATAATTCAGCATAATCTCACCAGCTGTGAGAATGGTCTATGACTGGCATAGAGACCAAACTAATATAAATATGAAAGATTTAATAGTTTAATAAGCTCCTTGAAATGGACATTTATAGAAAACTACACCAAATAATTAGAGAACACACAATCTTTACAAGCATTCCAGAAATTTTTCTAAAACTTGGTTACCTACTTGACATAAAGTACCTTATCAAATTTCAAAAAATCTGAAAGTTTCTAACTATAATACAAAAATTTAAAAATTAATATCAAAAGAAAACCTTCAATGGCTCTGTATATTTAAAAATGTAAAAAAACACACAAAGATCTCTATGCATTAAAAGAAAAATCATAATAAAAATAAAATTGTGTCTAGGAGAGTTTGATAATAATAACAAACTTCCTTTACTCCATTCATAACTTAAGACTTTCATAATTATTGCAGAAGTTTGACAAATTACATATTTAAGAGAAAATTTTTTTTTTTTTTTTTT
>NW_012117866.1:2774359-2776717 GCF_000951035.1 Colobus angolensis palliatus | reverse complement strand
AATAACCCAGTGCATTTGCTTCCTTTGCCTGGAACATGCGTCCTACCTCATCAGATGCCATCCTCTGGGAGATGATTTAAGAGGGATGCCTCCCATGACAACACCTCCTGGGCTGCACTAGGAGACAGACATGTGCCCCGAGGGGTCCCGCAGATGCATTTCTCATAACACTTCTCACGCTGCATTGTGATTGCCAGGGTTCTTCATTTTCTCAAGTTCCAGAATACCAGTTCTGTCTTATTTGTCTTCTTTCACCTGTACTTCCTACCATGCCGAACCCACAGGCAGCTATTGGAGTGTTTGTAACACGAATCATTAAAAATGGGCTGAGGTCTCTATGGATTATATACACTTTCTAAATCAATTTCCAAATACAAAAAAATACAAGCAAGAAATTAAAAGCACATGTTTTAAAAGAGCATTACAGTGTGGAGATTCCTTGAAGAACTAAAAGTAGAACTACCATTTGATCGAGCAATCCCACTACTGGGAATCTACCCAGAGGAAAAGAAATCATTATACAATAAAGATACTTGCACACGCATGTTTATAGCAGCACAATTCGCAATTGCAAAAACATGGAACCAACTCTAGTGCCCATTAATCAACGAGTGGATAAAGAAACTGTGGTGTATATATACACACACATATACATGTATACACATATATATGTATATATATGTGTGTGTATATATATGTGTGTATATATGTGTGTGTATACATGTATATGTGTATACATGTGTATGTGTGTGTATATATATATACACACAATGGAAAACCACTCAGCCATAAAAAGGAAGGAATTAATGGCATTTGCAGTGACCTGGATGAGACTGCAGACTATTATTCTAAGTGAAGTAACTCAGGAATGGAAAACCAAACATCATGTGTTCTCACTTGTAAGTGGGAGCTAAGCTATGAGGATGCAAAAGCATAAGAATGACACAATGGACTTTGGGGACTCAAGAAAGAGTGAAAATGGGATGAGACATAAAAGACTACAAATTGGGTTCAGTGTATACTGCTCGGGTGACGAGTACACCAAAATTTCACAAATCACCACTAAAGAACTTTCTTATGTAACCAAATGCCATGTGACCACACGCCACCTGCTCCCCAATAACCTATGCAAATAAAAAATAAATTAAAATAAATTAAAAAATAAGAAAGCACTACAAAGTCTAATTTAGAAAAAGAGATATGAACATGTTTAAAATTAACCCAAAAATGACAACTTTCAAATTTTGAACACAAATAGTGATGGGGCTATTTGTTTGTTTTAGTGCCTATAGAAAAGGTATTATAACCAAACAGGCTTTTAAAGTCATTTATAGAAAAGTGCAACTTAAGTGAATACACTAATCAAGAAAGTAGTATATATGTTATAAAAACATATAAATATATACATCAGCATCATTAATGACCAAGGAAATGCAAATAAAAATCACAATGCGATACCACCTTACTCCTGCAAGAATGGCCATAACCAAAAAATTAAACAGTAGATGTTTACATGGACACGGTGATCAGGGAACACTTCTACACTGCTGGTGGGAATGTCAGTAGTACACCCACTATGGAAAACAGTGTGGAGATTTCTTAAATAATTAAAAGTAAAACTACTATTTGATACAGCAATCCCAGCACTGGGCATCTACCCAGGCAAAGAAGTCATTATACAAAAAAGATACTTGGACAGACATGTTTATAGCTGCACAATTAGCAATTGCAAGAATGTGGAACCAACCCAAATGCCCACCAATCAACGAGTGGATAAAGAAACTGTGGTGTATATATATGTATGTGTATATATGTATGTGTGTGTGTGTGTGTGTGTGTGTATATATATGTATATATGAGGAAATACTACTCAGCCATAGAAAGGAATGAAGGAATGGTATTTGCAGCAACCTGGATGAGACTGGAGACTATTATTCTAAGTGAAGTAATTCAGGAATGGAAAACCAAACATCGTATTTTCTCACTCATAAGTGGGAGCTAAGCTACACGGATGCAAAGGCATAAGAATGACACAATGAACTTAGGGGACTTGGGGAAAGGGTCGGAAGGAGGTGAGGGATAAAAGACTACAAGGTGAGTGCAGTGTATACTGCTCGGTGATGGGTGCCCCAAAATCTTACAAATCACCACTACAGAAATTACTCATGTAACCAAACACCACCTGTTCCCCAATAACCTATGGAAATAAAAAAAAGTTCAAAATAAATTAAAATAATCAATAGAAAAAGAGAGAATCCTCCCTAACTCATTTTATGAGGCCAACATCATCCTGATACCAAAGCCTGGCAGAGACACAACAAAAAAGGGAATTTTAGACCAATATCCCTGATGAACATC
>NW_012117866.1:2772988-2773744 GCF_000951035.1 Colobus angolensis palliatus | reverse complement strand
ATCCAACTTACAAGGGATGTGAAGGACCTCTTCAAGGAGAACTACAAACCACTGCTCAGTGAAGTAAAAGAGGACACAAACAAATGGAAGAACATTCCATGCTCATGGATAGGAAGAATCGATATTGTGAAAATGGCCATACTGCCCAAGGTAATTTATAGATTCAGTGCCATCCCCGTTAAGCTACCAATGATTTTCTTCACAGAATTGGAAAAAACTACTTTAAAGTTCATATGGAACCAAAAAAGAGCCCACATTGCCAAGACAGTCCTAAGTCAAAAGGACACAGCTGGAGGCGTCACGCTACCTGACTTCAAACTATACTACAAGGCTACAGTAACCAAAACAGCATGGTACTGGTACCAAAACAGAGATATAGACCAATGGAACAGAACAGAGTCCTCAGAAATAATACCACACATCTACAGCCATCTGATCTTTGACAAACCTGACAAAAACAAGAAATGGGTAAAAGATTCCCTATTCAATAAATTGTGCTGGGAAAACTGGCTATCCATAAGTAGAAAGCTGAAACTGGATCCCTTCCTTACACCTTATACAAAAATTAATTCAAGATGGATTAGAGACTCAAATGTTAGGCGTAAAACCATAAAAACTCTAGAAGAAAACCTAGGCAATACCATTCAGGACATAGGCATGAGCAAGGACTTCATGTCTAAAACACCAAAAGCAATGGCAACAGAAGCCAAAATTGACAAATGGGATCTCATTAAACTAAAGAGCTTCTGCACAGCA
>NW_012117866.1:2588994-2768838 GCF_000951035.1 Colobus angolensis palliatus | reverse complement strand
TATACCTAATGTAAATGATGAGTTAATGGGTGCAGCACACCAACATGGCACATGTATACATATGTAACAAACCTGCACGTTGTACACATGTACCCTAGAACTTAAAGTATAATAAAAAATTTTTTTTAAATTCAAAATAAATTAAAATAAATTAAAAAATAAAAAAGTATTACAAAGTCAAATTCAGAAAAAGAGATATGAACATGCTTAAAAATGACCCAAAAATAACAACTTTCAAATATTCAACACAAATAGGGATGGGACTATTAGTTTGGTTGTTTTAGTGCTTATAGAAATTGTATCATAACCAAATAGGCTTTTATAGTCATTTGTAGAAAAAAACATACAACATAAAGAGAATACACTAATCAAGGAAGTTATATATATGCTGTAAATAAATACATAAATTTTTCATATATGTACATAGGGAAATGTCCATCATTCTGGAGAAGTTGCACAGAGCTGTTAAATACATTTTAATGTTCCTAAAAAAAAAAAAAAAAGAATTTCTCCTAAATTCAGACACTGCTTTATTAGTTCTTTATTAGTTCATTCATTTGCTAATCCATCCATTCACTCAGTATCTCGCAAATATTTAGAGTGGCTTTTTTTTTTCTTTTTTTTTTTTTTTATAAGGACTATGCTAGGAAAGCACGGTGGCTCATTGCTTGTAATCCCAGCACTCTGGGAGGCCGAGGTGGGAGAATCACTTGAGCCCAGGAGTTGGAAACTAGCCTGGGCAACATAGTAAGACTCTGTCTCTATTGAAAATAAAAGCTAAATTAAAAAAAAAAAATTTTAAAAATTGACAATGCGAGCGCTATAAGGTATCCAAAATTTATTTGATAAAAATCCCAGGCTCTGTAAGTTTATAGAAGAGCGGGAAAATTTTTCTTTGATCAGTAAATTATATGATTGTACTTAAAATGTTTTTCATTGGCTTTGATTTTAAGAAATGCAAGGAAATATAAAATGGCTTACATTTACTATATATTGTGCATATTCATATACAAATATTTACAAAATGTATTACAATGTGTGTTATATTATTAAATCTTGTTTGTGGATTTAGAAAAAAAGAGATTTATACATTTTAAGAAAACTTCCTTGTATGAAAAAAAATTCTGGAAACCGTAAGTGTGAGCTATCCACATTATTGTTTCTGTGTTTGGCAAAACAGTATTACAGCCAAAAGGGGAATGGTTGAGGACAGATAACTTGGTCAAACAGCCCTGGCTAGAAAAGCGAAGAGATTGCATCAAATTCATTCCAAAAGCCTATCAAAGAATAACTTGAAACAACTTTCAGTCACTTAGGTTTTGCTTCCTGGTCCTCAATGTCAGTTGATGAGGTTTGGAAATAAGCACATGTATCTGTCTATACTGAAGGGAAGAAAATAAATCTACTATGGCACCAGTTCAAAACACTGCATGAGCAGTTGGGAGAAACAATTTACCAGAACATGCTTAATGGCAAATCAGAAATGACATGTATGAAAACATGGGGCTGCAACTTGAAAATATTGGAAAATGAGTCATCTAAATTTGCAGAACTAATCAGATCTTGGACTGATAACACTTTGTAAGTTGCAACTGCTGGATACCGTGTATGTATGTGATCAGGGGCATCTGTAATGATGAATGGTTCATGTTCACACAGTTTCAACTGCCCAGTTTCTGAAATGAACAACTACTTATTAGCTGTAAGGTAAGGGCAATGACATATATGATCTCCTGTGGTTAGAGGAGATGTTAAAATTTGTTTATTATACTACAAAGATTATGACATGCAATAAAAGTTCTAAACTATGTAATAAAATCCAAGGTAAGATTTTGTTGATTATGTGTTAGTAATGATATTTAAAGAGAATATTAACATTTTGTTATATGAATATCTTAATATTATGTGATAATTTTAATTATAATAAAATGACATTAACTTTATCATAAGCATCTCCTTTTCTATTTACACATGAAACTTACAAATTCAGATAATAAAAAATGACATTTTGAATCTGTACTCAGGAATAGACAGACATACATTTTATATAAAGAGAATCTATTTTTAAAAATAACATACATAGATGAATGCTTTCAATCAACTCACATAAAACAAGCCCAAGTGGTCTAAAATTAGTAAGAATTATTTTAGAGTAGGGGTCAGCAAATTATGTCTCATTGACCAAATCCAGCTGCTTTTTTCATAAAGTTTTGCTGGAACACAGCCAAACCCAATTAACTTACGTCCTATCTATAGCTGTTTTCAGGCTAAAACAGCAGAGTTGAGTAGGTGAGGTGAAGACCATATTGCCTGCAAAGCCGGCAGTGTTTACCATCTGGCCTTTTACAGAAAAAGTTTGCTGACCTCTGGATTAGAGTCATGAATCTCAAACTTGACCATGCGTCGTAATTCTTGGAGGTTTGTTCATGCAGATAGCTGGACCCCACCAGTAGAGCTTCTGTTCAATAGATCTTGGGTGGGGCCTAAGAATTTTGCAGTTCTAGGCCAGGTGCGGTGGCTCATGCCTGTAATCCCAGCACTTTGGGAGGCCGAGGCGGGCGGATCACAAGGTCAGGAGATCCAGACCATCCTGGCTAACATGGTGAAACTCCATCTCTACTAAAAATACAAACAATTAACTGAGCGTGGTGGCGGGTGTCTGTAGTCCCAGCTACTCGGGAGGCTGAGGTGGAGAATGATGTGAACCGGGGAGACACAGCTTGCAGTGAGCCGAGATCATGCCACTGCACTCCAGTCTGGACAACAGAGCAAGACTCCATCTCAAAAAAAGAAAAAAAAGAATTTGCAGTTCTATCCAGTTTCCAAGAGATGTTGATGTTGCTGGTTCAAACACTACACTTTGAGAATCCCTAGTTTAGACTATCAGAGAGATATGGTACAGGTAGAAACATTATTCACCTTAGGTATATGGATTTTCTCTGCCTAATGATACCATAAAATGGCTTATATGTTGCTGAATTAGCAATTTCCATTGCACCTTTACTAAGCATTATCTATCGCAAATTCATCTTTTTTCTTTTCTTTTTTTTTTGAGACAGAGGCTCGCTCTGTCACCCAGGCTGGAGTGCAGTGGTGTGATCTTGGCTCACAGCAACTTCCACCTCCTGTGTTAAAGCAATTCTCCTGTCTCAGCCTCCCAAGTAGCTGGGATTGCAAGTGTCCACCACCACGCCCGACTAATTTTTGTATTTTTAGTAGAGACAGGGTTTCACCATGTTGACCAGGCTGGTCTAGAACTCCTGGCCTCAAGTGATCTGCCCGCCTCAGCCTCCCAAAGTGCTGGGATTACAGGTGTGAGCCACCACACTTGGCCACAAATTATGCTTATAGATAGCTCTGAAGTTTAAGTAATCATTACCCAACTCCTTTTCTTTGCCAGTGAGGAGAGTATTCATAATAGAGGCTAAATGCCTAGTTCTGGAATAGACTGGAGTCAAAAGTAGGCGATGATTGAAAGCCCAGATTTCTTCCGTAACTACTGGGGTCTCCAGGTCAACTGTTGTTTTCATAGAAATTCCAGAATCACTTGATGGAAAAATAACTGAGGTTAACTCGCTTCTAACCAGTTGCCTTGGCACTAAGCACCTGGCACTTGTAGAAGAAGTATCTCCCAGACACTCCAGGGTCCTGTCTTCCATTCCTTGACTTAGGAAGAAACAGAGGCTTTTTATGCACACTGCAAAGTCGGAGGTCTCAGCAAAATCTAGATGCTATTTGCTTACAATTTTAAGAGTATTCAGTAAGGGTCACATGACCTTGAAAAATAAACTCTCTCTCTAGCACTAAAGTAGGGATTCTGTTTTCTGTTACTATATTCCATCATTTGGAAAAGGATTTTCAATTCCAGTGTTATAAAGATTATTCTATTAGTAGGAAGGAGTTACATTTTCAAATAACTGATCTTGAATCAATTACAGTCATATGCTGCATAGCAAAATTTTGGTTAATGGCAGACTGCATATATGGAGGTGGTCACACAAGATTATAATGGAGCTGAAAAATGACTGTTGCCTAATGATGTCATAGCCTCACAGCCTTTGTAATGTGACAGCACAAGGCATTACTAATATATTTACGGTGATGGGGGCATAAAAAAAATCGACTGCAGCTGGGCACAGAGGCTCACGCCTATAATCCCAGCACTTTGGGAGTCCAAGGTGGGTGGATCACTTGAGTGCAGGAGTTCGAGACCAGCCTGACCAACATGGGGAAACCCTGACTTTACTAAAAACACAAAAATTTGCGGGCGTGGTGGTGTGTGCCCATAATCCCAGCTACTCGGGAGGCTGAGGCAGGAGAATCGCTTGAACCCGGGAGGTGGAGGTTGCAGTGAGCCAAGATCACGCCAGTGCACTCCAGCCTGATGACAGAGTAAGACTCCATCTCAAAAAATAAAATAAAATAAAACTGATTGTGCTGCCAGTCTTCTAAAACAATGCATACAGTTACGTGTAGCACATAATACTTGATAATAAACAACTACATTACTAGTTTACATATTTATTATACTATATACTTTTACTATTATTTTACAGTGTTTTGCATATATATATAAATTGTAAAACAACAGCAGGCAGGTCCTTCAGAAGGTGTTGTAGAAAAAGGCAATGTTATCATTGGAGATGACAGCTCCATGTCCCTGAAGACCTTCCAGTGGGACCATATGTGGAGGTGGAAAGCACTGATATTGATGACCCTGACTCTTGTGTAGGCCTAGGCTACTGGGTGTATTTGTGTCTTCATTTTTCACAAAAAAACTAAAAAGTAAAAAAAATAAACAAATTTAAAAGTAGAAAAAGCTTGTATGATAGAATAAGGATATAAAGAAAAATATATTTTTGTACAACCATCAATGTATGTTTTAAGCTAAGTGCTATTACAAGAGTCAAAAAGTTTTCAAAAATCTAAAACCTTATAAAGTAAAAAAGTTACAGTAAGCTGAGGTTAATTTATTAAAGACATTTAAAAATAAATTTAGTGGGGCCTAAGTGTACAGTGTTTATAAAGTCTGCAGTAGTGTACAGTAATGGCCTTCACATTCACTCACCACTCACTCACTAACTCACCCAGAGCAACTCCCACGTCTGCAAGCTCCATTCATGGTTTCATGGTCAGTGCCCTACACAGGTGTACTATTTTTTATCTTTTATATTGTATTTTTATTGTACCATTTCCCTGTTTAAATTTATTTAGATACATAAATACTTATGTTGAGTTAGTAATTCAGTACTTCCTATAGTATTCAGTACAATATCATGCCGTAGAAGTTTACAGCTTTGTTAGAACAGGCTATATACCATGTAGCCTAGATGTGTGGTAGGTTACACCATCTAGGTTTATTTACCTATAACCTATGATATTTGAATAACAATGCAATCACCTAAGGAAATATTTCTCAGAACTTATCCCATCATTAAGTGACACATGACTGTTTATTGTGTAATGGCTTTGGAACTGTAACAAGTTATAAGATCTTTTCCTGAAAGTCACATCCAGCAAAAATACATGCTGGATTTTAATTCCAGTGCCATCCAAATTAGTTACTGTAGCATCCTTCAAAACTCTTGACATATATGTCCCTTAAAAGACAAGTACATTTGGTTGCTATCTTAAAAAGAAAGAAAGAAAGAAAGAAAGAAAGAAAGAAACAACGAACAAAAGAAAGAAAGAAAGAAAGAAAGAAAGAAAGAAAGAAAGAAAGAAAGAAAGAAAGAAAGAACTAAAAGAAAAAATAGTAGTTCTAGGGTCATGTTCAGTTAGCTAAAAGTAAAAACTGAAAATACAATGAAATATTTAAAATGTCATATGACCCGTGCATGTTGAAGCCATCACTTAACAAAGAATTCAGATTTTATCACATCAACACAAAATGGTACAACTCAAGTTACAGGAGAAAGAATCACAATTCAATTATAATCACTTTGCTTTAGCAACTACATCATGTCTCTATAACACAAGCTCTTATTCCGAGGGTTGGCATTTTCCCCGATGGAAATGCAGTGCAGCTGAGAAAGAACCTTCTGAATTACAATGACATCCCAATGTATGCATCCAAGGGGAAATGAGCACACTGACTTTCAGATGCAGTATGCCAGTTTCCAGAAATCACAATTATCGTTCACGCTGTCAGCCAAAATGTATCTGACAAACATACGATCCACACGATCATACGTTATCCCTTAACAGCCATAAGTAGATTTATGTTTTACTTCAATAAGAATCTGGAACCAAACCAGTTCAGAAAAAGTATTTCATTTGATATGGTGCTATATTAAGTAAATTTCATTTATTTTCAACACTATTGAAATACGATAATGCCATATTGATTATACTTCTCATATCTAATTGGTATCACTTCTCCTCTCCAGCCACCAGCTGACCTCTTGCCCTTTCTTAATCTCCCCTGTTTGTTCATCAATTCCTGGCCCTCGGTCATGCTCCTCTTTTCGTCTTCCCACTTCTTCTAACATTTTCCTTTACAGAATAAATAACCTATGATGACTTTATTGCTTTGACCATTGGTATCTCCAAACATTGACTGCTCCACACATTTTCTACCTTTGTTTTTGTCATCACTTGGGATGCCTTCATCTCACACATCTTAACATCAATTGCTCCTGTCTCTGGCCATGAGTGCTCCTTTTGCTCTAGTTCATGTCCTCATGCACCATCTTCACCTTTTTTGTTGTTGTTTGTTTGTTTTTGAGACATTGTCTCACTCTTTTGCGCAGACTGGAGTGCAATGGCTCAATCACAGCTCACTGCATCCTTGACCTCCCCTGGCTCAGGTGATCCTCCCATCTCAGCCTTCCAAATAGCTGGGACTACGGGCATGCACCACAATGGCGAGTCTCCAGCTCCTTAACCCCGTATCTTCTGCCTTACATATCATCTATCTCCTATCTCCATTTCTTCAGGTATCCAGCTAAATGTGTTCAGCTAGTGAGGTCCAGTGTTTGCCATACCATCTTCCCATCGAAAGTTCATTCCTGGGTCATACTTAATAAACTTTTTATTATAAACAGTTTTGGATTTACAAAAAAAGTTGCAAGAACATTACAGAAAGTCCTTGTATACCACAAAACAAGACTTCCCTATTGTTAACATCTTACATTAGTCTGGTACATTTGCCACAAATAATGAACTGATAGTGATATATTATCATGAACTAAAGTCCATAATGTACTTGAATTTACATACTTTTTTCCTAATATCCCTTGATGGAGGATCTCATCTTGGATATTACATTACATTCATTTTTTTTTCATCTTTTGTTTTCAATGTTCTGCTGAACATTACATTTAACAGTCATGTTTTTTAAGTCTCCTTTAGACCATGATGGTTTCTCAGACCTTCTGTTTTTGATGACCTCGAGGGCTTTGAGGAATACTGGTTGACAGACTGTCCTTCCATTTGGGTTTTTCCAGTGTTTTCCTCATGACTAGACTGGGGTTATGGCTATTTGGGAAGAAGACCACAGAGATGGTGTTTCCTTCTAATCACATCATGTCGTGGGTACGTACTGTCAATATGACTTGTCACTTTTGATGTTGACCTGATCACCTGGCTGATCGAGTGTTTGTCAAGTTTCTCTACTATAAACATTACTCTTTTTCTGTTATTTTTGGAGGACATTTTTTAACAGTAAGTAAGTATTGATTTTAGGTTATCTGAATAACTTGTGAAATTTTCTACATCTATATATGTGTTGCATGAGTTCTCATTTGGGCAAATGAGGGAGCACACCTTCAAGTTTATATTGGGATTGTGTAGAACAGTGAGAGGATGAACACAGAGAAATCAAGCATTCCCAAGGAGGAGGAAGTTGGAGTGACCAAGAAAATAGAAGCAACTATTTTGGGACTGAAGAAGTATCCTGAGCTCAACATGGAATAGTGCATTAAGTGGACAGAGAGTTACATGCTGTATTAGTTAGGAAACATGTTAAGCTGCTGTAACAAAAATACCCTAAAATATAATGGTGCAAATAGAAGAGAAGTTTTCTTCTCTTCCCTGCAACAGATGGAAGTAGATGGCCAAGGATGGAAAGGATAGCCTTGTTATCTTTAATACATGGCTTAAGATCACTGGGTTTAAGTCCATTGTTCCACTTAAGCAACATGAAGGAAGAAATAATAGAATGCATTTGTCTTTATTTCTCAAGGATGAGAGACAGAACTTGTTCATGTCATCACCATTGGTCATGATTACTTTGTAGCTGTATGTGGTCATGTGACTAAGTTCTCTGGCCTGGACTTGGTCACATGACCATGTACAGCTACAAAGTAGTCAGGGCAGTGTAGGGACTAACCGGATGTCCATATGCTTGCTAAAACCTGGTACAGCTTATGTGAATAAAAGTATCTAGAAGAGAGTGGATACTGGGAGAATAAATACTGGTCAAAATAGACCAAACCTTTAACTGAATGTCTGGTGGTAGGCTGTGTGTTATTCATTCCAATAAAAAGAGGGCATCTGAACCAAAGCTGCAAATACATTCAGCATCTTGTTGAGTTTACTAAACTACATCATTCTCCAAGTGTCTTCCATCAACTACACATCTTGAACGGAGGAGTCCAATGGAGCTGTGATGGAAAACAACACACTTGAAATTTTCCAGTTTTAATGGTAACACTGATCTCTGCAATTCTCCCCAGGAATGCAATATCACATTTGTTCAAGTATCTTAGTAGGGAAGCCAGGTCTTTAGACTTCTATTTAATTATTTCTATTATAAAAATCTTTACTGCATGGGTGATGGGGTCATATGGGTAGATATTCCCAGTTGCTGACTGTATCAGCTATATTCCAACTGTGCCATCAGGTCTTTGAAAAATAACGACAGGGTGCGTTTTCAGATATGCCCAACGGACTGACCCCTAAACTCCATTTTTTTTACCTGATTCTTAGAATCCATGACTGATTGCATTCTGGGGCCCAATAGTTAGAATCAACCCAGAAGGAATTGAAAGTGAAGTATATTCTCCTCTTGTAGTTATCAGTCACTCAGGTCAGCACTGCCAGCCCTTTGGTGTAAAGCTAGGAGGAGGATTTGTAATTCAGGCATGCAATGTCATCTCAGATACCTGGTTTGGGTTACCTGGTTTCCCCTTCATGCACAGGTGATGCAGATGTGAACAGGCTTAGGTCTTGAGATAAACAGAGAGAGTAAGGCTACATTTGTACTGGCCCAGATATTTTATTCATGATATCTAATTTGCTTCATGGGCACAGAACAAGTAGGCTAGTCATAAGATTTCCAAACTCTTTAACACAAAAAAAGTAAAAAGAGGGAGAAATGACAGGTAAATGATGAGCTGATCTAATATGGTGCCTAACACCAATTAGAAACACAGAAAATAAATAGATCTTTCCTTTATACAATGCTTAAGTTTGCACCATTTTTATCTAACCATGTAGATTTTTGTACTCAACAAAGGCAACTCTTTGAAATTGTGCTTACATAATTGAATTCAAGAGTCTATTGTTGATGCTAGCCTTAAAAATATGCCATTGATAAATCATAGTTATGCCTGAGTCAGCTGCATTCAATATGAACAGAAGACACTGCTTCATGAAGAAGAATACTCATTAAGAATTCTGAATTATCTGAAAATTATGAAATGTTTTATTAAAGGGGTTAGAGATAAATTACATAAATTCAGTGTGTTTTTATCATTTGCTCATCTAATGATAAATATGGAAGCATATACAGGAAAACATATATGCAATTTTCTGAGATCAGGACAAAATGCAACTAATGATAAACATTTCCATTTTCCAAATTGACTTCTGAATTTCAAAACTAAACTGACAGTTAAACTGAATTTTATAGAATAATAAATTAAAATTGTCTTAACTTTTAAAAAGCCTGAAATAAATACACGGATCTTGACAATTAGCTCAATTTATTAAAATAGTATTTTGGATATGTTGAATACATTTCACCTTATATTTAGTCTAATTAGAAATAAACAACTTGATTGTGAAAAACATAGGGAGGGCTTTGTTCTGTTATATAAGAAAAATTAATTCTTATTTAACAAACATCAAAATCGTGTTTCCTGTATGTATGCATAGCAAAATATTTAAATGCAAGTAGTGCGTCTCACAACCTAAGTGCCATGAGGCCAGATTCAATTTAGTTTTAAGATTCTCTGCAGCATTAACAGCATGCTAAGCATTTCATTGCTATAGATTTGCACCATTTTAATGTTTCTATTTTTTTTCTTGCTAATAATTAAGTTCCAATAAAATTGCTAGTCAAGTAAATGCCATGTGAGTGTTGCAAGGCTGATGAATGACATTAAGTAATTCTGGCTAGCGAGGCACTAAAGGATGACCAACCACAAAGGAATTCAGACTAGTTCACTGGAAGGGCTGATCCTTTCTCAGGGGGATGAACACAAGGCAAAGCGTTCAGGAATAAATAGTGTAAATAGCACTGTGTAAACAGCAAGGGCTTTAACATATGAAGCCAACATGGCTTACTGAAGAGCTGGAGAGGAAACCTTTCTTTAGGACATCCTGAGGGTTCCTGCTGCCACCTGTGCCTCTCTCAACCACGGAAATCAAGGGCTTCTTTTTCTTTCTTCCATGACTGGAGTTGGGTTCACTCACCTGAAACAACCTTTCCTAACTTATTACTGTGGTGTTTAATTAGCCCTCTATAGAGAGCATGTTTTCTTTTTATGGTTAAATGTTTGTTATCTATAAAAACTGACCTGGGGGAGAAGAAATCTTTTTCTTCCTATATTGGTATAATCAGAGAATGTTATGCCTGAATTTAATTGTGGTTAAGATCATGCAACTGACAGCTTTGGTATCTGCTGATATAAAACTCCAGAATGGTTTTAATTATTAATCCTAAGGTTTTTATCACTTGCAGAAATAAACATGCAAGCAGTAAGTCAGCACATATAATTTTTCTGTTTAAATCTCAATTAGGAAAAATATCCCAATGTATTATTTTGTAAACATGAACCATAAGACTTCTTTTAACTTCTTGGTTTGCCTTATTTTCACATCAAGTTGTATATAATTGTCCCTGTGTCTATATAAGACTCATATAAAGGCCATTTAATTGAGAAATTAGTAGATACTGCCTTTTAAATTGAACTTATCATGAAGTTTAAATCTGTAGCCTGAGGATAGCATTGAAAATATTAGGAAAAATCACTGACTTTGTTATTAGTGTCTACATAAGCATTCCTCCAGGCGCAGGTGTCAGTGGTCCTGTATCTCATTCCACCACATAGATAATTCAGTCCATTGGGTGCCTATTTGATACCCTCAACATTAAATTTTCCTGTCTTCTCAAACCTATTGATTAAATAAATTCTGTATAACTTTATTTTTCTTTCACTTAAATTATTCTGTCAGAGTCTGCATTTTAAATTACTCAGTTTTAATAGCATTTGAAACTAAAACTCAAAGATTTTCCTTGTAACATTTTGCAAAGTTATAAGTTTGCATAGTTTGCAAAGCTAAAAATAACTAATTGAATTACACATGCCTACACTTTCTATTTGGAATTTTATAAATTACCATTCATCCTCTGGCTTAGAGAAATAATTATCCTCTGCCCACCTTGTTATAACATTACTTGAGCATAACCCTCCAAGGGTTTCAAGGGCATACTGATCAGTAGTTCAACCTTGCCACATTCTATTTGCTTTTGTCAACAGACTTGATAGATAGTCCCCACTAGAAAAGGCACTCACTAGCATTGCTGGGAGAATTATGGGAACCATGGCTTTTCTTTACCAGAATATTTGCTGTTCGCTATTGTCTTTGTCTGTTGTACATCAAAACTAAAACAGCCTTTGTCTTTTACTGTGTATAGTAGGCATAATAAAGACCCCTAAATATGTCCCCATCCTAATCCCTACATCCTGCAAATGTTTTCTTACGTGACAAAAAGGAGTATGCAGGTGTGATTAAGTTAAGGATCCTGAGATGGGAGATGATCTTGGATTAGCCCATTCTGCCAATGTAATCACAAGGTCCTTGTAAGTGAAAGAGGGAGGCAGGAAAGGGTGAAAGTCAGAGAGAGATTTGAAGATGCTATTCTGCTTACTTTGATAGAGGAAGGAGCCACAAGCCCAGAAATGCAAATGGCTATATAAGCTGGAAAAAGCAAAGAAACAAAATCTCCCTTTGAGCCTCCAGAAGAAATTATACCTGGCAGACACCTTGATTTTAGCACAGTGGGAGTTTTCACCTCCAGCACCATAAGATAATGACTTTGTGTTATTTTAAGCCACTAAGCTTGTGATACTTTGTTACAGCAGCAATGAGACACTGATACACTGGGCACTGCTAGCTACAGAGTTGAACACATTGCTTTTCCTATAAATTTCCTTAGACTTTTAATTGATGAATTGATTTATTTAATTAGTTTTTGTCTAAGTTCTCATTAAAAATGAAATTTCACTGAACAAGAAGGCAATACAATTTGAGAAGAGATATATGAGATCCACTAATATAAACTCTATCACACAGATTTTAGAGTCAGATCCAAAAGTTTTTTTTAACTCAGTTTCTTTAGTTCCAGTTCCAATTCTCAAGTGCAAAACTCACCACTATTTCTGCTTTTATTTCTTTAGTAATTACCTCCATATTACCAAATGATACCTTTCTACTGATACTTTTAAAATTTTATCAACTCATATAATGATCTGCTGTTATGATACATGAAAGTACTCACAGTACCTTCCTCTCTTCTTATCCCATTTTTTAATAATTATATCACTATTTAGACTTTCACTGTTGGTTGCTGTTATGAGTTAAACTGTGAACACCAAAAATCCATATGTTGGAGTCCTAATTCCTATGAGCTTAGAACGTAACCTTATTTGGAGACACGGTCATGACAGAGGTAACCAGGTTAAAAAGAGGTCATTAGGATGAGTCCTAATCCACCAGGACTGATGTCCTTCTAAGAGGGGGAAATCTCGTCACTGAGACAGACATGCACGAGGCAAGAGGATGTGA
Source organism: Colobus angolensis palliatus (assembly GCF_000951035.1). Lineage (NCBI taxonomy): Eukaryota > Metazoa > Chordata > Mammalia > Primates > Cercopithecidae > Colobus > Colobus angolensis. The sequence continues at coordinate 2,755,821 of NW_012117866.1, read as the reverse complement.
AGGGACAGGAAGAACGCCATGTGCAGATGAAGACAGACATGAAGTTGATGCATCTACCAGCCAAAGAATGTCAAATGTTGCAAGCAAACCATGAGAAACTAGGAGAGTCGGGAAACATATTCATTCTCATCCCCCTCAGAAGGAACCAACCCCCACCAATACCCGAGATTTCAAGCCTCAAGAACTGTAAGACAATACATTTCTGTTGTGTTACTTGGTTAAGGCAGCCCTAGTAAATGAATACAGTAACCTTTATATTTTTTAATAACCGACATTACAAGACCAACTTTCTTGCTTTGTTGTATCAGAGCAAAAAGGACACAGGAGTCTGGGAAGAGAAGAGGAGTTCGGATTTATCATCCTATCCACTGTCTGCTCATTTAGGCTGGAACATGGAGAGGACACCATCTGGCTGACACAGACACCTAAGAGGGCTCCCCTCTGCCCCACAGGCCTTTACTCACCTCATTCAACTGGGAGAAATGACAAGAAAAAAACAAGCCAAGACCAGAAAGAGAAGAGCAAAGGCTGAGGGCACCCTTGGCTTCCAGCTCCCCCTACCCCTGCCATAGCCTTGCCTGTGACCCTGTCCTATCCACGTCCTCCATCCTAGGGAAGGAGTCAGGGAGTTGGCAGAGAGGACAGAAGAATTCGCCTTGGAGCATATATTAAGAGGTCAAAATACAGCTCTCCTTTGGCTCCCGCCCTAGTATTCTGAATGTCTTAACACCTTTACAATTTAAAATACATTCCCTTATGGAGAACACATTATTTTTATATCCCTAGTTTCTAACACGGATACACAAATGGTGAAGCACAAAGAAGGCCCTTAATCAACATTTCCTAAATTAATGGACCATGTTTCCATTACTAACTCTAATCACTTGAATAAATACTGGTAGCATTTTAAAATAGTTAAACATACAGTCTCTATTGCAGTTGTCTGTTTTTACTATTCCCATGTCTCCATCTGTTGAAAATGGTAGCATCTCTGAATTTCTTAGTCCTTTGATTATAAATTCCTTCTGGAATATTGATAAATACATTGGGGTTTCCTGTGAATGTCCTTAACCCTTACTCATAATTTCCTTACAGCCCTTCAGAAATCATTTTTATTTTTTATTTATTTTTATTTTTAATTTACCTGGATAATTTTTGGATTTTTAGTAGAGACAGGGTTTCACCATGTTGGCCAGGCTGGTCTCAAACTCCTGGCCTCAAGTGATCTGCTGGCCTCAGCCTCCCAAAGTGCTGGGATTATAGGTGTGAGCCACCATGCTCAGCCAGAAATCATTTTTAGTTGTCATTCAGATCAAATACATTGCAAATTTAGAGTGGGAGAGTTGCCATACTAAATATTTCATGCACATGATTTAGTAAGGTCCACAGGGTAACAACAGTCACTGTCCCCATTTACATGTGCCCTCTAGAGCAGAGATGCTAAAGCACAGAGCCTTGGAGGGCAGACCTGAGGATTCCCACCTAGTCAGCCTCCAGACCCTATAATCCTAACCACCACTCTATGCTGTGCCTCCAACTTTATGCATGAACAAATGCCGTTAGTTTTAGGTGGTTATTACTATCCTTGTTGTATAGTCAGCACACTGAAATCCAGTGAGGTCAAGCGAGTAGGCATAGATCCCTCCAAGCAGAAACTGACACCGTCAGGATTCAGACTCTGCTTGCATAGGGAGCCCATGACCTCCAATTTATGACTCTCAATTCCCACCTATATCTCTCCTGCATTTGTTTGTGCAGGTCTTTTCCTTCTCCTGAAGGTAACCTCTTTGAGGCTGAGCAGTGTGGAAAAGTTGATGGACCTGAGACAGGAATGATACAGGGTGGTCGCAGGAGAAAAGGAAATTTTAGGCGGCAGTCCCACATGATTAGCAAAAGGAAACAGCTGAAATAGCTGCATAAACTAGGGGCTGAGAAGAACCTACAAAATAGGATGTGGACCAAGCTGGCTAAAACCAACCAGGCCCAACAGGATGCTGGATTTGACCTAGATTTCACATAGGACCTCATTATACACTCATTAACATACTACATCACACACCCACGAGCACCATGACAGATCTGGGAACGCCCATATTTGGTGTAAAACTGGGTGGCACCACAATTCCAAGAAATCTCACCTTTTTCCAGAAATCTTCATGAATATTCCATCTCTTGGTTTAAGAAAGCCATAAAGGCAGCAGCCCCAAACTCTGTCCTGCGTGACTCACTTCCTTGAGTACACCTGCATTCACCTTTCTTCAGTGTGTACTTTTGCTTTGCAATAAATCTCCACATTTACACTATTTGTTTTTTAACTCTTCCTTGAATTTCTTCTCCTGATGGTATCAAGAGCCTGGACGCTGGCCAGGATTGAGGTCCCACCCGCTTTTGGGGACCTCCCATAGCCTACAGGTATCAGACTCAGCACCCAGGCATTTTCTTCCAGTTCATCAACTTGCAACAAGTGCAGCCACACGATACTATGGTTCTGAACGAAATCAAAATATTTCACCCAAAAATAGCGCTCCCTGATATAATGAGTATTTTGAACGAAAAGCCCTTAGAGATCAACAAGTGCTGCAAAAAACTTTTCTCCTATCTACATAAGGCTAGGACTCACCCACCAAGAACAATTGTTCTTGTTCCTCTCCTATTATCTCCTTACCCATTATTGGAAAGATGACCAACATATTACCACACTGAACAGACCCTTTTTCCAGATGACTGTCTCTAAGAATCAGTTAAATTCCAAAGAAAACTATTTACAAGTTGATCCCTGTTTCCCATGTATTCATTCGCCCTAGTAATCATTTATTGCCCCACAATAGAATTCTTCTTCTCCCCCTCCCTTCACCTCTTTCACAAGGATCCAAGTCCCCACTCTTTCTGTAACCTCAGGATAGTGCATAAGCTTCAAACCTCATTGAGAGGTTGAGTCTTCATTGTGAAGACTCTTGTCTGTACACATTAAACATATTTGTATGCTTTTTCTCCTACTAATCAATTTGCCTCATGGCAGTGATTTTTCAGCAGACCTTTAGGAGCCAAGGATCTTGGCCTTCATAATTCAAAGGCATGAGATTGCTTTGCCAAACGCTTTCTGGGGAGGTTGTATTCTCATGGATAATACTGTCGTGGAAAGTGAACAGCATTGCTCTCTGATAACTGGCCAACTTGGCCCAAAAACACCTGGAAAAAAAATTTTTTTAAAGGCCTATCTGTCCTAATCTTTTGCCCGACATGTTTTCACCCAGAACGGGAGCAGCATTTATTTGTATACTTGACTAACGCATTTTAAACATGACTTGAATACTGTCTAAAACATACATTTTCACTTTCATCCCCAACTGGGTTTTTAGAAAAGACTAACACCTTTGAAAAGTATCAGTGATAGCTATTTGCAAGTAGGAGATGCATCAGATGAAACATTTTTTGATGATTTTTTTTTCTTCTTAACATCTGAGATGCTAATACCTCAGAGAGCTCTCCTAAGCATTTGGTTTTGAACATATGATTTGCTTTGCCCAGAAGATTTCATTTGATGTTTGGTACTCATCGGTAAAGCACTTTAAACTTCAAAAGCACTTCAAAATCGGTTGACTTGAGTCTGAAATCTTTTGCATTTACACAGTATGAGTCATGGCACCCGAAAGAGTTGGTTGGAATCTTTCTCAATCCCTTTCACAAGGAAAGTTTGTGCAGCAACTCTCCTTAAGTCCTTGAGAATTATTGCTGAAGTTTTAAAAATGGCTTTTAAACAAATGTCATTCAGCCTTCCATTAACTTTAACTTTTAAAAATAATTATTTTCTTAGCTTATCTATGGTTGAGCCAAACTTCAAACATAATTACAGTAAGTTATATTTCACTCTAATTTGTCTGAAATAGAAGTCAAGAAAATGGTTTTGTATTTTTAGAGACAACTAGTTACTGAAATCCAATGGACTTTAGGATTCAGTCCTGCTTTTCTAAATACAATTTTAAAATTATGAATATTTGACTGAGATTTAAAATCCCATCAAGTACTTTTAAGGAGAAATATCTGGGAATGCCAAATGTCCTATGGGATTGTAAGAGTTTATGAATAAAAATGTAGTGGTAACTTGGGAGCATAGAACAGAGGTAGAATGCATTAAATTTTTCATTCTGGGGCTCCCCTGTTTAATTAACAGCTAATGCCCTTGTCTCTTTGCCAGGTTTAATTGGTTGGAGTGAAATGAAATGCATTAGGAATAAAGAACTGTTTTTCTTGGATAAAGCTAAATCTTTGATCACAATTTCAACTCATATTAAAATTAATTTAAAACAAATACCAGACAGTGGCACCACAATCCTTTTTTGGATCTTTCAATCAATCAGAAAACCAAACAATTAAGCTTACTTTTTTTAAAATGAAAAACAAATTTCATTTTTTTACTACCTCTAAGAGGAAAGGTCTCCTTGTATCATCAGGCCCAATGCATTCTTTGTTTAATCATGACTAAAAAGTTAATTATAGAGTCCTGCCTGTTTTCACTACCTTAAAGACAGACTTGAAAAATGGGGAAACCAGTCTAGCATAAGTTGTTATGTTACAGCCTATGAAATTAGTCAGTATTTACAAATGATGGTGTCCTCATTCTTAAGTTTACGTCGTCAACAACTTCAAAAAAATCGAAGAAACACAAAAACGTTACAGCTGGGCATGGTGGTGCATGCCTTTAGTCCCAGCTACTCGGGAGGCTGAGGCAGGAGAACCACTTGAACCTGGGAGGCAGAGGTTGCAGTCAGCCTAGATTGCACCACTGCACTACAGCCTGGGCAACAGAGTGAGACTCTGTCTCAAAAACAACAACAAAAACAAAAAAAACCCCACAAAATATCGTTCAAACACCAACACTACTCAGTAAATCTTCACTGTAGTGTTTTCTGTCCCTTACAATATAAACCACTTCCTATTTTTTCCCTTTTGACCATAAATAATTTGAGAACATATCCACTTGGTTTTTAGAATATTGTGAAAATAAAGACCTAAGAGTTTTCAGTTATAAACATGTGTTCATGGAACTGAAAATATTATCCTGGGTCACAGTGTTATGAAACAGTGACTTTGTATTGCCACGGTAGTAGGCATAGGTCAGACGCTTTGAGGTATCTGTCTTAGTCGGCTAGGGCTGCTATTTAAAAAAAAAAAAAAAACCAACAAAAAAACTAACAAACGACAAAAAAAATATATATCTACTATAGACTGGGTGGCATAAACAACAGACATCTGAAAGTCCAAGATCAAGATTTCAGCTAAATCAGTTCCCAGTGAGTGCTCTCTTCCAAGTTTGCAGAGAGCCACTTCTCTATGTGTTCTCAAATGTTTAGTGTGGGGCGGGGAGAGAAAGAAAGAGACAGAGACAGAGAGCGAGACAGAAAGAAATCTTCCTCCTCTTCTTCTCAGCCACTAGTCCCATCATGAAGCTTGGGCCCTGTGATGGTTATAGCGAGTGTCAACTTGATTGGCTTGAAGGATGCAAAGTACTGATCCTGGGTGTGTCTGTGAGGGTGTTGCCAAAGGAGATTAACATTTGAGTCAGTGGGTTGGGGAATGCAGACCCACGCTTAATCTAGTGGGCACAATCTAATCAGCTGCCAGGGTGGCTAGAATATAAAGCATGCAAAAAAACATGAAAAGACTAGACTGGCCAAGCCTCCTAGCCTACAACTTTCTCCCATGCTGAATGCTTCCTGCCCTTGAACATCAGACTACAAGTTCTTCAGTTTTGAGACTAGACTGGCTCTCCTTGCTCTTCAGCTTGCAGATGGCCTGTTGTGGAACCTTGTGATCATGTGAGTTAATACTTAATAAATTCCCCTTCATACACATACATATATATACCCTGTTAGTTCTGTTCCTCTAGAGAACCCTGAGTAATACAGATTTTGGTACTAGGAGTGGTTCTAGAGGAACAGAATATTAAGGATGGAGTTCTTCTGTTGGTTTTGGGGTTTCTGGAGTTGGCTGCTTAATATGATTAGACCCAAAAATGCAAAGGACTCTACTTCTAATAGTATGGAGAACACTGATAGTCTCTGGTGTGAAATGTTTAGAGAGTTATGCAAAATAAATGCATTTGACACTCCTGATTCACTGCTCATGAGAGGCAAGGAGTTTAGTGACTCTATAGATAACACCTTTGGCCATATGTGGAGAACCAAGGAACATAATGAAGCTGGTTGGTTGCTCCTAAGTTCAGCCGGCAAAGTGGCGAAAGACGATGATGAACTCAGGGATTCTGTCTCCTGGCTTCAGAAGCAGATACTGAGCCACAAATTTGCTAAGATTGCCCTGAGTGAAAGTCTTATCAGATAAATTCTAAATGTAAATTAAGTTCAGTTTTGAAATTGGTTACATTGTAGGCCCAGTGTGCTGTTTGAAGTTCTCTTTGACCCATGGCCTTGCCTAGAGGAATATCACTTATCTTTCAAATTGGATTGAATTTTAAACTCAGTTTAGAAACCTTTTAATCTTATATTTATATTTGGATAATATTTTCATGATAGAAAGTATCTAAATAGAAATATGTCTGTATCTATAGCACATTTTTAAAAAAAATTTTTTCCTTTAATTTTTAATTTTTAAAAATGTTTTAACATTAGCTCCTTTATGAGGCTACTTATACAATTCTGTGCTGGGAATACCTCCTGAGAAATGCATCTTTAGGTTATTTGGTCCTTGTGCAATCGTCTTAGAGGGCACATACCCATGTACATGTACAGGTGTGTTACACAGGTAAACTTGTGTCATGGTGCTTTGTTGTACAGATTGTTTCATCATCCAGGTACTAAGCCTAGTACCCATTAGTTATTTTTTCTGATCCCCTTCCTCCTCCAACCCTCCACCCTCTGAGAAGCCCCAGTGTCTGTTGTTCCCCTCTCTGTGTCCATGTGTTCTCATCATTTAGCTCCCACTTATAAGTGAGAACATGTGGAATTTGTTTCCTGTTCCTGCATTAGTTTGCTAAGGATAATGGCCTCCAGCTTCATCTATGTTCCTGCAAAGGACATGATCTTGTTCTTTCTTATGGCTGCATAATATTCCATCATGTATATGTACCACATTTTCATTATCCAGTCTATAATTGATGGGCATTTAGGTTGATTCTATGTCTTTGTTATTGTGAATAGTGCTGCAATGAACATACATGTGCATGTGTCTTTATAGTAGAACAATTTATATTCCTTTGCATATATACCCAGTAATGGGATTCCTGGGGCAAATGGTATTTCTGTCTTTATGTCTTTGAGGAGTCACCACACTGTCTTCCACAATGATTGAAGTAACTTATACTCCTATTGTGATGGTTAACACTGAGTGTCAACTGGACTGGATTGAAGGATGCAAATTGATCTTGTGTGTGTTTGTGAGGGTGTTGCCAAAGGAGAATAACATTTGAGTCAGTGGGCTGGGAGAGGTGGACCCACCCTTAATCTGAGTGGGCACTATCTAATCAGTTGCCACCATGGCTAGAATATAAAGCAGGCAGAAAAATGTGAAAAGACTAGACTGGCCTAGCCTCCCAGCCTACATCTTTCTCCAGTGATGGATGCTTCCTGCCCTCAAGCATCGGACTACAAGTTCTTTAGTTTTGGGACTTGGATTGGCTCTCGGCTTGCAGATGGTCTTGTGATCATGTAAGGGGCCTTTTGATCATGTAAGTTAATACTTAATAAACTTCCCTTTATGTATACATCTATCCTATTAGTTCTGTTCCTCTAGAGAACCATAACTAATACAGGTCCTCATGAACTCATCTAACCCTTAACACCTCTCAATGGCCCCATCTCCAATATCTCCAATCCATCATATTGGAGGTTAGGGCTTCAACATATGGATTTTTTAGTGGTGGGGGTGGCACAATTCGGCACAATTCAGTCCTCAGCCTCCCTGGTGTCTGGTTGGAAATCAGGGACTTGTGCCTGAATAAGGAAGGCAGTCTTTATTTAGAGCCCCTGACAATTCCGTAAACAAAACTTCAGTGTTCATGGTCCTTCACCTTGGAGAGAAGAGTCCCAGTGACAGGGGTGGGAGACAGAGCTGCCACTTTCAGCCGAGCACCCCCCAATGGGATGGAACTGGAATCAAGTATGTCCAATGTGGTCACCTAGACGTGGAAAGTGAGGAAAGTGTAAAGGAATAAAAAATCTTCCTGGGGGGTATAACAAACAATTTGATGTAAAGTAAAATATGGAGAAAGGGCTTCCATGGAGTTACCACACACAGAGGACAGAGAGAGGAATCTTCAGTAGGATATGTAAAGCAGAAAGAGACACGTGGAAGAAAAACCACATTCTGGAGAAAAAGCAGGATAAAAAGAAAGGAAATTGTAGGAATGAAAAGGAGCTGGGGTCAAAAGGCAAGCAAATGCAAGAAACCAGAAGGATGTGGCTTTGAAAATGCAGGCTGAAAAAATAAAATGGTTATGAAGAGTAAGAAAACAGGGAAGTGGTCAGTGAAGAATCAAGTGTGAGCATGGCAGTGGGGAAGGGACACTGAACAGAAAGATGGAATAAAGGACATAAATTGTTAAGAAAACATTCTAAAATGTTTTAGATTCAAGAAGGTTAACACTAGATTTAAACACCTGAAAAATTATTTATATTATCAATGATGTTATCAGCACTTGGAGATAACTGATGTTCTAAAGTCACAGGAATTGAATACCTGGTATTCTCTACCACCTCTTGGTCTTATTGATCAGCCAATGGCATTGAAAAAATGATTTTAGTTTATTGAAAATTGCATAAGCAATGCCATATGTATGGCATCATCAAAGTCAACCCACTTTCACGTTCAAGGTCTTTTATTCCTCATTTACTTGTCTTTCTCCTTGACTGCCTCTTTGTTCTCCTGATTTAAGAGGCACTACATGCTCATTATATGAAGCAGCTCTCAAGAGCACCTTGGGTTCTTTAGAGAAAAGGAACCAGTAAAGCTAATGAATATAAACCAATATGCTTTTTGGAGTCTGAAATGAAGCAAATGCATCAGTCACACCCACCCAAGTGGAGCACTAAAGATGAGGTTAAGTTCTTTCCACATCTATAAAACGTATGACACTCTTAATAGAAGGATTCTATTGAGACAGAAAATGAGGTTATTGTTTTAATGATTTGAGTAAGAACAAGATAACTTAGCATAGCAATGTGCATTATAGTTTGTGCTGCATTCTTGCAAACATCAGCTCTCCTGCCTGCTGGTTCACTGACAGATACTTCATGCTCCCCTAGAGTCTTTGGTGGAATGTTTTCTAATTGCCTTACTTATGATCCTTGATGTTTTCAATGTCTCACACTTCTAATCATTAAAAAAAGAGAAAAATAATGTCAAAAGCTTTTGGATTAGAGTTTTTAAGTTTTTTTTGTCCCTAGCATAGTCTCTTTATGTTAAATTCACCCTTCACATGTATTATTTTTATTTTTGAGACCAGGGTCTTGTTCTGTCACCCAGGCTGGAGTGCAGTGGCATGATCAAGGCTCATTCCCGGCAGCCTTGGCCAACCAGGCTCAAGTAATCCTCCCACTTCAGCCTCCCAAGTAGCTGGGATGACAACCGTGTGCCCCCACAACTGGCTAAATTTTGTGTTTTTTTGTAACAATGAGGTTTTGCTATGTTGCCCATGCTGGTCTTGAACTTCTGAGATTAAGCGATCAGTCCACTTCAGCCTCCAAAAGTGCTGCGATTACAGGCATGAGCCACCATGCCCAGCCCCTTCACATGTAAGTACTGAGATCTGTACCAGTTTAGAAGTTAAATCATTTCAGAGAAGCATATTAATGATACAGATCTTGCAGGAAAGAATGGTTCCACAATGGTCTGATGCTATAAACTCTATTGCAGCCATACCACCAAACATAAAGACAACCTAATACCAAAAAGGACTCTGACCTATTTTATCTTGGAAATAACTTTACCAAGAAGAAGAGCCTTTTGTTCCTGTTCTTTAATTTTTGCATCATTCTCTTAATTGCTAGACCTTTAGCTACATTAAATCAGTGGAATATTTATCAATTTTAGGGAAGAATAAGAAACTTGAAGTTTTGACTTACCATTTAGCATGGCTGGGGAGGCCTCAGGAAACTTACAATCATGGCAGTAGGTGAAGGGGAAGCAGGCACCTTCTTCACAAGGCAGCAGGAAGGAGAAGTGCCAAGTGAAGGGTAAAGAGCCCCTTATAAAACCATGAGATCTCCTGAGAACTCACTCACTATCACGAAAACAGCATGAGGAAAACTGCCCCCATGATCCAATTACCCCCACCTGGTCTCTCCCTTGACACATGGAGATTATTGGGATTACAATTAAAAATGAGAGTTGGATGGGGACACAAAGCCTAATTATATCAAGCATGAACCTCTCCAGATTTTAATAATTATTTTAATACATATGAGCTCTTACAACCATAACATGGATTCATTTGGTCAAGAAACAATGTATAACAATGTATAGTGAAGCATAAGATCTCTTTTTTTTTCCCAATAATGGATAAAGTATACATGGATCTGATTTATTCAAGGAGTGCAGTGGAGCCATCATGGCTCACTGTAGCCTCAACCTTCCGGGCTCAACTGATCCTCCTGTCTCTGCCTCCCAAGTAGCTGGGACTACAAGTGCATGCCACCATGCCCCGTTAATTTTTTGATGATCTGTATAGGTGGAGTCTTCCTATGTTGCCCAGGCTGGTCTTGAACTCATGGACTCAAGCAATTCTCCCTCCTCAGCCTCCCAAAGTGCTAGGATTACAGGCATGAGCTACTGCACTTGGCCTAATTTATTCTTAAAAGGCAGAACATCTATAAGAGGCCATCAGAGGGCAGATAGGTGAGACAAAATGCTTAAATTGGCACCTTGTTTACATAAATTGTTAAAATGCACATAAAATTCTCAAATTGTTAAAATGCACAAGGCACTAAGAGGGACAATTATGATTCTACTTTATGGAAGTGGGGGTGTGGCCTGTCTGTCATAACTTCCTTGATGTTTGACACGTTAAAAGATAAAATATTTGTGCAGTAGACAGGCAAGCAAAAGACAGTCAAAAAATTCAGCTAGGAAACTAACAGGTTAATGGAAAAAATTTTCTATTGATTTTACATTAAGTTGTAATTTTCAGAAAACATGTAAGATTATTTTTTCCCCTAAATCAACCCCAACATCTTAATAATACAAGGTTTATTTTTGAAAAAAAAAATGTAACTGGAAAAAATAAACAGAAAGTAGTTCACAGCAGTTTGGCTGTGAGATGAGTCTGGAAGGATGTTCTACAATATAAATATTTTACCTCCAGCTTGGTCAGAATGGATGTACAAATGAAGACATGTGCAGACTTTTAGATAGTAAGCCAGGTAGATTTTAAAAATGCACATTTCTAGATACGTATCTCACTTAAAAGATACGCTTAGGTATATCCTCTCATGCTGTTCGTAGATTCATCAGCTCAAAACAAATTTCTGAGCATGTCAGTTTCCCACTCCATGCTTTCTCACTTCATAAAGATGAAATACTGACTCCCTTTCTGTTGCATTCAGCGTTGTTCCAAGTTGGACTTTAGTCTTTGTTGCAGCTTCATAACTCACTCCCTGTCCCGAACCTACATCCCTTCCTTCCAACAACTCATCCTTGTTCATGGAGCTTGTGGCTTTAATCATACCTGTTCTCTCTCTCTAAAATGCCCTTCCATCTTCTCCTCTGTCAACATCACCCTTCTCCCTCAAGGCTTAGCTCAAATATTATCTCTTTTATTAAGCCTACCTCAAATCTTTCCTTGCAGTTAGAATTAATGAGCTCTGCCTCTGTGGCTGAAAGAAGAGCAATTTTACTTCTATTATGTGTAGTGTCGCACTTTATGGTATGTCCCTGCTTGGAACCTAAATCTTCAACACAATTATGACCTCTGAGGACAGAAATAGTTTTTGAGATTATTATTGAGACCATGTCTTAGTCCCTGTTCTGTTGCTGATAACAGAATACTGGAAAATAGGTAATTTATAAAGAAAATGATTTTATTTCTTACACTTATGGAAGTTGAGAAGTCCAAGGTCAACAGGCTGTATCTGCTGAGGGCCTTCTTACTAGTTGGGGGTTGGACGAGACCTCTCTGCAGTGTTCTCAGGAGGCACAGAGCATCGCATGGTGAGGAAGCTGAGTGTGTTAGCTCAGGTCTCTCTTGCTCTTCTTATAAAGCCACCAGTCCCACTCTTGTTACAACCCATCAATACATTAATTCATAAACTGATTAATTCATTAATTAATAAGTGGATTAATCCATTCTTGACAGCAGAGCCTTTATGACTCAGGCTCCGCTTAAAGGTCCCACATCTCAACATCATGGATTAAGTTTCAACATGATTTGGGAAGAGACAAACACTCAAATCACAGCAGACCATGACTGCACAACAACAGCGTAATATCAGTATGGTAGGCTAGAGTTAGGTCAGATTTGACTTACACTAGCACTGACACTCTTTGGTAAGTTATGGGGCCTTTTACATGAATAGTAATATCTATTCTGAAAGGAAAATAAAAACTTGAGACCCCAACTCACTATGCCAGAAGAAAACAAACTAAGCTGAAAATTGAGTCGTGCAAGAAACTGCCTTTCCTCTTGTTTCTCTGCAAACAGCTAAGATAAAAGGTTAAATTTCTCCATAGGTAGCTACTCTGTGTTCACCTTATCTTATGCAAAGTGCTAATTTATGGAGCAAGAGATAAATATATTATTGACTATTCCCCTACCTGCTTCCTTTCACTTGGAGCATGTGGATTCAGTAATGTGACCATACCCCCACATTTTCCCCTCCAGCCAGCTATTCCCATTTAAATACCGAAATCCTAACCATCATCTTTGGAGAAAGGCACAGACCTCCCTCACAATCACGTCCTTCTCAGAGGCAAAATAAACTTCTAAATTGATTGAGACCTGTCTCAGATACCTTTTGGTTTATACTATCTTGCAGAATTCTCAAGGCAAATGGAAATAGCATATGTAAAATCCTTTGCAGAATTCCTGGCATATAACAGGAACTTAATAAATACTAAATACTGGTAGATACTGGTGTGCTTTTTCTAATGTTAAAGAAGGCTTATAGCAGCTATAACTAAATAAAGAAGATTGAAGGCAGCCTTAGCTCTAAAATAAAGTCCCTCTCCCAAGGGAATTTAGGGTCTCTCAGGAGAGATTAGATAAGGACATTCATGAAAACAATCCAGAGCTGTATGGGTATGATTGGAATAAAGGGTTTGAAGAAACAGTTGTATGTGATCTTAGGATGCAGGCTTCACTTCTGGCTGGTGCAATGAATGAATGAATGCTTCATGGAGGATGGAACATTTGAACAGGGCCATGAAGAAAGGTTGCGATAGACAGAGGTATCAGGTACTTGCAACTAGAAGGAAGAGAACCAGTACTAGGAAGTGGAAACTATAATTTATAAGAAACAGTTCAAGACAATGACTGGTTGGGGATTCCAGTTGATGTAAGGCCATGTCTGGAAAAGAATGCACAGGACAATATTGTGTCCTCAAAGACCAGCTAAGGGCCAGGAACAGTGGCTAACACCTGTAATCCCAGCACTTCAGGAGGCCGAGGCGGAAAGATCACTTGAGATCAGGAGTTTGAGACCGGCCTGGCCAACATGGTGAAATCTCGTCTCTACTAAAAATACAAAAATTAGCTGGGCATGGTGGCACACACCTGTAGTCCTGTAGTCCCAGCTACTCGAGAGGCTGAGGCAGAAGATCGCGTGAACCCAGGAGGCAGAGGTTGCAGTGAGCCGAGATTGTGCCACTGCACTCCAGAATGGGTGACAGAGCGAGACCCTTTCTGAAAGAAAGAAAGAAAGAGAGAGAGAGAGGAAGAGAGAAAGAGAGAAAAAGAAAGAAAGAAAGAGAAAGAAAGAAAGAAAAAGAAAGAAAGAAAGAAAGAAAGAAAGAAAGAAAGAAAGAAAGAAAGAAAGAAGAAAGAAAGAAAGAAAGAAAGAAAGAAAGAAAGAAAGAAAGAAAGAAAGAAAGAAAGAAAGAAAGAAAGAAGAAAGAAAGAAAGAGAAAGAAAGAATCAGCTAAGAATTTAGGACTTTCTTAAGGAGATAAGGGGAAGATACTTAAGGTTCTCACAGAACACAATTTAGACAGCTAAAGAGCTAAAGATGAATGCAGTGTATCGTTCCAATTTTAGTATATGTGCTGCTGAAGCGAGCACTGAATGCAGTGTATCATAGCATCATCTCACATTAGTAGGTCTTGGGGCTTGGTTTGTTCTGTTTTGCATTTCACAATCCTTTAACAGAGTTACAGGTTGTTATCAACATTTTCTGCAGACTTTTGGAGATAAACCATTTTATCTTAGAGTGATTCCTCCTGATACAATATAATGAGAGGAACACGAACTCCTTTATAGAAAAGGCACATATTTCAGCATACAGCCTAGGTAAAAAGTAAGGGTTAACTGGTTTAGTTGAGATTAATTATACAGATGCTTATTTCCCAGTTGCTATGGGTCTGTAACATAAAAGTGGTTATTGACTAAAAGTAGATGTGCTTCATTAATATCAGTGTGAGGAGAAGAGTAACAGGGAGATGCCGGCACCCATGCCGTGTAGGCTGGAATCTGGAAGACCTGCCCCTGGCCAGGTATGCGCTGATGAGCAGGTGACATTCACCTTGCAATCTGCCCTTTCCTCACCCATACAGTGGGAATCATAATACCTGCTCAGTCCTCCAGATGAAATATTGACTGGAAGTCATATATAAAATTATCAAGCAAAATGCACAAAATTAAAATTGCTACTTTTCAAGACATAGGAAGTGTATTAATTGTTTTTTCCTGCTTCTTTTCTGTCAGTTAGGATCAACGTTGAATAAAGTTTTATAAAACACATCTCACTTGATGCATCTCACATCACTTAAAAAAGAACGTTGGGAATGTCTTTCCTTTCACTTTATTCATCCTGACTCTTCTTTGCCAAACATTCTGTATACAAATTTCCACATATCATTATGTTCACAGTGGTACTATCCACACAAAATGGTTCATATACGGATCTCTTGAAGGTTGCATGTCAGAAACACATTAAACTGTCATTGCCTTTTAGGATACACTTTCCTTTTGCGTTTTTATTTGAACAAAAGTCAAGCTTATTCTAAAAAGCAGTGATAGCTTTCTGTAGATCTAGGGAACTGTTAATATATTTTGTTATCTGTACCATACATTTGTACACAGCTGCTGAGTAATTCAACTGTTTAGAGTTGAACTAATGTTTTTGAACAATAAGTCAAATTCCACGATTTAATCTACATCACAAGCATTTCAGTTCCATGGCATTATGGAAAGATGCCCAATCTGTTGTCAAGGTTGAATTTCATTTCTGCTTTCAAAAATAAATTATGCCTGTCATTTCCATTAGACATAGTTCTTACCTAGATAGTTACAAAACATCTTTGAGAAGCTTAGGGCATCTCCTATGTTCCACTTCAGATAGAGATATAATTTACTGAGGGATTAGAAAGAATGGAAAATAAAGCTGACAAAATATTTCAGCATTTGGAAAAAATTTTAAATGCCTTAGTGCAATAATTCCTGGGGAAACTATGGTCGCTAAAATGACTATAATTCTTATTCATGTTCATTCCCGGTTTAGGGGCCTTCCTTAATTTCAGAATTTATTTAAGTCATAACAAAGGGTCTTAAAACCACCTGATTTCCTAAAGTTTTCTTTACCAGTCTGATTTCCTGGTGCCTTCCTCTCTTCCCTGTGTCTAGGTGGAGAGTGGGAGGTGTACATATGAGGTAAATGATGTGTGTGATGATGTAATGATGTATCTGATTATGTAATGATGTGTTTGGTGATGAAATGATGAATGTAATGATGCATGAGAGGTTCTTGTTGATTGCAGATGATAAGAATAAAAGACTTAGTTCACTATATCGGGCAGGGTCTGGTAAAAAGGCATTACCACCCTATGCATTCCAACAGAAGGAATCTATTCAAAATGAATCATTTAGAAAGGGGCAGGAGATCCAGAAGAAGGCAGAAAGGAAGGTGAGATGGCTAAGAGATTAAGAACTGCAGAAAGCTCCTAGCACTTCTGTGCTGAAGGAGTGAAAGAGAAAATGATTTTACCAAGAGCCCATGATTCCCCACCACTGAGGCTCTGAGAGTATTCATGGCAGCCTTAGAACCAAAACCACCACCTTGCAGGAATGCAGGAGCCCAGGGCCCTGATGCTGCCTCAGGACTCTGGGAGCCTGAAGCTGCCAGCCTCTGTCACCACCATGGCTCGAGCCAGAGCCTGCACCTGCCATGCCCCACAGGCTGCTGCATTTGTGCTTGACGCTGCTGCCTCACTGTGACCACACTGCCTGGGGACCACGGGGGAGCCAGTCTTTCCCCTATGGAGGCTCCGGACAAAGGGAGGGAACCCAAAAGCCTTCCAGTTCCTGCCTGTGCTTCCCATTGGAAGAGCCTCATATTCCAATCTCACGCAGTTCACCCCCACCCTGACCCTTTCAAAACTCATGCAAGTTCTTCTCTTTGGTAATCACTAATCCAACACCCATACTCAGAGGCTTGAGACTGGGAAATGTATTTGTAGCATCCCAGCACCCCGTGATACAGGGGATAGCAGGAGAGAGTAGGAAGGAAGCTGGAAGCAAGAAGATAAATGACTGGTGCTCTTGGCAATCAGTCACAATGCTCCTGGGATAGGGCTGCCTGACTTAGTAAAATTACAGGTCAGCCAGTTAAATTTGAATGTCAAATAAATAACAAATAACTTTTAGTTTAAGCATATCCCAAATATTGCATGGGACATGCTTACACTTAAAAAAAAACACACACACATTTATTGCTTTTCTGAAATACAAATTCAATGGGTTAACCTGTATCCTATCAGGCAACTTTGTCCCAGGGGCGATCTGACTTACTCCTTACAGCACTGTGACTATATGGGGCTAAGTTGGCCAGCCATCTCTGCAACTGTAGTCCAGTAACATAGACAAAGGGCATACATGTAAACCAACAAATAAATGTATACCATTGTGCATTTGAGGGTGAAGGTCTTTACTGAAGAATTTGAGAACTAAGAATGCTATTTAGGGAGGGGTTTTGCTCTTCTGTGTGTCTTTCTGAGGGAGAAGGGTCATGAGCTTTGAGGCCACAGTTTGGCTGACTGCGACTGAATTAACTGTCAGAGCTTGGTGAGCATGTGGATGAATCTGGGTTCAAACCGGAAAGGAAAATCACTACAAGTGTTGCAGCATTTGGGGTTTCATCACAACTGGACGTGGGAGACTGGGGAGAGCTCTTTGAAATAGCTACTTCCAGTAGCCTGGGCCTCTGGAAAATAATGGCTTCCACTTCACTTCCACCTCCCACATCCCATGCGAACCTTCTCATTTTTCTCAAAACCCATTCTCAGAAGGGATTGTGCACATTGGGAAAGGACATTAATTGCCAGTTTTCCCAACAGTAAAATGGCAGCAGGAATAATAACAGCAGTGGTTAGCACTAACAAGTTATCTTTCAGCCTGAAGGATGTTACCATTCTAATATTCCTCATCGTGTGTTGTACTTGACAATATGAGCTGGGGCACAACTTCTCATACATCACAGAGAAAGAGGGAAACATTCTGAACGATTTGATGAAACACTGGAAATTTTACAGTGAAAATTAAGATGCTGGCCAGGCGCGGTGGCTCATGCCTTTAATCCCAGCACTTTGAGAGGCCAAGGTGGGTGGATTGCTTGAGCCCAGGAGTTAAAGACCAGCCTGGGCAATATGGCAAAACCCCATCTCTATAAAAAATACAAAAATTAGCTGGGCGTGGTAGTGCACATCCAGCTACTGGGGAGGCTGAGGTGGGAGAATTGCTGGATCATGGGAGACAGAGGCTGCAGTGAGCCATGATGGTACCACTGCACTCTAGCCTGGGCAACAGAGTGAAACCTTGTCTCAAAATAAATAAATAAATAAATAAATAAATAAATAAATAAAAATTAAAAAAAGAATGTTAAGATGAGAAAAATCCATACATACACACACACACAAACACACACACACACACACACACATAGATTTTTTGGATAAGAGGCATTTGTTTTTGTGTGTTTCGCAGAAGCCTCAGTATTACCTAGGAGATGGTGGCAATGGAGTTTTTGATGAGTATTGAGAAGAAGGGTGGTGGGGATTTGGGTGGGTCACAAGTCTGATTTCTGCTTGTACACAACAGGATGGTATGCTAGCCATACAGACACTCTCCTTAGTAAAAATTTCTGCAAATCCTGGCCAAGGAAGTGGGGCAGAAAGAGGCACTAAACTAAAATGAATATAGTATCACTCTTTGGTCTTTAACATACCAGTCAGCACACACAAGAATCTTATAACAACATTCAATATCTTAATTGTACGTTTTCAAATAAACTGTAATTGTTATTTAGATGATTCATAGCAGTTTAAATGTTCTGAATGTTTTAAAGAAAAAAAAAAACGTTGTTTTTTTAAAAATGCTGAAGCCCTTAAAGATGTTGAAGTGAGAACTACACACACATGCCAGATAAGACCCGGACAAATGGTAAGGGGACTGGTTGTGAGTGGACAGAGGCCGAGGAATGCCTCAGAAGAGAGACTTTTAAGATATATCCGAACTAGAAATGCATTAATGGAAAACATTTGGGTCTTCAGTTCAAATTTTAGCCATGGATGCCAGGTTAAAACTATTGACCTACACATATGGAACATGGCTCTGTCACACTGATTGAACTGGACAGTGTGAAAGCATTTCTGGTTTTCAACGTGTCTGATATCCTGGCCACTTAGCACACAGGCGGCTTCATAAGCAAAGAGCTCCCAGTCTGGAAAATCCGGTGGAATCTAAAACCAAACCAATCAATTTAGATCTGTCTGCTTGAATCATTGTTGGTTGAGAGTTTGTTTCCAAATGAAGGACGTGTTTGAAAATCGGTGACTTTTATAATGTTTTTTGTTCTCTTTCTTTGTCAAACTTGGATTTTATTTTTCACCCTGAATTTAAAACAGATGAATTCAAATCAAACTAAATAAAATACATACTTAAAGTCCTTATTTACACACACACACACACACGACTTCTCCCCCTACCAACACACACATACACACAAAATACAGTGGAAGGCTTTAAATGAAAATTATGTTTCTTAAGAAGGGATAGGATGCATAAGCGGTTTTATGGCATTCACCAAAAAATAAAGTTAATCAAATTCAAATGTAAAATATACTTAAGATTAGTGAGTAATCTTAGTCTTCTCTCCTATGGTAATCTTAGCTAAATGCTTCATATTTTCTTGAAACTACCCAAATGCATAAAAGGGAGGGCAGTCATAAACTCGAGGCAGTTTATCGATTCAGCAAAGACTCACTGACCTTCCAATATTGGAAATTAAGGGGGCCTATTAACATCAGCTTTCCCTTACCTGAATTTGGAAACAATTGTGAGATAGGGAGACAAGTCAAGCAGTTGGAAATCAAAATTTACAATTTGTGCCTGGCAAATTGAGATTGAAAGATATAGATTCAATGTACAGAAAAATGGACGTCCTCATAGCACCCCACTCCCATGAGACCTCTGCTTCCAGCCTCTCTGGGTAGGGAACGCTCCCCGATACAATGGTGAGGAAGAGGAGTCCACAATGCCTGCTCTCTTGGAAAAAGATCCGAAAGCTTTTGCATCCAAAAATGGAGGAAGGGAAAACTCTAAACAGACCCAATTCTCTATTTCGAAGCAATGAGCATGCACATTACTCCTCTTCTCAGACTACGTGCCACAACAACTGTGTGACTGCTCATCAGATATGGATGCTGTATCACAGCAGGGACAAGGAGATGTCAGAGAGAAGTGGTGGGGAAGAGGCAGTATGTCTGGCCTCCTCAGTGATCCCAAGGAGACTGAGAGACTATTGTCTCTTTCCCATGATCAGTATGCCTAATAGTGACAGCATCAAGAGTTTAATTTGGGATGGGGGTGGTGGCTCACACCTGTAATCCCAAAGCTTTGGGACACTGAGGCAGAAGGCTGCTTTGAGCTTGGGAGGTCGAAGCTGCAGTGAGTTATGATCGCACCACTGCACTGCAGCCTGGGTGACAGAACGAGAACCTATGTCTAAAAAAAACAAGCAACAAAAAAAGTTTAACTTGGCCTCTAAGGATGTGCCACATGTGATGTGTATGTGTGTGTTTGTAAGATCCAGGAATCCAAACATGGGTGCAGGAACACACACTGATGTATAAATGCAAGAATCTCTAATCACATTCAAAATCTTGATGTGCTTTGATGGAGATGTCAAGGCAGGCATGAGGCCCTTCCGTGTGAACACATTCACTACCTTTCCATATTCACTTTGCCCTCTGAACCCTGTGTTTCTGGAACGACATGGTTGCCTTTGGGATGGGTTCTGTCTTGTGATGGGACCCTGCATTGTGTTGCAAGTCCACCAGTTGAATCTTTTGTCCCAGTAGCTGCTGTCATTGCCTCTCACTATGCCGAGGCCTCAAAACCTACCTGGTATGGACAGATTCTGCTTTCTTCCCATATTTCTTTAACTGGTGCACAGGCAGATTTATGGTACAGCTAAATAAATCTGAAGCTCTGGTTTCGCTTCTACAGTTGGGGCAAAACTGAAGTAAAGGAGGCACTTGTTTTGAACACAAAATTTAAGGGCATGTCCAAAAGAAAAGTAACCTGAATAAGTATTATTTTAATGCATTATTTTAACAAACTGGCCAGGTGCAGTGGGTCACGCCTGTAATCCCAGCACTTTGGGAGGCCGAGGTGGGCATATCATCTGAGGTCAGGAGTTTGAGACCAGCCTGGCCAACATGGTAAAATCCCATCTCTACTAGAAATACAAAAATTAGCTGGGTGTGGTGGTGGGTGCCTATAATCCCAGCTACTTAGGAGGCTGAGGCAGGAAAATCTCTTGAACCCTGGAGATGGAGGTTGCAGTGAGCCAAGATCGTGCCACTGCACTCCAGCCTGGGGCAACAGCCAGACTCTGTCTCAGAAAAATAAATAAATAAATAAATAAATAAATAAATAAATAAAAATAAATAAAAAATAAAAATCTAAATTAATGCAAGGAAGTCCCACAATGAACAAAATATCAAAATGTCAAGTAAGGACAGGAACCTTGCACTTTAGTGAATCACTTCACGTGCCTAATTGTAATCCTAGCCAGGAGCGCTAATAATTGGTCCAGTTCACCTGGCCAATATTACTGCAATAATTGCAAAAGTAAGAGACTTTCACTGTAATGTGTCTTTGCTGTCAAAATCTCTCCAATTGTATTACCCTTCAAATTAGGTTGGGGAGGACTATCCAAGCACATTTTGAGAATCATGTTAAGAGTTGAATGAGTTGGGATAACATTTAATTTCCATTTAATAGAACGCTTTTCTTGGATCTCAACATTTTTTCTATACTTAGGGTAATGCTAGTCAGCTATATAAGTTTCCTATTAAGGCTTGATATGGTTTGGCTCTGTATCCCCACCCAAATCTCATGTTGAATTGTAATCTCCAGTGTTAGAGGTGGGGCCTGGTGGGAGGTGATTGGATCATGGGGGTGATTTCTAATGGTTTAGCTCTATCTCCCCAAGTGCTGTCTCATGAGTGAGTTCTCGTGAGATCTGCTTGTTTAAAAGTATGTAGCACCTCTCCCTTTACTCTCTCTCTTCCTGCTCCCACCACATAAGACATGTTGGTTTCCCCTTCACCTTCTACCATGATTGAAAGTTTCCGGAGGCCTCCCAGTCATGCTCCCTACACAACCTGTGGAACTGTGAGCCAATTAAACCTCTTTTCCTCATAAATTACCCAGTCTCAGGTAGTTATTTGTAGCAACATGAAAACGAACTAATACACTGCTGTAACAAATTACCACAAATGTAGTGACTCCAAATAACACAAATTTATTATCTTACAATTCTGGGTGTCAGAAGTCCAAAGTGGATTATCAAAGCTGACATTCCTTCTAGAAGCTCTAGGGGAGAATCTGTTTCCTTGCCTTTTTCACCATCTAGTGACTCCCTGCATTCTGTGGCTTGTGGGCCCATATCACTGCAATCTCAGCTTTCACATGTTTTCCTAAATTTGACACAATCTCTGAAATTTTAATAACTTTGCTCATAATGACTTTTGAAGATTTTTTTTTTTTTTTTTGAGACACAGTCTTGCTCCAACGCCTACGCTGGCGTGCAATGGTGTGATCTCGGCTCACTGCAACCTCCGCCTCCTATGTTCAAGCAGTTCTCCTGCCTCAGCCGCCTGAGTAGCTGGGATTACAGGCATGCACCACCATACCCAACTATTTTTTTTTTTTTTTTTGTATTTTTAGTAGAGACGAGATTTTGCCATGTTGGCCAGGCTGGTCTCAAACTCCTGACCTCAGGTGATCCACCAGCCTCAGCCTCCCAAAGTGCTGGGAATACAGGTGTGAGCCACTGTGCCCAGCCATAAATTATTAAATGTTAGTAGCCATGCTAGAAGAAAGAATAAATTTTTGTTCAGGTCTCTTTATGAACGGTGGTACTATAAATGTTATTTGGTCATATGAAGAAGCAGTAAAATGGAAAAAAGTATTACATAAGGAAGTTTAGCAGTGAACTAAAACATTATTGTCTTCTTTTTCTGGATATTTGATGTTTCTGATATTTGTCAGATTTCTAAAATTTGCATTTTATTGTGATTTCTGAGTCTACGTAGCTGTGCAATTTTCTTACTTCATTTTCTATATTTAAATTTGTAATATTTTCTGGCCGGGTGCAGTGGCTTATGCCTGTAATCCTAGCACTCTGGGAGGCTGAGGCAAGTGGATCACTTGAGGTCGGGACTTAGAAACCAGGCTGGCCAACATGGTGAAACCCCGTATCTAGTAAAAATTAGCTGGGAGTGGTGGCGCATGCCTGTAATCCCAGCTACTAGGGAGGATGATGCAGGAGAATCGCTTGAACCCAGGAGGTGGAGGTTCCAGTGAGCCGAGATCCCGCCATTGCACTCCAGCCTGGGTGACAGAGTGAGACTCCATCTCAAAAATAAATTAATAAATAAAAATAAATTTGTAATAATTTCATATTGTGGGCTCCAAAAGTTTTAGAGTTCAGCCCACCCAAACCTGGACTCAGGTTTCTTGTACTGCATACTGGAGAATCACCCTCAGCAGAAGTCTAAATAGGCTCCACTGATAATCATTTTGGAGGTATATTTTGCTACCAGTCTGTGGACAACTGCATCCTCTGTCTTGTTCTACTCATAACTGACTTTTTTCTGCATTTGAATGTTCTAAACCATGAGTAGCAATTCTTTGGGCTTTACCTTTTTCTCCATTAGTGGGATAAGATTCTAATGTTTTATTTTCCTCTACTGTTTCTATGTCCTTTCTGAAAAGTTGGCTGAGTTTTTAAAAGCTCAGTTTGCATGGAAATCAATCTTCCTTCAAGAAGGAACTATTATTAAGTGCTGAACTGGAGTTCCTTTATTCTCTTGTGCTTTCTGACCCAGCTTCCACCTGTCTAAGGTGTTCCAGAATGTATTTTTGAGGAGTTTTCCAGAGTTTCTTCAGAAGCATGCATTTTGGAACGCTTCAGTTACTCCCTGGTTTCCTGAGCAAATCTGATTCCCAGAGAACTGTTCAGACAAAGACCTGTAATTTTCCTTATTTGGGTTTGCGATGACCAAGTTGAATAATTTCTCTTATTTCCTTCAATCAAGATGATAACACAGTCATTTTATGGAAACGACATGTCATTTCATTTCAATTCATGCATTCACTTATTAAAATCTACCACTCTGCCACAGGTCATGCTACAATTGGGTTTTGACACTTAGAGTTATTTTATAAGCTGAAATAATATTCAAACCTAAAATTAACTTAGTCCATATGGTGCTGAGAGGCTCTTAGTAACCTGAAGAAAATAATTCAAGAGACTTGCCCTGCACACTTTACTTGGGTAACTGCAGTTAACAACTTCAAATGCAGTAGAGTCTGTTGCAGCTATTATTTATTCTCCTGCCAATGACAGCTTGTTATTAATAGTTTTTAAAAATAGCCAGGAGGAGGACATTGAATGTTCCCAACACAAAATATGATAAATGTTTGAGATGATGGATATGCTAATTACTCTGATCTGATCACTATACATAATATGCACATAACATATATATCATTATATACCCCATAAATATGTACAATTATTATATATCAATTAAAAAATTGAGAAATCAAGAGAAAAAATAAATTTCAGGAAAACTTAAAGTTTACATATTTATGTGGTTCCAAACAGAGACAGTCCCACAATTGAACTCAATGCAATTTCAAGTCCTGGCAGGAGATCCTGACTATAAAACACCTTATTTTTTTAAAGAAAAAAAGGCAAAAGAGCCCAGGTACAGGGGTTCACACCTATAATCCCAGTATTTTGGGAGGTCAAGGTGGGAGAATTGCTTGACACCAGCCTTGGCAACATAGGGAAACTCCATCTGTACAAGAAAATTTAAAAAAAAAAAAATTGCTGAGCATGGCGGTGTGCATCTGTAGTCCCAGCTACTCAGGAGGCTGAGGCAGGAGGATCACTTGAGCCTGGGTGGTTGAGGCTGCAATGGGCCTTGATCATGCCACTGCACTCCAGCCTGGGCAACAGAGCAAGGTCCTGCCTCAATAAAAACAAACAAACAAACAAAAAAGATTGCCAATTTTCACCCCATAAGATCTGAGAATTCATTATATGAAAAAATATATATATAATTTATTGGAATCAAGTTCTTTCTTCATATATGATGTCTTGGAAGTCTTCAAGCCTCCCAGTAGCTGTGGAGACATTTGTATGTCTAAGGCCTGTGTGATCCAATGTGAAGCTGCCTCCACCTGCACCCCAAGACTCATATCTTTGCTGAATCCCATACATGCATGCTAAGGCTTGTCTCTTTCTTCTTTTTCTCTAGAAGGTCTGCCTAAGGTAACCTGTCACTGTGAAAACATTTGTGTACGATCAGTATGACCAAAACTGGAGTGACTCGCTAAAGGGAAAAAAGTTCAACTCTAGCCAAGTCACTTGGTCATCCCAAGGCCTGAAGCCATTAGCCCAACCCCTACTCAAAACCTCACTGAATTCTTCATAGTGTGGTCCCAAATTCCAATCCACGTCTATTCCTCAAGGCTCACAGATAAAGTGCTAGAATTTCGTATTTGAGCCTTCTCAAGTCACACTTCTTTGTCTTCTGCAAAGCAGTTGGGGAAATGACTAAGAAACTATGTATCTAAACTATATCTTCTAATCTAGCCTTTATTGGCAATAAAGGCATGGGATGCTTATCAATGATGGGCTAAAACCAAATCTCAGAAGGAGATTTCATTTCCCCATCCAAATAAGGGCAGAGCTATATGATCCCAGCTACCCCATATTATATGGGGATGTGACCCTGTAAAACACAGATCATAGAGGATCAGGTAAGAACACATGCTCTTGCTAGGCAGCCTGCATCCTGGAAGTGAATGTTAAGAGGGAAGAAAGAGCTATGTACTCCAAACTGCTTGTCCCAAGCTCACAGCAGGTACGAGGAGTCTGTCCACCTGGGGGCTAGTGAGTGCGAAGCAGAGTGACCAGAAGTTTTGTGCTAATAGATGTTCTTGTGGAAATGCAAAGAGAGTGCACAGGAGACTCCATATTCCCATCAATGTCTCCTTGGTGCCTGGAATTATTCTTGGTGGTCACAAATGGGTTATATTTTCTACTGTTTACACGTGTAAGTTATTAAAATCCATCTCCAAATGTCAAGACAGGATGGGAAATTTCCAAAACTAAAAAGCACAGTTAAAAATAAGTTTGAACTACCATTCTTAAAAAAAAAAAGTCCAAAACCAAATAAATAAGCCATAAATTCACATCATAGAATCAAATTCACATCATAGACTCAACTGGGAATATACAAGAAACAAGAGATGCCAAATTGGCTAGACAGCCACCATAATGACCTTTGAAATAAATACTACAGTCAACTTCTGAGACTTTTAGACACCAAAGAAGAAAAAATAAATCAGCCTAATATCAAAATTTAAAAAGAAGAAAAGCAGTATCTTTGCTTATTGTATAAATAAATTATTCTCATTGGGCAAAATGAATGACTGCATTTTTCATTTAGCAAATGTTTGCTTGTTGTTAGATCACACCAGTTACCACAAAGTAACAAAATTCCTTTTATGACTCATCTTTAACATTATTTGAAATTCACATTGGAAATCATATGCCCATGATTACTTTCTATTTCAACAACCAGAAGTAAACAATGTACAGAGCATCTCCACTAAAGAAGGTTTAACAAATCTGAAACTTATTCAGGGAGAAGCCCTCTTCCCATACCCTTTTACAAAAGGGGAAACTCAAAGAAATTACCCACTTTCCCCAAAGGAACCTAAGGATCTCAGTAGATTTCAGTGGGGACTGGTTATTTCTACATAGACATTTTATTGCTATTGTGTCTTATTGATGACAGAATAAATCCAAATCCCAGAAGAATTTATTTTCCCACCCAATCAAGAGCGGTGACCACCCAATCAAGAGCGGTGTTAAATCATACCAGACCCTGCATATTAAATGGGATTGTGGCCATGTAAAACTTAGAGCATAGAGGGTCAGACTAGAACACATGCTCTCGCTAGGCACGCTGCCTCCAATAAGTGAAGGGAAAGAGGAAAAAAAACGCAGCATTGTATCCCCAATTCCTTGTGCCTGAAGAAACTGTGCCTCTGCCTTGATACCTCAATTAAACCATTCCTCAGAGCAAGAACATGACACTCTGGCCATCATTCTACAACTTTGGTAGCGTTGTTGCCAAGCATTTGGAATTAACGCTTAGGCCTTTCATTCTGTTTCTGCTACACTAGTGGTTTCTGATTCTTTGGCCAAATGTATTGGACTCCTTCAACAAACTTTCAGCTATGCTGGCAGGATATGATTTCAAATCTAAAGTGATCCAGCTATTTGCTAAAGGTCAAGAGTATTTGGTAGAATCAGCAGGATTTTCCCAGCTTTTCCCAACAATTGGTCCAGTATTTTATAATAACTTGCTTTAAAATGTGTAGATTTGATAGTGTTGATTGAACACATAGCATGCCACTCTCTAAGAAGTTAATAAAACCAAGAGAAAGCACCATCATCTTCAAAAAATAAATATGGGCTACCATTATGACACTTCATGCTGCTGTACACAGTAAAATATTCCACTGTAAAGGTGTGATAGTGGCCTTCCCAACACCACAGCAGACACCTCTGAGTCCGGCACTGCCATGCGGCGTATTCAAGTGAGCACTTGCACCACACCCTGAGGCTCTGAAATGGGGTGCCTAGCTTCATTCTGCCCTGAAGTGGAACCAGGATCCTTGTTGTTGCCATGCTAGGCTTTGCTTTGCTTTGCTGTTGTTTTGTTTAGACTTGTATTCTTTCTTTTCCACAGAAACAACTTGATGGGTCAGGCACTGAGGCTCATGCCTGCAATCCCAGCATTTTGGGAAGCCAAGGCAAAAGGATCACTTGAGGCCAGAAGCTCAAGACAGCTTGGTTGGCATTGTGAGTCCCTGTCTCTATGAAAAAATTAAAAAATTAGCCAGGCATGGTGGTGCACACAGGTAGTTTTGACTACTTGGGAGGCTGAGGTGGGAGGATTGCTGGAGCTCTGAAGTTAGAGGCTGCAGTGAGCTATAGTGGCTCTGTTGCACTCCAGCCTGAGCAACAAAGTGAGACCCGACCTCTAAAAAATAATAGAACAAATTAATTAAAATTAAAATTGGAAATCAAAGAAATAAGTCCAAGTTCCCTGGATTGGGACAATCTGGAAACAATAATTTACTAAGGATTACCCTCTCTTGAAAGACTATAGCTTTGAATTGGTCCCAATTTCTTTCTGATTTTTCCATTCTCTGAGGTTCCTGTAGATAAGTCCATCATGCAACCTTGTTCCTGGAAAAGACTCTACTGTGTATCAAGTCTGCCTAAAAGATCTGAAAGCCAATGGCAATCTGGCTTAGAGTCATATAGGAAACCACCAGATGCCACACACACAAAATAAAACATGCCACACAAAATACAAAAAGGTTTTCAGCTGACACATGCTCTAATTCGCTTGCACTTCCCCATTTTCCACTAGATATACATGGTAAATTTATTATCTCCAACAAACCTATTGGTTCTCAAAAATGTATGATGCATTCAAGTAAAATCGTTGTTACAAATTTAGAAAGGAATGCTCACAGTTCAAGGACTTCCATCAGTGTGTATCTACTAATTATGACTGCTGAGTATTTTCCATAATGGCATGCATTGATATTATACAGGCAACTATAAGAGATAATAAACTGGGTAGAAAGGAGAACTAAGCAGGGAGGTCATAAAAATGGGCAGAGTTGAAAACTGAGAAGTGATGTTCTGCCAGTTAAAAAACAGAGGAAAAAAATAAAACTCAGCTATCTCATTGCCATTTTGTGTGAGAACAAAAAGAAATTCGCCTCCTTATGACCCTGAATGTAAGCCCGTAATGGTATAGCTATCTGTCTGCCTATATGAAGACACAGCAGAAGGGAAGAGCTGAAGTTCACAACACTGGCAGTCAAGCAAAGGGCTCCATAATAAGCCTTATACCCTGAAGGAGGGGATATACATCACTCTTGTTAAAAGATTTCCCATGACACCAGTCTAACAGCTCATTTATTTGATCAATGAAAAAGTTACACCGGAGTTTAAGTTACCTGGAGAATTCAGTTGTGTGCCATCTCCTTACTCCTTGATGGAATGTAATAAATGCATTGCATTGAAGAACACCAATCTCAATCGATCATCCTGTCTAATTAAATACGAAGTCATAATTCAAATTAACAAGAAATGCTGGAGTAGAAAACAAGAACCCTGAAAGGTTTCTAAGTAGCATATTGGTAATCACTATTAGTCACTGCATATACTTTCCTTTGTGCAGGTTAGTGTGATATGGAGGTCAGAGTACGCACTTGGAGATTACACAGAAATCTGCTGTAATGCAATCTCTGCCATTAACTAGTTGTGTGATTTTCTTGATATGTTAATAAGGCTTTACTGGGGCATAATTTGAATCCAACAAAATATAGGACTCTTACAGTAGAACTCAATCAAGTCTGGCAAATGTTTCTAACAGGGCAGCCAACACTCAGATCCAAATATTGGACATTTCAATTCCTTAAGATATTCTTTTATGTCCCTATCTATCCCATTCCTATACATGAAGACATTTACTATGAGGAATTAGCTCATGGAATTTTGGAGGCCAGAAGTTCCAAGATCTGTAGTCAACAAGCTTGAGGCTCAGGAGAGCCCAGTTCAAGTCCAAGTCCAGAGAATCGAGAGAGCCAATGGTGTAATTTCTAGTCCACAAGGTGACAGGTTCAAGACCCCAAACAGCCAATATTTCATTGTGAGTCTAAACTCCAGAAACCAATGTTCCAGATCCATGTTCCAGCTCAGGTAGTGAGCCAGAAGGAGTTTCCTCTTACTCAGCCCTTGTGTTCTACTCAGGTCTTCAACTGGCCAGATGAAGCCCTACCTATAGCAAGGAGGACAATCTGCTTTACTCACTCTGTGGATCCAAGTGAGAATCTCATCCAGAAACATCCTCACAGACATATGCAGAATCATGTTAGGCCAAATGTCTGGACACCCTGTGGCTCAGTCAAGTTGACACATAAAATTAACCATCGCAGTTACTTAACTTTGCTAAGTCACCATTTTTCCTTCTGTCTTTCATATCTGGAGCAGATTAAATAACAGGTCACATCTAAAATGGTGCATAATTGATGCTCCTTACACCATATGTAGAAATAAGAAAAAATTAAAATTATTTGTTAGGATGTGTACTCTGTTCTTGTTTAGCTTAAACTTTTATACTTTATGGCCTCAGTGCCCCAATGAGTTCAATGTTTAAAGTTACCTTATGTCAGAAAAATGATGCACTTCACATTATTTACATACCCCTCACCTGACTTCCAGAGAGCTCCTTGGAAATCACCCCTAAAAATTAGGAAAATAAGAAGCAGAAACACAAATTTCATCTTTGGTAAAACAAAGGGAAAAATGTGTAACATCAAAATGCAATGTGTAATGAAAGGCTATCAGACGGAGCAAATGTCAGTGCGTGGTAGGAAGGTGCCTAGAGAAGGTATCTGCATCCGCAGGTCTCAGCTAAGTCAGCACGGGTCAGTTCTCCAGAACTGAAGGTCCTCCATGAAGGGCTAAAACAATGAGCTGTTGCTGAAATCAGTGCAGGCAGGATATGTCAAGCTGGATGCAAAAGTCTCCCTGGCTGGGGACAAGCACCAACAAATACTAGGTGAGATGAGGCTGAATGAGAAATAAAATAACCACTCTGCAGCAGGCATCCTATTGGTGAGGAAGAGAACAACTCAAAAAACTCTATCTCTTGATGACTTTCTGGAACAAAGCCTAAGTATATACAGTGTTGGGGTTGAATTGGGTCAGAAAGAAAGAAAACTCTTATCTTGTTTGCGCTACCATGTTTTTGGATCTCAGTTTTACAGCAATTTAGCTTATGTCCTAACCTCTATGGAAAATGATAACAGAAGTGTGGTGCTAAATAACAATAACAATTACAACAAAATGTGGCATTGCTTACATTGGGAGCAGGCAGCAAAGAAACTGATATTTTAGGCTAGATACCTGATGACCTTAAAAACATCTGGTAAATTTGTCACATGTAGTAGACAAAAAATGTGGAGTATGTAATTTTTGCTATACATGAGCAGAAAAAGCCTGAAGGTTCTTGTGTATACAAGTGGACTGTAGACAGAATTGTTGCATGAAACTTCTGGGAGGCTGCTTTTACCAAGGCACTGCAAGAAATAGAATCCATGAATTCTCTACAGAAACGACATTTCATCTGCAAATGGAAAGATAAAAACGCAGTAGCCATGGAGCCATGTGAAGAGGTTTAGAGAAGCATTTGCCAGGAAGAGGGAACACTGTCTACAAAGGACGCTGAGCAGTGAAAGGCTTGGTGTATTCAGATACAAAGGAAGATAGTGTTGTTGGTGCATAGAGAACAATGGGTGAGATTGAAAAGAAAGGAAAGGAGGAAGGAGGGAGGCAGGGAGGGCTGCTTTATACAGAGCTTTGAGGTTCTATGAATCAGACAATATACATGCATAAGATGAGAGTTTGGCTATGAGAGGTTTGAAACAGAAAAATCACGTAAGTGTTCTTGTGGCAAGTAATAGAAATTCTCATAATGGCCACATTTTATAGGGCCTTGAATATTACCTGTTACAATATCTGACCAATGGAAGTTTTGAGCAGAGTTGAATCTAGGAAGATAACCCCGTTAGTTGTATAATGAGGACGGTGAAGGTGGAACACAATATGAGCTAGGAATCTACGGCCAAAGGCTAATGAAAAGATTAGCCTATGGGTAAGGAGAAGGAAAAGAGTGATCACTACAAGATGCACTCAGCATAAAGACTCTTTGGGACTTGGTGAATAACTGGAGAAGAGAGGTCAAGGAGAAAGATGGTCAGAAGTTACTCCAAATATTATATGTGCATCATTGGGAAATAAATGATGGGTCTCATAGTGCTCAGAGCAAAATCAGCTTAGAGCAGAAAAAAAATTGCAACAAAGAAGAGACTTTTTATTCTCCCTGATATGGTTTGGCTGTGTCCCCACCTACATCTCAACTTGAATTGTAACTCCCACAATTCGCACACGCTGTGGGAGGAACTTGGTGGGAGGTAATTGAATCATGGGGACAGGTCTTTCCCGTGCTGTTCTCATGACAGTAAGTCTCATGAGATCTGATGGTTTTAAAAATGGTAGTTTCCCTGCACAAGCTCTTTTTGCCTGCTGCCATCCATGGAAGACATGATTTGCTCCTCCTTGCCTTCCAGCATGATTGTGAGGCTTCCCAGTCATGTAGAACTGTAAGTCCATTAAACCTTTTTCCTGTATAAATTACCCACTCTTAAGTATGTCTTTATTAGCAGTGTGAAAACAGTCTAATACACCACCTTCTTAATTAAGGTTTATAGAAGTAATAACAGCTTATGCAAGGTCCATCATGATCAATCAGTACCTGGCTATTACCAGTGTTTACAATGGCCCTGGCACCAAGTAGTTTCTTTCAATTGTCTCAAGGCAACCAGAAAAGAAGAGAGGCAATCTGGGTATATAAATGCTGTGTTTATACTGGTGCACAACACATGACCCAATCACATGTTGTTTGAGTGAACTCTAGTAGTCTAAAAAGAGGAAAGCATGCTTCTGTGGCTGGAGGAATAAATCCACATGTATTATTTCTTCTAGAAAATATCAACCACTACCGTAGGTACCACCATCATTATTATCATATGTAATAAAATGTCAGCAGAAATGAGAGTCTAAGTTCTAGGGTAAAGTATAATAAAAATAAATAAATAAATAAAAGAAAGTTCAAGGAACTAAAAGATAAAGGGAGAATACTATAACTGAAATTCCAGAAGAAATAAAAAGAACAGATGATATAAAAATAGTTTCTGAGAATGTTTTAGAATTGTTGAGCCTCACCAAGTCTCAAGTATAGAAATTCTAATAAATTTAAAACAAGGTAAATGTTTTATTAAAAAAGAAAAGAAATGAGAGTCTAGAACATTATGGGACATCGTGCCCTGGAAGCATTCACCACTGTCTCTCAGCCCTGGCAGCACATCACACCAGGATTCTCTAAGGAGCCCAGACAACACAAGGGAGCCTGCTCATTTTTGGCAGCTGGAGTAGACAGTCTGCCTGCAACTGAGCTTCCACAGCCAAACCCAGCTAAAGGCTTATAGAACAAAGAGACACATCACACAAATATGAAATCCGACCTGATAGCCCACCCTGAGAGGGGCTGAATTTCAGCAGCCCCACCTCTCCTGCTAAATTAAGTAAAAACAGCAAGGCAGGGCTACTTCACTTGATGTGTCCCCACAAATTGCTAGGATATGGAAATACTCCCACTGTTTACCGCCAGTGTGATCTGCAATCCACCTCTTCAGGCAGTCACACATTCCTGTGCATGTCTGACAAAAGGTAACTTAGAAGGGCCAGGTGTAAATGCTTTATAGGAGACCACAGACTTTCTCAAACATGTGCATTGCTTTCATGTCCTGCAAAGGGAAAGTCATGCTAAGAAAAATAAACCTGTCAGAAAAGGACAAATGCTGTACTTGTATGTTTCCACTCATATTAGGTATTTCGAGACATTAAATTCACAGAGTCAGAAAGCAGAATGATATTTGCTAGGGCTGGAGAGACGGGAGAATAGGAAGGTAGTGTTTATTGGGTACAGAGTTTCAATTTGGGAAGATGAAAAAAAAGAAAGAAAAAAAGAAAAAGAATTATTCTCTTGCTGATATTGGGAGAAGGAGATATCTTTGACAAATGGAAATTTTCTTTATCCATGGAAATTTACATACAAAACAAAAACTTGTGCCCTGTTTCTAAAGGCTTTCCTGTGTCTGCTGATTCTCAATGATCTTTAGCCCAAAATAATCCATAGATCAAAGAGGTATATTTTGAGGTGGCATATTCTGACACCCCTTATCCATTGTTCTTTTTTTTTCCACTACCTTCAACAATTAAAGGGCATTACTTGGCACAAAGCAATTGGAAACACAGACAAAGGTAGCAGACGTCATAATGGGTCACATGGAAAGTCTGCCATCTTGATGATGCAGGGCATGCTTCATTAATTATTAGATTACCATAAAAATGAAGAAGAAAAATAATATGGAAAAATATAGTAGGCAATCAGTCAAATACCAAAAAATTGCCTGTAGACCCTCAGGTTGGGTTCAATGACAGTGGGTCCAATATTGAACTACTTTCATATTTCTTTCAGGAATATGTTCAGGCAGGTCCAGAGGTAAAGTGATATTCAATCACGGTATGGTAGTTAGAAAAAAATCTTAATTTCTATAGTATGATTTTCCCTCTTGAAAAAAGAATCCAATTATGTCTAAGATCTATTCTATCTTTAAAGCTCTATTTTTAGTAGAGTAGGTTTTTTGGCTGGCACAACCATCCAATAAGTATAAGAGAATTATAATTGCAATAAAATGATTTTTATAAAACAACTTTAGCACACTGTTACAGCATAAATTAAACAATTGTGAAATGGACATTGATACGTATTGCATAAAAATGTTTTACTTTGAGTCTGCTTCACAGCCAACTATAAATATACCTTTTGTACTTTCTTTAGTAGAGCTTAAAACAAAGCTATAGTATCCCTGTTAGGGCAGTCCTGAACTTAACCAACCAGCTGTACTTCTCTTACACATTTCCTGTGGGTGCTGAAGGTTTTCTAAAAATTATCAATGCCAGGGATCTGCAAACATTTTCCATAAAGAGTCAGATAGTAAATGTATTTGGCTTTGCAGGCCACGTGGTCACTGTTGGAGCTACTCAACTTGCCACTGTAGCATAAAAGCAGCCACAGATGATACACAAATCAATAACCTGGGATATGATCCAATAAACTTTATTTACAAAAACAGGAATCAAACTGAATTTGGCAACAGGCTGCCATTTGCTGATATCTGGTATATTCAAAAGACTGAACATGATAGCATAAATATAAGAGAGTGAATCATTACTGTATTGTTACTTCAACATGAGAACAAATTCAAAATGTGTAGACAAAGAGATGAAACTGACAAATTTTTTTCCAATGGAGTAAGTGCCTTTTGCATTTCCATTTATCTTTCCCAGTGGACTCTCGTAAGATGCAATGAATTTTGTTTTTTTTTTTTTTTGTCACATCCTTTGGGATAAGAAACTACTGTAGGGGCAAAACAAATTTTCCCTTCCCTCTAAAGTGCTAAACAACTGACAATATACAGATTAAAAAGAGAAAAGGCATACAAATGTATTAATGTACATAAGCATGGGAGCCATATAAAATATAAGACTCAAAGAAGGGCCAGATGGTTGAGGCTTAAACATCCTATTTATGAGGAGACAAAAATGGGAGGTGTAGGCAATTTTGAGGAGTAGTAAATAATAATTTTGGGGAATTGAATGACCCAAAGAGCAGAAAATAGTTTGTAAATGATTGTCTTTGGAAGCTAAATGGGACCTGTAAGTTATGACAGAAGGTGTGGGGCAGAAATCCACTGTGAACAAAGATTGTTTTATTATGCAGATAAAGTTTCTTAGGTAATCTCTAGGATCTGCCCTCTGAAAAATAGAGGAAAAGTCTATCTGGGCATGGTGACTACATTAAGTTTTTTCTCTTCTCCAGTATTAAACTTTCCCAGTTAGTTGATGAGATTCCTAGGGAGGGCATCTTAAGACAACCGCATTTCTTTCAGAAGTTTTCCTCAGTCAGAGGAAGGAACTTCCAGAGAGAACCCCTCCCTGTGCTTGAGGATGTGGGGAGAAACAAGGGAGGGTTAGAAAGTTCTTGGTTCTGAGGCAGCTTCTAAGGCCTTCCAATTTCCTTTATTTCAAAAATGTTCAGCATGCCAAAGCACCTCATACTTTGGGGTATTATTCTCTGCACCCCAACACTACCTTTGACTTATGAAGCAATTAGCTCAGTAATTATCATGGAAATTGTGTTGAACCTCTAGATCAATTTTGGAAGAACTGACAACAACATTGAGTCATTCTATCCATGAATATGGAATATCATTGCGTTTGTTTAGACTTTTTATTTTCATTAGAGTTTTGTATTTTTCTTGTGTAGATCTTATACATATTTTGTTAGATTTATTCCTACATATTTCACTTTTGTGGTGCTAATTGGGTTTTTAATTCCAAATTCCAATAATTCCAATAATTATTGTTGGCCTATAGGAGATTGACTGGCTTTTGCAGTTTAACCTTGTATTCTGTGGCCTTGCTATAACTTATTAGTTACAAGATTACGTTGATTTGGGGATTTTATACATATATAATCATATCATTTGTGAAGAAAGACAGTTTTATTTCTTCCCCCTTAATCTGTACATGTTTTATATCCTTTCCTTGTATTATTGCATTAACTAGAACTTCCAGTACATTGTTGAATAGAAGAGGAGACATCTTGCCTGCTTCTTGATCTTAAGAGTAAATATATTTTCTCACCATTAGGCATGACGTTAGCTAAAGGTTTTTCTTTTTTTAAGATACCCTTTATCAACTTGAGAAAGTTCCCTTCTACTCCTAGTTTGCTGAGGATATTTATCCCAAATGGGTTTTGGATTTTGTCAATTTTTGTGCATATACTGATACAATCATATGATATTTTTCTTTTCATTAATTCATTTTTAAATGTTGAGCCATTCTTGTATACCTGGAATAAGTTCCATTTGGTAATCACGATGTATAATTTTGTTAATACATGATTGGATTCAATTTCCTAATATTGGATTCAATTTCCTAATATTTTGTTCAGAAATTTCTGCATCTATGTCTTTGAAAAATATAGATATCTGGTTTCCTTTTCTTATAATGTCTTTACCTGGTTTTGGTGTCAGGATAATGCTGGCCTCAGAGAATGAGTTAAGAAGTGTTCCTTCTGCTTCCCTTTTTTGAAGAGACTGTAGAAAACTGAAATATTTCTTCTTTAAATGTTGAGTAGAATTCAACTGTGAACACTTGGAAACCAGTACTTTTTTGGGAAGTTATTAATTATTGATTCAACTACTTTAATATATATATAAGCCTATTCAAATTATCTATTTCTCTTTGTACAGATTTTGGTAGATTTTTCCTTTCAAGGAGTTGGCCCATTTTATCCAAATTTACCAAATTTGTGGGCATAGAGTTGTTCATAATATTCCTTCATTATCCTTTTAATGTCTGTGGAGTTAGCAGTAATTCTTTCCTTTCATTTCTGAAAGGAAATTTGTGTCTTCTTTGTGTTTCCCTTGGTTAGACTAGCTAGAGGCTTATCAATTGTATTGACACATTCAAAGAACCAGCTTTTGCTTTCATTTGGTTTTCTCTATTTTTTTAAAATTTTAATTTCATTGTGTCCTGCTCTCATTTTTTATGATCTCTTTTCTTCTGCTTTTTTTTTAAGTTTCATAAAATAGAAGCTTCAGCTACTCGTTTTGAGTCTTCTTTTCTAATATATGTATTTCTTTCTTTTTTTTTTTTTGAGACAGTGTCTTGCTCTGTCACCCAGGCTGAAGTGCAGTGGCACAATCTCGGCTCACTGCAACCTCCACCTCCCGGATTCAAGCGATTCTTCAGCCTCAGCTTCCCGAGTGGCTGGGATTACAGGCACCCACCACTGTGTCCAGGTAATTTTTGTATTTTTAGTAGAGACGAGGTTTCACTATATTGGTCAGGCTGGTCTCAAACTTCTGACCTCGTGATCTGCCTGCTTCGGCCTCCCAAAGTGCTGGGATTACAGGCATGAGCCACCGCGCCTGGCCTAATATATGTATTTCAATGCTATGATTTTTCCCTATAAATAGTGCTTTTGCTATATGTCAAAAATTTTGACGTTTTACTTTCATTTTCATATACTTAAAAGTATTTTGATATTTCTCTTCAGACTTCTTTTTTGAGCCATGTGTTATTTACCAGTGTGGTGTTTAATCTGCAAATATTTTGATATTTTTCAGCTTTCAGATTTTGTCTCATGTATTGTGAGTCACGTCCATGTATATTAAGCATGTTATGTCTCCTTGACGAATTGACCGCTTTATCTTAACGTAATGTTCTTCTTCATCACTGATAATTTTTCTTTCTCTGAAATCTGCTCTGTCTGTAATTAATGTATAGCTAGCTACTCCTGCTTTCTTTTGATTAGTATTAGTATATCTTTCTCTGTCCCTTTATCTTCAATCTGTCTCTATATTTAAAGTGGGTTTTGTAGACACCATATGGTTGGATCTTCTTTTTTTAAAACCCATTCTGACAGTATCTGAATTTAATTGCTATATCTAGACCATTTGCATTTAAAACAACTAATGATACAGTGAGACTAAAATCTACCAAGTTTGAGTTTGAAACTGTTTTGCATCTGTAGCACTTGTTCTTTGTTGTTGTTTCTAATCCTCCCTCATTTTCTCTCTTCTCTGGTTTAAATTGAGCATTTTATATATTTCAATTTTTCTCTTCTATCTGAATATATCAATTTTTCCTTCTCTTTCTTCTTTTTTTTTTTTGAGACGGAGTTTTGCTCTTGTTGCCCAGGCTCGAGTGCAATGGCATGATCTCGGCTCACTGCCACAACCTCTGCCTGTTGGGTTCAAGGGATTCTACTGCCTCAACCTCCCGAGTAGCTGAGATTATAGACATGCGTCACCCACCCAGCTAATTTTGTATTTTCAGTAGAGACAGGGTTTCCCCATGTTGGTCAGGCTGGTCTTGATCTCCCAACCTCAGGTGATCCGCCTGCCTTGGCCTTCCAAAGTGTTGGGATTACAGGCATAAGCCACTGCACCCAACCCAATTATTCCTCTTTTTAAACAACTGCAGTGGTTGACAAAGAATTTATACCAGAGTTACACTAATCTAAATATACCTGAAAATCATATTATCCCATTTCATGGGTAGTCCAGAAGAGGATTTGCAATTCCTTCCTCCCATCTTTATAATATTGCTATCATTTGTTTCACTTACTCATAAGCTATGGTAATTTAATATACTGCTGATATTATTATTTTGAGCAGTTATCTATTGAATCAATTAAGACTAATTTCAAAGTTATTTTTACCTTCAATTATTTATCCTCTAATGTTCTTTCTTTTTGTATTAATAGATCCATAATTTTAGTTGTATATTAAATTATATTAGGCATATATTGTAACATTTTAGGTGTATATTATATGCATATATAAGCATACACACAAAAATAAAACACATATGTGAAACTTTAAAACCCATTCCAATAATCTCTATTTTTCTATATAAAGAATATATTATATATGTACTTATTTCTGGGAATGAGTAAAATTGCACTATAATGCCATCAGAATTTTAAAAATCAAATATATGAATTGGGTGTGGTAGGAGTATGTTATTCAGAGATTAAATGAGGTAAGTTCATTTGTCCCAGGCAAGCATGAGGGAACTAGACTTCGGTTAAAGCATCTATGACTTCAACTCCTGTTTGCAATTACCAGATGGAACTTATCTACAGATTAATTAACAGTGGGGGAAGTTCTGGATCAAGTGACTGGCTGACATAGTAGCACTGGTTCCAGGAGGCACACAATAGATTGGTCCCCAATTGATTAGTAAAATGATAGATGATTGCACCATGAGAATATTGGGTATTTAGAGGCCTATGCATAGTTTCCTGTTATTTTCCTGTCCCCAATTTTCCTGCATAAAAACGTATGTCTCAGGACATATTTGTTATGTATATAGTTACGTTTTCACAAAGTATAATTAAAAAATATATAATTTTAAATAAGTCATAGGAAAAGGTTAACATATAAGAACATGTTGTTTTAGGAATTAGAAAAAATTTAATTTTCAGTTTATATCCATATATGATTTTAGAGGGATACTAATAAAAACATTTTCAAAATATTATATTAAAATGAACATTCTTTGACAAAAGTAAAAGGAAATATTAATTCAAGAAGGAAAGAATGATAATGTCAAATGGTCAAATGCTAAATGAGACTTTGGTCATCTACATGGATAACAGTTTCAAGTTACTATCATATGAAGGAATAATTGAATACATCTATAGGCATATGAAAGAATTTAGATGCCAACTAAAAAGTATGCCAGTGAATAATAAAAGAATCTTTCAGACCAATACCAGCTATAAATATTTGTGATTAAATACTAAATAAAATACTATCAAACATAATCCAACACCACATTAAGAAAATAATATGCCATGGACAAGTAGGATTCATTCCATAAATGGAAGCATGGATGCAAAATATCTCCACTGCTATTTAATCTTACACTAGAAGCATTTGCTATTGAAAGCAGAACAAATAAACCAAATATAGGCATAAAAATTAAACAGAGAAATAACATTTCCATTATTCTGTAGATGAAATCTGAAAAACCTTAGAGAAACAATAATCTTTAGCAAATAACACAATTACTTAACACAATAAAATAATTCAATAAAGGAGCTGGAAGAAATTAACATACAATTGGCCAGGCGCACTGGCTCACTCCTGTAATCCCAGCACTTTGGGAGGCTGAGGCAGACGGATGACTTGAGGTCAGGAGTTTGAGACCAGCCTGGCCAACATGGCGAAACCCCGTCTCTATTAAAAATATATTTAAAAAAAAAATTAGCTGAGCATGGTGACGCATGCCTGTGATTCCAGCTTGAACCCAGGAGGCGGAGACTGCAGTGAGCGGAGATCGCACCACTGCACTCCAGCCTTGGACAACAGCAAGACTCTGTCTCAAAAAAAAACAACAACAACAACAACAAAAAATTAACATACAGAACATACAGAAATCAAGAGCCTTAATATATCCTTAAAAACATAATTTAGTGTATATAATGCTAGAGAAAGTGCCACATACAATAACACCACAGAAGATAACATACTTAGGAATAAATGTAACAAGAAATGTGCAAAACCTACAATGCATCAAACTTAAAAATCCTCCTGAAAGACACACACACAGATTTAAGAAATGAAAAAGTATCCTTTTCTTGAGTAGGATGGCTCAACATCATAAAGATGTTATTTTCTTAATAATTTTATTTGTAAACTTAATGTTATCACAAGAAACATTTAACAAAACCTTTTTTTTTTTTGAGATGGAGTCTTGCTCTGTCACCCAGACTGGAGTGCAGTGGCACGATCTCAGCTCACTGCAACCTCTGCCTCCTGGGTTCACGCAATTCTTCTGCCTCAGCCTCTTGAGTAGCTGGAACTATAGGCATGTGCCACCACACCTGGCTAATTTTTGTATTTTTAGTAGAGACGGGGTTTCCCCACATTGCCCAGGCTGGTCTCAAACTCCTGACTTTGTGATCCGCCCACCTTGGCCTCCCAAAGTGCTGGGATTACAGGCGTGAGCCACTGCGCCCAGCTAACAAAATATTTTAGGGAGTTAGATTAGCTGACTGAAGTTCATATGGAGTAATCAATGTTCAAGAAGAGCAATAAAAACCCCCAGCAGAAAGTGTGTAGACAGCTAGAAGGGGCTGTGAAGGAAGAAATCAACCTCATCCTCAGACAGTTCTGGGTCCTGGGACAAACTCTAAATGCTTGTAATTTCTCAAGTGATAAGAATGCCTTTGTTTTTCATAGGGCACCCTTCATACCACGTGTAATTGGCGTGATCTCTAGGGTGAGGGGAAGGGGAAACTGAGTTCAACCACTTGGTCAATTAATCAATAAGCTCCAATGCAAACTTTGGACATCCAGGAACTTGATACTAGCCTGTATATCATGGCAAAACCCAATCTCAACAAAAAAGCAAAAATTAGCTGAGAGTGGTGGCAAGCACCTGTAATCCCAGCTACTCAGGAGGCTGAGGTAGAAGGACTGATGGAGCCTGGGAGGTCAAGATGGCAGTGAGCTGTGATTGCACCATTGCCCTGAGGTTTGGGTGATAGACCAAGACCGTGTCTCAAAAAAAAAAAAAAAAAAAAATATATATATATATATATATATATATAGACACACACACACACACCTGGACTGTGAAGTTCCCATAGGCTTCCCTGGATGACAGTATTCTATGTGTTGTCACACATTGTGGCCAAGAGGAGATAAGGTGGATGATTCCACAGGGAAAGGATTACCAGGATTTCTGTTTGCATACCTCAGACTTTGTCCCACATGTCTCTCCCTTTGGCTGGTTCTAATTTGTATCCTTAACATGCTACATGTAACCATGATTATAACAGGTCTCAGTGAATTCTGTGACTCTCTCTAGCAAATATCAAACCTGAGGATGATTTCAGGAAACCTCACACTTACAGCTGGTGTCAGAAATATTGGGAAGCCTTGGCATTCTCAAGGTCTGTGCCCTATTAGGAGAACCCACCCCCAATGGTTAAAGTGGGTTCTTTTCTATTTCCCTAAGTGTCTTGGCTGGTTTGAGAAATAAAGGGAAAGAGTACAAAAGAGAGAAATTTTAAAGCTGGGTGTCCAGGGGAGACCTCACATGTTGGCAGGTTCCGTGATGCTCCCTGAGCCGTAAAACCAGCCAAGTTTTTATTAGCGATTTTCAAAAGGGGAGGGAGTGTATGAATAGGATGTGGGTCACAGAGATCACAAGCTTCACAAGGTAATAGAATATCACAAAGCAAGTGGAGGCAGGGCGAGATCACAGGACCACAGGATGGGGCGAAATTAAAATTGCTAATGAAGTTTCGGGCACGCATTGTCATTGATAATATCTTATCAGGAGAGAGGGTTTGAGAGCAGACAACCTGTCTGACCAAAATTTATTAGGCAGGAATTTCCTCGTCCTGATAAGCCTGGGAGCGCTACAGGAGACTGGGGCTTATTTCATCCCTTTGGCTCTAACCATAAAAAGTGGACGCCTCCAAGGGGGCCATTCATAGACCTACTCTCAAGGCGCATTCTCTTTCTCAGGGATGTTCCTTGTTGAGAAAAAGAATTCAGCAATATTTCTCTGATTTGCTTTTGAAAGAAGAGAAATATGGCTTTTTTCTGTCCGGCTCACTGGAAGTCAGAGTCCAAGGCCATCTCCCTTGTTCCCTGAAGATTGCTGTTATCCTGTTCTTTTTTCAAGGTGCCCAGATTTCATGTTGTTCAAACACACATGCTCTACAAACAATTTGGGCAGTTAATGCAATCATCACAGAGTCCTGAGGCGACATACATCCTCCTCAGCTTACGAAGGTGATGGGATTAAGAGATTAAGGTAAAGACAGGCATAGGAAATCACAAGGGTATTGATTGGGGAAGTGATAAGTGTCCATGAAATCTTCACAATTTATGTTCAGAGACTGCAGTAAAGATAGGCGTAAGAAATTATAAAACTATTAATTTGGGGAACTAATAAATGTCCATGAAATCTTCACAATTTATGTTCAGAGACTGCAGTAAAGATAGGCATAAGAAATTATAAAAGTATTAATTTGGGGAACTAATAAATGTCCATGAAATCTTCACAATTTATGTTCTTCTGCTGCGGCTTCAGCCAGTCCCTCCGTTCGGGGTCCCTGACTTCCTGTGACAGTGCCCTTAACCTCAGAGTTTGGGTAACACAGGTAGAGGTCAAGCTGTTTTAGATTTTAAATATACAGTAAAGCATTGATAAAGAACCTAATGCATTATGGGTGCATGAAAACACAATAAAACTAGTGAAACAGAATTGAACCCCTAGAAATAGATTCAAGTACATAAGAAAATTTAGTATATGATAAAAGTGACAACTGAGATCACTGGATAAAGGTGGATGTTTTAATGAATGGTGAAAATGGGTAGCTATCTGGAAAAATGATGAATTTAGATCCATACTTCAAACCATACATGAGAATAAACCCCAAATGAATCAGGCATATAAACATATATTCATATATACATAAACACACATCTATATGCATACAAACTGAAAAGGAAATTAATTCTTCTCTAATTATTGGTGTGGGGAAATGGTTTCTAAGTATGACTCAATACACATACGCAATGGAAAGTCAATAAACTTGACAGTACATTTTTTTGATAAGAAATATTTTTCAGGGTAAAAAAAATCCATAAGTAAAGTCAAGAAGAAACAGACTGAGTGAAATTATTTGCAACATAAAAGATAAAGGGTTAATATTCTTCACATGTTAAAAAAAACTCTATAGGGGAAAGAACACTGAAAACAGAGAAAACAAGGTGCAAATAAACGAATTTTTGAAATGAGCAAAATATATGAACTGCATTTAGACACCATTTCTTACCTATCATATTGGCAAAAATCTTTAGAAGTTCAGCAACACATACACTTAACTGGTACATTCTCACACTGTCCTGGTTGGACCTCAAACTGGTAGAACTCCTGGGAATTAATTTGGGCTATGTATGAATATAAATGTAAGCACACATACACACATATATTTCTAGCAATCTTGTTTCTAAGAATTGAGATGCTGAGAAAGCACACAGAGACACTCTGTGCTGTTTATCAGAGTAGCTCTCTGATAAATATTTTAGTACTAAATAATTATAAATGGTCCCGACTTATGACGATTGAATTTACAATTTTTTGACTTTACAATGTGACACACATTCAGTAGAAACCCTTTGCATACTCATACAACCATTCTGTTTTTCACTTTCATTACAGTATTCAGTAAATTATATGAGATATTCAATATTCAACACTTTAATAAAATAGGTACTGTGTCAGATGACTTTGCCCAACCATAGCCATAGGCCACTGTAAGTGTTCTGAGCATGATTAAGGAAGGCTAGACAAAGTCATGATGTTCTGTAGGTGAAGTGTATTATATATTCTTTCAACTTAAGACATTTTCAACTCATAATGAGTTTATTGGGACGTAACCTCATCATAAGGCAAGGAGCATCTGTAATTAAAAGTACAAATACATGAGAAACACTTCTAGACTTTACATTATAGTGAGTAAAAATACCCCCAACTGTGACTTTTTTAATTTGGAAAAAAATAA
Organism: Colobus angolensis palliatus; assembly: GCF_000951035.1. NCBI lineage: Eukaryota > Metazoa > Chordata > Mammalia > Primates > Cercopithecidae > Colobus > Colobus angolensis. Next base: position 2,711,193 of record NW_012117866.1, on the reverse strand, counting down.
TTTGGCTGTCTGGAGAATTGGCCTGCCTCCCCTTTACCACTCCAGCACTTCAGGAGTGCTGGAGCCGAAGTGTTAAGGCTCTCAAGTTAAGAGCCATTAACTTGAGGATAATACCTTTTTCTTAGCAAAACTGAAACTACCAAATAAATTTTTATTTTAATTTTACATTTCTTGACTCAATTGAGTATTTTTTTCTTTCATGAATAGGCCTTTGCTTAAATATTTTTTCCCCAACAATTATAAAAAATGCTTTCAAGCATTTGTTGCTGCTCCTTTGTAGCACTATAAAGCTTATATATGACAGACTCTGGGCTCAGATTTATGTTAGAAACGACAACCGACCATAGTCTGTCTTATCAAATGCTGACTACCATCCACCAATTATTCAGATATTCTGACAGCAGCATTCAAATATCTCTAAACCAATAAAATACAGTAATACTATATATAAACTATTAAAATTATTTATTTTACTACTAAAAATGTTCAACATTGTGTATCAATGAGATATCCACCTGATAATAATGTCTAGATTAAACGTAAAACAAAAAATGCATCTTAATATTTCCAACAATTTCATAAAATTCTGCATTTTAATTTCTGTAGATATTTTCTCCAAAAATATGTGTTATTTATTCCTAATGCTTTTTAGCTAAACACAGATAAAAGCAAATGACTTCATCAACTCTTCTTTTCCCACATTTTATAAGTTAGTTCAGGGTTTTTAAATATATATTTATATATTTCAGAACAGGCAAAAAATTAAGGATTTACTAACCCACTTCACTTATTCATGTATTGAACACAACAATCCATTGGCCCTCATTAACTCCTAAGTTTCCTGTAATCTGATATCAATGTCACAAATATATAGGCTTTCATGTCTCTCCATGCATTGCTGTATCTGACCCAGAGCCCTTCTTGTACAAGTCCTCCCTGGCACTTGCCTGGTTGTGGCAGTCACTGCTCAACTGCACTGTGTCTGTGCAGCTTCAGCCTTTCACTGTACTCTCACACTCAACTTTCAATGGCATCTCTCATTGTGAAACCTCCTAAGGTGTCCTGCTGGGGGACTAAGTTCATGCTCCTCAGCAAAAGATTCAAGAAATGTTCTGGTGTGGACCTGTAAGCATACCTGGATCTGTCCAACCTACATCACATCATACTGTACAATCAATGAATGCCACAGCCACAGCAAACTGCAGGCTCCTCTCTGAAGGTGAACTGCTTTTCAGTTCTCCCTTCCTGTTCAAGTGCAGTCCTGTTGGCTTAACTGGTTTTCCTCCTAGTGTGATCTCTGAAGCCTCACCCAACCTTCGTGACATATCCAAGCAGATTTAGGCATCCTGCCTTGAGTTCTCATTTTTATGATAGGAGGTAAGGTTTCTGAGTAATTACAAACGTGACTTGTGAATTAGACAGGTCTGGATTTCAATTCTGGCATTTCTGTTGTTTTGCTATGTGACTATAAAAGCAATTTAGCTCTTTTATGAAATGTGATAAAAACTGAAAGCAATCAGACCCATTGTGTAGGGCTGTTGTAAGGATAAAAACATTCAGCACATAAAGAATGACACACGGTGCCAGGAATAGAATCAGTGCCCTGTCTCTCCCTTTCTCTCCCTTTTTTCTCCCTTTTTCTCTTTTGTATGTGTCAGCTAATATTGTATCTATCCTAATCCTCACTATGCTGTATCACTTTTGTGCTTTTGTGCTTGTGTGTTTATGCGTCTTAATTTCTCATAAACAGTGACCTTCTTGAGGGCATGGAAGATAACACTATGTCTTTTTGTCTTTATATTAATCATAGTCACTGGCAGGCATTAGATGCATAGTAATTGATTGTTAATCATGTGATGTGAAAAAGGCGAGGGAAATAGACAACAAAAGAAAGAGGTGCTTTTTGCATCGTGAGGTGCCAGGTACTTATGGCAGCATCCTGGTGGCCAATTTAGCTGTTATCATAACCTCTTTAGAAATCTACTTCTGCTGTCCAACATAAATAAAAACATAGCAGCAAAACTCCAGAAACAGGTAGCTCTACCTTTAGCAGTGAGATGTGGCAGTGTGATAGCAAGAAACGCTCTAAAATTAATCCTTAAGTCGATCATGCTATGATAAATAGAATTACAAAACTGCTGCGTTGCCAGATGGTCTCTATAAGTAAATTTAGTTTCTCACAATTTTTATATAACAAAACATTTTGTAAATGAATTATTAGCAAATGTGTAGGGTGTACACATGATCTTCGTTGGATGATGTAGGCCAATGTGGGGTGACTGTGGGTGGTGTGGGAAACCTAAATACTGATGGCAAAACCTAAACTACGGTCTTGACAAGCATAGGAGAAATGCTCATCTAAGATCTTTTAGAATGTAGGCAAAGAGGAAATATAGTAGATGAACAGCTAAACCCCGGGTTAAATCAAAAGCCCTATGCAGGCTGGGTAGAGCCTAGCTTTCCCATTTTGGTTACAAATTACTACCATCAGCACATTTGAGAGTTGCTGAGAAACGTAGCGGACTGCTAGAATTACAGTCTACATTTGAAGATGTGTACATGATCTTAATACACATAAAAAATGGAGATGCACAACATAAGCACTGACCTGCCCTGTGACTAAGACTGTGGCAGGGAAATAAGTGCTTAAAGCCACAAGGAGAGATGTCCCACGTGTGGGCTTTGCTTAAGAAACCACTTCACACAAATGTATCCTTCTGTAACATGCTTAGGAGAATGGCCCCAGCTGTTGTATATCAATAACATGCAGTGCCACTAGCCAGGCTAGTGAGGTCACTGAGCCTTATAGACAGTCAAAGCTTCAAAAATCTTGGTGTGCCCACTGACAATTCAAAGTCCAAACGTACATAGGTTTGAGGAGCTTTGGCTATATGATCTCCAATTTCTATTTATTTGACTGCCCTCTTTTATCTTGCTTTATTCATAGTACTTTCAACTCCAAAGGATGCACACAAATTTGGTAATCCAAGGTGCTGGTGATTAGTTGAAGTCTTCAATCTGGATTCAGTCCTTAACCCTTAACGTTGATTTTCTCCCAAAACTCTCTTTGATACTCACAAGCAACTAAAAACGTATGATGATGTCAACAACAACAACAAAAAAGTTGCTATGCACCCGGCTCCTTTCAGATAATCTGCTGCAATGTTTTCTGGTTTGTGTACTTTGGCTCTCACTCCATCTGAGAAGTAGTGGGATTTATCTCACTTCTAAAAGGCAGGGATAAACCACACCCTGAGACTTCCAGAGGCTTAATTCTTTCTGACCTTTTCCTAAAGTTGGAAGACAATTTCCTTAGATAAATCCCAAAATAGCTGTAGGAATTCAGCATGAAAAGATCTCATCCACATAGTTTTGTCTAATGAATTCCCAAATGGTGCATCACCGCACATTAACCTACATCATCCAATGAAGATCATCTATCTTTTCTCTAAAAGTAATGAACACAGGAGTGATGGCGCTCAGCCGAAACTTTTATTTTTTTAAGTATAATATATCTAGAAGAACAGTTACAGCAAAACCACAACCTGAACAGTAGACTGCCTTACTTTGTTGGTAGGTCAGGTTAACACTGTTGTGTGTGTGTGTGTGTGTGTGTGTGTGTGTGTGTGTGTATTTATATATATGGGTATGTAACACAGGGAAAACATTAGTCAAGTTTAGACTAGTTCACAAAAATCAGCAACAGAAAGGAAATGTAAAGCTACCTCATCTATAAATATGTATTTGCATACTTATTGTATTAGTCTCTTCTCACACTGCTAATAAAGACATACCCAAGACTGGGTAATTTATAAAACAAAGATGCTTCATTGACTCACAGTTCCAAATGGCTGGGGAGGCCTCACAAGCATGCTAGAAGGCAAAGGAGGAGCAAAGTCACATCCTACATGGCGGCAGGAAAAAGAGCTTATGTAAGGGAACTCCCCTTCATATAACCATTAGATCTCGGGAGACATATTCACTATCATGAGAATAGCACAGGAAAGACCCACCCCCATGATTCAATTACCTCCACTGGGTGCCTCCCATAACATGGGAATTATGGGAGCTACAATTCAAGATGAGATTTGGGTGGGGACACAGCCAAACCTTATCACCTATACATGCCTCTATCTACAGAATTCCACTTTGCTGCATACAAAGCAATGCACTGAGCTAACCAGTGGTTTTCTCATCACTTTTGAGTCAATGCCATGGAAATGTTTCAACTTGGTTAATTACTCATGTCTTGGGTAACTATATTAGCTATAAGATTGGCTAATGGCTAAAATTTTTCTACTGATTTAACAGAGGTTTAGTAATCAAAGAGAAGAAACCATGAAAAGTCCAGAAGCATGAATTTATACCAATGGAGGTCTAAATAATTAAATCATGGACTAAGCCCTCTACTCATAAGTAGTACTTTAATACTCCTGACAGTGACCGCTCTAAGCAAGAACTGGGTTCTGCCTAAATCAGTACTTGGAATTTACAAATCACAAAACAGTTGTATTTTGTTTAGCTCTCATAGAAAAGAAATCCCAAATCAATCACTCTAGCCCATTTATTTGAATGGGTGACCCTTGTCAGGCATGCCTCTGTTCTCAGCAGAACTACTGGTTAGATGTTCCTGGTTCACATATGCATACATCTTGGATCAACTGGGATAAGTCACCTACACGCTGCTTGAATAATAACTGATTCTCCATCCATCACCTGGTAAGTGTGAACCTGTTCATTCTCCAAGCCCATTCATTCTCAATCACTTGCACCAGAAAATAGATCGACACTGCAGAACTCCATTTCTGAAAGCAAAACAGTTACTTCAAGTTAACATGTTGATTTAGGGATTTATACTGAGCACTACATTCCAAAGTGATAGCAATCATGTTTTGTTGTTGTTGTTGTTGTTGTTTGCTTATTTTAATGGTGTTATTAAACATTGCTGAACTCCCCTCAACCTTTGTAAACTAACTCACAATCCACAAATACATACATTCTTCAAAGAGGAAAACTATGATGATGACAATATTTCTGTACAAATTTAATTTTAAAGTACATCACAAATGAAAAAGAAATGAAATCTATTTTGCTTATAAATCTAGAGAATAAATGGAGAGCACAAGTTGTATTTCAATGTTTAAAGGGGAGCTAATTGAAACATTGATATAAAACTTGTACTAATTATCTACATTCACCACTAGACATAAAAATGCATTACACATTGAAAGTCCTACTAAACAATCATTTTATAAAATATGGAGCAGGCTTGGGTAACTCACAATAAAATATTTTGTTGGGAATAACCATTGAATATAATCTGCTAAATACTAAATATGCTTTTATTTTACAATTTAGTCTGTATCAGGGTTTCTCCCCATTAGTAGTATTAGTATTTTGCACCAAATAATTCTTTGTTGGGAGTGTCCTGTGCATTGCAAAATGTTTAGCAGCATCCTTGGCTTCTGCACAGAAGATGACAGTAACGTGCCTCCTCCCAGGCATGACAGCCCAAAATGTTTCCAGATATTGCCAAATATCTCTTGGGGGTGCAAAGTCACCTCCAGCTGAAAACTACTGGCCTATTTGAATAAACAAACAACTGGAAGATCAGAGTTGGAAATCTACCAGCTAGGCAAATAATTAATTAGTAGTTCACGAATTTATTCAACTTTTCCTGAGCCCATTTCACGGGCCAGGCACTGTGCAAAGAACAGATGGTATAAAAGTGACAAGACATTTTCCCTCCCCTGCCCATAAAAGGCATACAGTTTACTGGAATAGGAAAGACAACAAATGTTGCACACCCAGGCTTCCACTGCAGAAGGGCCAGGCTGGCGTTTGGAGATATGGATGTCTTTGGGGCTTTCATGGGAAGCTGCTGAGGGCTCTTAAACTGGGGATCCTATGATCTGTCTAACCTGTATTTCAGAAAGCCTTGCCTGTCTCTGCTTCTCAACGAATGGGAAGAGGATAAGTCTGTAGTCACAGCCTGGTTATCAGGCTGTAATTATATCCCAGGGAATGAGTAAAGGAATAAAGAGATGGGACTAGATCCCTGAGAAAGTACTGTGGGACAAGGAAGCATAATTAATGGGTGTTGCTTGGGAAAGGCTGAAGGAGAAGAAAGAACCAGGCAAGAATGCATCTTCCTGTCCTGGCTTTGGCAAGATGTAGATGGTGACCTCGGATAACCTTGAAAAGAAAAAGGGTCTGGATGGGGATTGTTGATGTGAATCTGAGGACTCAGGGGCCAGCTTTCTCTGAACCAAAAAAAAGAAAAAAAAAAAAAACTCCAAAATATTTTCGACATTTACAAAACTAACATTTGAATCATTCAAATTACTGATATCCTTATGAATGAAAAATTATCTTAAAAGTTAAATGTTTTAATAAATTAAATAAATAGAATTTACAAACCTATGAAGTGTCAGGTTTGCCCTCATTACAATTTTTTTAATGAACTTGGTAAAATATTTTTATATCTTTCATCTTAAATCCATTACCCAGTTGTATTAGGTTGGTGCAAAAGTCATTTTGCCATTAATGACAAAAACCACAATGACTTTTGCACCAACTTAACACAATTAATACAACCTAAAACAACATTAGAAGTAATGGTAAAAACTGCAATTACTTTTGCATCAACCTAACACAACTAATACAACCTAATACAACATTAAGTAATGGCAAAAACTGCAATCACTTTTGCAGTGACCTCATATATTTTACATTGGAATGACAGAGCTAATATGCTAAACTTTTAATTATGCATCATTCTCTTAAACATTGCTTTGATTAGCAAAATTAATACAATGAATCTGAGTACCATGGGTTCTTATAATTCATCATCTATATTCTTGATATTCAGCTTTGCTGGGTAAGGAACACCACTGTAAAAGGAATCATGCTTACTCAAACAACGGACTGATCTTCCTAAGCAAGTCAGTGTAGCTTCTCGGCAAGCAGGTGTTTTATCTGAGACCTGGTGTACAGATATACAGAGCAATCATTCTCTTTTTAATCCTTCCTGGAATTAAAGACCAAGTACATATTCTCCACATTTTGGAATCACACAGTCTGCAAATTACTTTATCCGAGTTACAAATTAGCAAATCTCCAACTCTGATTTGAATTTACAGCTCCCCTTTCTGGTTGATTCACTAGGATAATCTGAATCACGGATTTACTATTTAATTTTATTCTCAAATCTTTGCAGATAGTTTCTGTTAGAGAAACTACCACTTTTAGAACCAAATAAATGACCTCAGATTGGACTCTATGTATCTCTCAAGGCTGTGTTTCAATCTATTTCACAACCCAAACAACAGGCAAGGCCATACAGAATTAAATATTTTACAGGTTAAATATGAAGTGCCCAAGTAATTTAAAATGGTACTCTTTGAAGATTATTGCCCATAAATTGCTCTCCATCCATTCTGTTTTACATATCATATGTAGATATAAATAAGATATATATGTAGAAGTAGGTATAGATACAAATATGGATATAGATATGAAAGACAAATAGGTAGATACATGATAGATGATTCATAGACAGGTAGGTAGGTAGATACATAGGTAGGTAGGTAGGCAGATAGATAGTAGATGGATACAAAGGCAAATAGATGAACGTATTTTTCCCTAGAAACTTGAAAGTACAGGTTCAGAAATAATAGAATATTCTTGGTTAAATTATTCCACTAATACTCATGTGTAAATTGAGTCCAATGTTCAACACAGTCATTATTGATTCATTTGATCTTTTATTCAACAATTATTTCTTGAGTTCCCACTGTGTACAAGTCACTACGATTGTAAAGGGGGCATAGCAAAGGGACAAAACAAAGCACCTCATGAATTGGACTTACAGTCTTGTGAGGGAAATCTACAACCACACAGAGACAAATGCTCTGAAGAAGAAAAAATAAAGCAAGGTAAGGCAAGATGGGTTGCTGTACTGAAGTATATCAGACAAGGAGGTGCTGAGGGGTAGATGCTGTAAATGAAATGTTGGGTAGACTAAACTGCGACTGTTGACATCCCCTTCTGATATGATTAGGGTTTGTGTCCCCACCCAAATCTCCTCTTGAATTTTAATCCCCATACTACCCATAATTCCCACGTGGCAAGGGAGAGACTAGGTAGAGGTAATTGAATCATGAGGGCAGTGCTCCCACGCTGTTCTCCTGATAGTAAGTGAGTTCTCATGAGAGTTGATAGTTTTACAAGAGGCTCTTCCCTCCTCTTGGCACTTCTCTCTCTCCTGCTGCCATGTGAGCAGGTCCAAGTTTGCTTCTCCTTCACCTTCCGCCATGATTATAAGTTTCCTGAGGCCTTCCCAGCCATGTGGAACTGTGGGTCGATTATACCTCTTTCCTTTATAAATTACCCAGTCTCAGGCAGTATCCTTATAGCAGTGTGAAAATGGACTAATACACTTTCTCATAAGGGTTTCTGAAAATGAAAGCTTACACGGAGGCAAGACTGTTTCTTAGCACAATCGTATAGAAAATGTCTGCCCTCAGGGGTCTTCACATTTCCTTTCCTTATCCTTGGGTGATATTATCATCCGTCCTCCCTCTTCTAAACTCCATGCCTTCCACAACCTGTACTTGAGAGAATACAGGACAAGGCATTTTTCGGAGGAATTCTACCTTTGATGTCAAAGCACAGCATACTCTTGTGTTATATCACCTCATTTAATTCTTGGAGTAACCCTTGGAAAAAATGCCTCGGTTTCCAAAGTGCTGTTCCCACAGAGTGTTCGAATTGCTACAGCTCCAATTGCAGCAGCAACAACACAAGCAAAATAAAGCAGTAATTAGCAACACAATAATGATGATACTTTTTATTAAGGCTTAATGCCTTACATGTAGTTTTGTCACTGAACCCTCACAGAAGCCTCTGAGAAGAGGTATCATTATTATATACAGTTCACAGATGAGCTGAAGGATTAAAGCAATTTCATACGTTGCTCAAGGTCACATAGCAAACACATGTAAAAACCAAATTGTGAATGTAGGTCAGAATCAGAATCCAAATCCTTAACTACTACAGCATCGAAAATGAAACCAGACAGGAACTTCAAACCCCACTACAGAAGCAGAGAAAGCTATTTGAGCAAACTTATTTACAACATCTTGGAATTATACACCACATATACAGGTGTAGATGATAACACCAAAAAGTCTAAGGCACTAGTGAAATTCCAAGGCTGAGTTCAGTTTTCTTCGACACTTTCTTGCTATTTTGAAGCACCTTCAAGGTTGCCTAATTTATCAACTGTAACATTTCTCAGTGTAGATATTGTGCATGATCTTCAGTAAAGGTTCAATATTTACCAGTAAAATATTTAAAAATAATATTGTTATTTTATATGAGTCCTGAGAATAACTCAAAATGTAGATGAAATAATTCCTTCCCTTTCACCAATAATAAATGCTAAGATTTCAGAAGACACTTGGTTAAATAGAAATAAAACGCAGTAAATATTTTTCAATACTATGCTGAAATTAACTGTGCAGAAATTATAATCTTTGAATTCATATTTATATTCCTAATCTTTCCTAGAGGTATATTATGTACACATACACAGACACACACAAGAAGTACTGTTCACCCTCTCCCAAATGAACTTGGTTCTCTAGTTTCCAGTAAAATAGTGTTATACAATTCTGGGCTAAAGACAACTTATTAAAGTTTTCCCCGTGTAGGGATTCTTAGAGATTTTAATATACTAAGTTCAATTTGGAATCATCAAGGACAGAATAAAGTATACCCGGTTTCCCAACCTTCTGTGATGTTGTTTTTTTTTTTTCTCCCAAACATTACATTGTACTGTTTTCTGGCATGTTGAACAGTTGATAGGCTGTGATATCATTCAACTTCCTTTGTTTTTATTGACCAAAAAGCTTCATATACATATAAGTATGCAACACTTCTAGGGTTACTAGATTTCACAAGTAAAAATAGAGAATGCCATAGTACTTTAAAATTCAGGTAAATGACAGATCTCTGTTTAGTAAATGTGTGTCCAGTTTATCTGGAGTTCAAACTTAACTGGGCATCCTGCATTGTATCTGGTAATCCTAAACATTTTCGAAGAAAAGATGAAAGAGCCATGTCATTCAGTGCATGATAACAGAAACTTAACATCTTGAGTTGATGTAGACAGATCCCCGTACATCAACAACATTTTGAAAATTTACCTACCTATTCTTAGCCCCTAGTTTCATTCAACTATGTCCTTTATGTATACATTACTTTAAAATATATAATGTTGCCAGTTTTAAAATTCTTTTCATTGATTTCCCTGAGTTGTATCCCTACATGATAAGGAACCAACCATAAAGGTATTTACTGGCTAACAGTGAACTAGGCAGTACGTACTCAAGAAAGTTTTTTTTTTTTTTCCCCCACTGTAAAATTGTTCTTTAGAGGAACAAGCAATAACTGATAAAGGCCAAAAAAATTAGTCATTGGATATTCTCAGATGTATATGATGCTTTCCACTGTAGGCATTATTAACATTTTCTCAGAGTTTTCTTTTTCTCACAGTGACTAACACATCATTATTTTTCTTAAGTAACGAAAAGCTGGGAACCCTGCCAAAAGTTATCTTAACAGATGCTATTTTATCATTTCAGTGAATTCTATCATTTTTCACATCCTGGTAATTCTATTTCAGAGGTGGAATGCATGCTGAGTACGGCAGGCTGCTGTTACAAAAATAGACCCGAGAAACACATTAACCTGATAACTCCTCCCATCCTGGGGACCTGGGATGCTGCTGTGTGCCTTGCCTGTGGTGGGATTTTCTGGGAATCCACTGTTTTCTATTTCGTGATTCATTTCAACTCACCTTTTCACTCACGCCTGACGTCAAATTACCTGTAAGGAATCATTAAACTCTTGGTTTCCTGTAGGGAAGATTAACTAATTGTGAATATTTGTGAACTGGGGCAGGGGTTGGGGTGCCAGAACTACAAGTTCTCATTAGTTGCTCCTTCCTGAATTGAACCATTATAGCATTCCCAAAGGACCCCAACAGCCTAAAGGGGCACACTTATTTTTAAATGTTTGCTGAAAAAAACAACAACACTGTAGTTGATACTTGTCTAATCTTTCTTCAAATAAATTGAGACCTGAATCCAACCCTCCTGGATATATGATATCTTTAGTTCTATTACTTTGTTTCTTTGACATACCAGAAAATTTCCAACAAAAGGAAAATCTTGGCTTTTCATAGTTCAGTGCTCATGAGTCCAAATGAATTATCTTTCTCAATAGCAGGAGATTAATAAAATATGCAAAGCATCCCAAATTGGCCTAGACACTGGGAATAATGTTATTTATCCTACGCCCACGTTCCTTCCAGTGAGGAAGGCGGAACGATGAATAATGTGCATGTTCCCAGCTGCTCGTCACTGTCCTTAGGAGTAGACTAAGAGGAACATCATTTCTCAGAAAAAGCCTCCAAGTGTGCAGAGTTGGAGGCGATAGCTATTTTTCATTCTGAGTTTTGCTCATAACAAAGGGCAGTTATTCTTCTACTGTAAAAGGAAGTTCACTCTAGGTAAAGTCACCTTTGGTAGAAGCTTTTATTTCCCAGTCCTTGCTAGATCAAAGTCCGTACTGTGAAGACCCACCTACGGGCAGACAGCAAGGTAACCCTGTGTGTGGAGGGCACTGAATCTCTACAAGGGGGAGGGGGAGGGAGAGAAACAAAAGCCCAACTGACAAAGTTTGAATGGCCCAGAGATACAGGCACAGTTGGAACTATTCAATTAGAACACTGAGTGGGTATTCATTTGCTTTCTTTATTTGTTCTGAAAATTACTACGATGTTTTCATTAGCTGTCCTGTAAAATTGGTGACAAGGGCCCATTTGAGAGAATTCTAATCTGAGAAGCCCCTCTTAAGTGTGAGTGATATTGGAGACTTATGGCCTGAAAAATAAAGAGTCCTCTTTTCTTTCTACGTAATTATGTTTGCAAAACGTGAGGCACAGGGGCACAGTGTGTAGATTTTCAAAGCACAGAGATGAACTTCTAGAATATGCAGGTAGAGAGAAACGTCTACCAGAATCTTTGAATTAGAAAATATTATATATATGAGAATGGGGTGCAGGCCATAAGAACAGCTATTAAATCCCTTATGAAACTGGAGAGGAAGGAAGTAGCATTTCTTTGCCTAAAGAGCTGACAAGACTGGTAAAGCTGAAGCTCATGTTTTTGGCAAAGTGTATGGGTTTTTGATCCTTAAGAAGCAGAAAGAATTTACTCAGGCTAACAAATTACCAATCTTTGATGTGTCTGCAATGTTATTTTTTCCTATAAACTTAGAATTTAAAAGGTCTTTTTTTTTTTTTTCCTGAATCTGAAGTCCAAGAATCTGGAGTTTATATTAAAAGACATATCACTATTTTGCATTAATATTAATTTGGTTGCATTCAATAAGTATTCAACTGCAAATCTGATCCTTCATATGTTCTGAAAAAAATATGTACAAGTCATGGCAATCTTTTTTTTTTGAGACAGAATTTTGCTCTTGTTGCCCAGGCTGGAATGCAATGGCGCTATTGGCTCACCACAACCTCCACCTCCTGGGTTCGAGCAATTCTCTGACTCAGCCTCCTGAGAAGCTGGGATCACAGGCATGCGCCACCACACTCAGCTAATTTTGTACTTTTAGTAGAGACAGGGTTTCTCCATGTTGGTCAGGCTGGTCTCGAACTCCCGACTTCAGGTGATCTGTCCGCCTCGGCCTCCCAAAGTGCTGGGATTACAGGCCTGAGCCATTGCGCCCAGCTGGCAATCTTTAATACTAAGAGAAACAAGTCTGTTTTGGCCTGACCATACTAGTTCCAAACTAAATTTTATATGTAAAAATGAGAGGTTGACATCTACACAAAATATATTAAAATATGTTCTATCAGTTATAGCTACACATATATAGTGGTTACATATTATGGTTACATATATATATATATAGACATATGCTGATACATATACAAATAAAATGTATCTATGTCTCTAGCTAGCTAGCTACAATTAAGCTGTAAGTACAACAATATCAACAGCAAACTGTCTCATGCATTCTTTCCAAGACTAAAGACTTCATTACAAAAATGATTGAGATGGGCCAATATTTGGCTTATGTTTATTTCATTTTGAGCATTTGGTTCTTCTCAGATTTATAAACTTGTGTCCTAAAAATATTTATAATTGGGACAAATAATTTTATGGAGTTTAAGTATATAAATATATGGATACTGTTTTAGAATCCAAAATCCCTCCTTCTGGGGTAAAACTATGCCAGTAGGTTCAACCAGAAGGTTTATTGTAGCAAAAATACTAGAGAAAAGCTGCAAGTAATCCCAATAGGAAAGCAATTGTAGCATAGGGAACCTTTGCCTTTACCTTATAACTTGTATAGCAGTGTGGAACCCTTAAATCATGCTTACACCATTTGCCCCATGCTCATCTTTGAGATCATCAGAAAACCTGGAAATAGGTTATATGAAAAGAATCTTTAAAAATCATCATATGGGGTGTGGCATCACTAATTATTCCCTTTTGACAATAAAGTACAAAGTGCTAATGCTACCTCTCCCCAAATATTTACATTTTAACAATTACCCCAAGTACCTCAACACAGGAGGGTGTATTTTGGGCAGCTCCCTACAACATAAGAGATCTTCCTAATATTAAAAGGGGCTGCACCTGGAAGCAGAAGGTAGGTTGCTCCCTGTGTCAGTTCTCAAGGTTTTGTCTCTCAATTCCAAATGCACCCTTCTTTGCTCTGCCTCCCCATGCCCAGAGCTGAAACCTTTAAACATTTCTCCTTTGGCATCAGGCACATGTCAAGTTTTGTCAGCAGACAGTATGAGAGGGCTTTCCCAGGAAGAAAGGGGCTTCCTCTCCTGGTTCTGGTTCTTCCTTTGCTCCTGTGATATGACTTCAAGGGGGTGTGCATGGGACACCCAGTAGTCCCCCTCCAGCAGCTTTTGTTTTTTGGATCTCTGTGTACCAGCCTCAACCCACTAACTGTAGACCAGCTCTCCTCTGGGGCAACCCAGTAAACCTAACCCCTTCCCCCCAGTCCACCCCCTTCCTTGGCAGACTGCAATCTCAGCCTCTCCGATGAAGTCTAAATCCCAACCCTGGGGCAGGACCACCATTCCAAGTTTATTTCCTCCTTCAGTATTTTTCCCCAGTTCTATGGTATTCTTTAGAGTCCTCTTTGATCTCTTCTTACCAGTAGTCTTTGTCTGTAGCTAGCAATTCTGTTTGTTTAATTTCCTCTCTTCAAATTTCTGGATTACTGGTTTGATGTTTGCCTCCTGCTGGGAGTTTGCTGGATAACATTTCCAAAATTCATTCCATTGCACTCATTCAAAAGTCCACATTACAAAAAAAAAAAAAAAAAAAAATCTGTATTTTAAAAGAAGAAATTCTTCCCAAATGGAATTTTTTAAAATATTAGAGCTCCCTTAAGGAATTCCATTAAGGCAAGTTCATCATTTCATAGGATTCTCTCAAATAAAACTAACAATATGGAGTTTACTGAAGGTTTCATAGGGAGATGAGGAAAGTTACACTACATAGAAATTTCTTCTTTTTTTCCTAGTATATTAGTCTGCTTTCATGCTGTTATGAATAACTTTCTGACACTGGGTAATTATAAAGGAAAGAGGTTTAACTGACTCACAGGTCCACATGGCTGGGTAGGCTTCAGGAAACTTGCAATCATGGCGGAAGGCAAAGCAGGCACGTTTTACATGGTGGGAGGGGAGAGAGAGAGTGAGCAAAAGCAGGAAAAACAGCCTCATAAAACTATCAGATCTTGTGAGAACTCACTCACTATAATGGGAACAGCATGGGGAAAACTTCCCCCAGGATGCAAGCACCTCCCACCTGTTCCCTCCAGAGTTTCATACTGTGTCATTTTTCCCTCATGCAAATGTTTAGAAAGATTCCATGTTTTTCTAAAGCTCATTAACTACTTGCCAGTGTCATAGTCTAAAAAAAAACACCAGATCTCATATGGTGCACCTAGGAGCCATCTTTTCCTTTTTCACAAAAACAAGTCATGTTGAATGCTATTTCCCAGAAAGAGGTACAGCATTAGAAAAGACAAGGTCCTTATGCTCATAGTATACCTGCCAATGACAGAAATCTACAATAAATACAAGAATAAGTTACTAGAGTAGTGCAGCTCAAGATAGGTTTGAATGTCTCAGCAGGCACTGGAATTTGCAGTCCTGCAGGCCAGGTTAAATTGCCTTAATTTGTTCCAAGGGCCAAAGAAAGCCCTCAAAGGCTTTAAAAAGAGGTGAGATTTTTATTTATTTATTTTTTTGAGATGGGGTCTTGCTCTGTCGCCCGGCCTGGAGTGCAGTGGCCGGATCTCAGCTCACTGCAGGCTCCGCCTCCCGGGTTTACCATTCTCCTGCCTCAGCCTCCCAAGTAGCTGGGACTACAGGCGCCCGCCACCTCGCCCGGCTAGTTTTTTGTATTTTTTAGTAGAGACGGGGTTTCACAGTGTTAGCCAGGATGGTCTCGATCTCCTGACCTCGTGATCCGCCCGTCTCGGCCTCCCAAAGTGCTGGGATTACAGGCTTGAGCCACCGCGCCCGGCCAAGAGGTGAGATTTTTATCCAATGTAGTTATTTATTTATTTTAGGGACTGCTTTGCCTGCTGGTTGGAAAATGAATTGTAGGGAAGCAGGAGGAAATTGGGGGGAAGGTTAGGAAGTTGTCACTGGGTCTAGGCAACAAATGAAGGAGGTGTGAATTAGATATGGTAGAGATTATAAAAACTGTGTCAGCCAGGTGCAGTGGCTCACGTCTGTAATCCCTGCACTTTGGAAGGCTGAGGCAGGCGAATCACGAGGTCAGGAGTTCGAGACCATCCTGGCCAACATGGTGAAACCCTGTCTCTACTAAAAATACAAAAATTAGCTGGGCGTGGTGGCACGTTCCTGTAATCCTAGCTACTTGGGAGGCTGAGGCAGGAGAATTGCTTGAACTGGGACCAGGGAGGAGGAGGTTGCAGTGAGCTGAGATAGTGCCACTGCACTCCAGCCTAGGCTACAGAGAGAGACTCCATCTTAAACAAACAAACAACAACAACAACAACAACAGAACTGTGTCTACTGGGATACACTTGAGAGATGGGAGCAAACAGCACTTGGGGGTTGAAGGAAGAAGATGACAGGATGACTCTGAAATGTTTGGCTTGAGAACCTGGGTGGAAAGTGGTACCATTTATTAAGATCTAGGAAACTGTGAAAGGAGTTTTGTTTTAGGTAAAATTCAGTGATCAGTTTGTGACACCAATTTGGGACATATCTAAGCAAAAATGTCAAAAAAGATAGATATGAGCTCAAAGGCGATACCTATCCTAACGATAAACACAGATATTATTAAGTCATAATTGTCACTTAATGTGAGGAGAATGAATGAGCTAGCTTACGAAAAGATAGCAGGAACAAAGAGAACACTGGCTCAGACAAGCAAACCACACACAAAAGCTGGAAGGAAGACGTTATGGCTACAGTATAACCTCCTTGTACATTTTGAGTGTTAAATCCAGTTAGATGGAATCCTTTTTATCTCTTACCACTTAACAAGCGTTTCCCTCCTGCAGTGCTTCTCAATTTTGGCTGCATATGAGATTCATCTAGGTACTTTGAAATAATTCTGCTACCTGGGTCTCTCATCTCCAGATATTTTGCTTTAATTGGTCTACCCAGGTGATTCTAATGTTCCCCAAGGGTTGAGAACCATTGTTGGAAGCTGTGAACTTCAAGAAGAGACCCTTCTTAGATAAAGTCAACTGCTATCTGGCCAAAGGTATATATATTGCTCCGCTATTATTCCAATACATTAATGCTCTTAAAGTGCCCCCTAACCTCTCGAAATGTCAGAAAGTTTTATTAGCAAATGAATTTAGTTTAATGATTCCAAATTCTGATCCACAAAGGCAACACCTTTTTCATTTTCTCAGAATAGTTTTAATTTGAAATGGCAAATGTGATGATATAACACACAAAGGGTGCTATCAGAATCCAAATAAGGGATACTAGTTCAGAGTGGTAGAGTTAAGAGTGCTTGCCTGAGGATAATAGTGCCTGGGCTACTTGAAGGATCGTGGGGATTATTCAGTTGAGGAAGGATGAGAGGGGAATTTCAAAGAAACGGAACCATTTGGGAAACTGAATGGAGACTTCAAATAGCCTATTCTATGAGGAGAATTAAAATCTGGGTTTCTTCAAAACATGGAGACAGCCATGGAGAACGTCAAGAAGGAGAAAAGGGAAGACAGATGGAGCTCTGTGCATCACTAAACACCTCAGATGCAAGCTAGGGGCCTGCTCTTTATTCTCTAGTTAATGAGAACCAACACAAGAGTTTCATATTTCTGATTGGGACAGATTACTAATCACTACATACAGCATGGGTTTAAGGCAGTCAAAAGTATATTCAATGAAGCCAGCTAGTCTAATAAGGGCCTCTAGATGAAAGATGATAATGACTTATACTAAAGCAGGGTGAGAGGCGCTATGAGTCAGATCAGATCTGGGAAACAGTTAAGAGGTAAAAAGCACTGCAATGGATGGATGGCTGATTGGATGTGGAGGTCCAGGGAAGAAAGAACAACTGTGTTTTCTAGATCAGACACAAAGGCAACAGAGTGCCTTTAATTTAGGTAATGGAAGAATTCACTGGATGCCTCAAATGCAACAGATACCTGTGTCCATCAGAGAGCTGACATCTGTACTAGGTTCCGGTGGCAGCTGCAGCAAATCATCACAAAGTTAGTGTCTCAGCACAACACACAGGTCTAGAAATGAAAAGTCCAAATGGGCCTCATGGGGCCAGCATGGCGGTGCCAGTAGGGCTGTGTTCCTTTAGGGAGGCTCTAAGGGAGAATCCGTTTCCTTGCCTTTCCAACTTCTTAAGGCTGTCTACCTTCCCTGGCTCACCACCCCTTCTTCTGTCTTCAATAGCAGCAATGGCTTGTCAATTTCGTCTCATATTGCATCACTCTGACCCCCTTTCTGACCCTCTTGTCCACATTTAAAGATCTTTATAATTACATTGTGTCCATTTTAAAAATCCAGAATAAGCTCCTTATTTTGCAGTTGGCTGATTTACAGTCTCAATGCCACTGGTAACCTTCCTTCCCCTTTGCCATCTAAAGTAACATCTTCACAGATTCCAGGAATTAGCAAGTGGACATCTCTGGGGAGGACATCATTATTCTGCCTACCAGAGTATCTGAAACATGGGGTAGCTATGAGATCTCGGGCATCAAATTTGTAACTCCACAGCATATTATGCATAACAAAAATGATGCAGAAACCAAGCCTGCCCAGAAGAATGAGGGGAATACAGACAGTGTTTTTGGATGAATGTTTAGAGTGCAGGAGGAAGACGAGTCTACGAGGAAAGTGAGAAAGAGTGATTGGTGGAGGAAAAGGAGCCAGAAGAAAGTAGCAGAAGTAAGATGTAACATCAAAGATGTGAATCCTGGTTTTAAGCTGGGGAAAAATCTGTTCCTGAAAAATTCCCAATATGTTGAAAATAGTGTTCAAAGAGCCCTGGAGGTAATGTCTCCTAATTTTGAGTTATAGCTAAGACACATACAACATTCCTATCTCTTTTTTATGTGTATATTGTAAAAAAAAATGTTATCCTCCCATGGCAAACATACATACATCACTTCACATTTCTCCTCAGGTCCGAAACACATCTAAAACCTTGTGCCCATAAATGGAGTCTCTGACTGAGAAGAACTATTCCACATAAGAACTTTCCATGGGTTTGTTATGGCTAGATGCAGTCAACTTAAAACCAAAAACCTCCTTTGAGTTTTCATTTAGATTAATGCAGCTCATTCCTGTGAAATGTCTGGATTTCAAGATGAATAATCAATTCTGCTCAACTCTCACAAATGTTTTTGTCATATATGGAAAGTATCAGTAGTAGTTTGAATTACTAACTCTTTTTTGGGAGGGGAGTTATCATTTTTGTTTTGTTCTTTAAGTTTGCTTTTGCCTTAAGTCATTAAATATCTAGGTAATTTGGCAATGCTCTTGTAATATGCAGTCCACACACAAAAATGCAGGGTTGATGTGGGGCTCGCTCATGGAATGAAAAGCCAAAGATAAAACTGACTATGAGAATAAATTTGATTTCAATAGCTTTGGCCAGGGAAACATTTACTGTGCTGAAAAACTCAAGGAAGAGGCAAGGTTTTTATTAGATGTATTTTTTATCACTTTTTTAAGATAGATAGGATAATCCACATTACACATAGGTATAGGTAATAGATATAGGAAATAGGTAAAGAAAATATGCTAAAAAACTCAAGGAAGAATCTAGGTTTTTATTAGATTTTAAAAGACAGGATGATACAGGCTATATATAGGTATAAGAAATATAGATTATATATATATATTACATATATATATATAGTTATACACACACACATACACACTGTTGACCCTTGAACAACATGGGTGTTTGGAGACACTGACCCCTTGTGCAGTTGAAAGTGTGCATATGACTTTTGATTCCCCCCAAAACTTAACTACTAATAGCCTACTGTAGACAGGAAGCCTTACTGATAACACGAACAGTAAATTAACACATATTTGTATGTTAAATGTATTACACATATTATTATTCCTCTAATAAAGTAAGCTAGAGAAAACAAAATGTTATTAAGAAAATCATGTGGAAGAGAAAGTATATTTACTATTCATTAAGTGGAAGTGGATCATCAAAAAGATGATGTATCATAAAGATCTTCATCATAAAGGTCCTCATCCTCATTGAGGAGGTTGAGGAGGAGGAGAAAGAGAAAGGTTTGGTCTTGCTTTCTTAGGGGATGCCAGAAGTGGAAGAAACTCTGCGTATAAGTGGACCCTCATGCAGTTCAAATCCATGTGTTAAATGGTCAATTGTATATATATGGAAAAAGAGAGAGAGAGAGATCTTTCTTAATATATTTGCCCTAGGCAGAATTCTAAGAGGCCCCTGTGTTGTAAGGACTTTTACATTCCTCTCCCCTTGAGTGTGGGCAGGATCTCTGACTTGCTTCTAACAAAAAGAATAAGTCAAAGATGATGGAATACCACTCTGTTGATTACACTATGTAAGACTTAGCTGACTGACTTGAGACTGCTTAGTGTCTCAGAGGCAGCAAACTTACGTGGTGTGAACTGCAGATGGAGAGAGGCACGTCCCAGAGGGCTGCAGGCAGCCACTAGGTTCCGAAGGTGGCCTCCAGCCAAGAGCCAGTGGAAAGCCAGAGCCCTTGTTCACTCAGTCCCAAGAAGATGAGTTCTGCCAACAACCAGAACTTGATTCCTCTAGTCAAGCCTCAAAGGTGAGAATAGAACCCAGCTGACACATTGACTACAGCAAGTAAGACTGTGCAGTGAACCCTAAGCCACGCCCATATTCTCAGATCACAAGAGCTATGAGGTGATACACATTTGCTGTTTTCAACCAGTAAGTTTGTGACACTCTGTTATGTGGTATAGAAAACTAATACAAGATAATTTTAGAATAAATTTCCCTTACATTTTTGTTACAAAGAAAAAAAATATGTTTGGTAAAACAGCTATCTAAAATTAACCACTTTTTTCTCTCTTATATGAATAAAAATTTGATAACCTAATACATTTTTTTCTAATACTTTTTTTTGTCTAAGTTTGGAGATGGGAAATTGTGCAGAGTTTAAATGCTGTTCCCAAATCTACTCTTGATAATTAAATCTTTGGACCTAGAATCTCAATGTAGTGACTAATCCCTTATCTTGAATTTCTGCAGTTTAGTTTCTTAAGCATAAAGCAACCACTAATTATAGGGTATTGGATTACTGAATCATGATAAAGGTATTTATCAAGGCAGATGTAATTTAAATATTTTATTTTATTTCATATATATGGAATATTTTCTACTAACATCAGTATTCTAAACATTTTTATTCAATTATGTATTTACCATCTTAAACAAATACAGTTGCCAAGAAGTGTCAGGAGGCAGGAGACAAGAAGGAAAAGGTACTCATGCCACTAAGTTACTTTACAAGGTACTTAGGCCACTAAGTTACTTTACCAAGAACCACAGGCCACTAAGTTACTTTATCAAGGTACTCATGCTACTAAATAGTTATACTTTATCTCTAATGAGGTTGTAATTCATTGATGATTTTCTTCTCACTCAGAGGTTGAATTCATTTTTTATTATTCTCTCTTTTTCTCCGATTCTACATAGTTGACATTTATAAGACACCCCTATCAAAATCTCTCTCTCTCTCCAACTCCCAGATGGGTAGTAGCTTACTGTCTCTAGAGTATCAGGTGAAGGGTAACACAAGTTGTCTATTAGTAGTATAGAGTTAGCAACAATAATATGTGACCCCCCAAAATTGCATGGCTCAAACACAGTTGTTTATTTCCTCCTCATGGAAAAGCCCCAGGCAGGAAATCAAGTTTGCAGGTGTATTTCTTTCCTATTGATAGTATGACAAATTACAACAAACACAGTGGCTAAAAACAAGACACATTTATTCTCTTGCAGTTCTGGAGACCAGAAGGTCTAAATAAGGTTCACCCAAATAAAGTTAAGGTGCTAGAAAATCTAGTTTCTCTGGAGCCTCTGCAGGGAGAATCCGTTTCCTTGGGTTTTTCAGATTCTCATGGCTTCCAACATTCCTCCATTTCTGGCCCCTTCCTCCACCTTCAAAGCACATCCTTTCAATCTCTACTTCCATCGTCTGATGGCCTTCTCTGCCCTTTGAACTCCCAGCCTCCTTCTTTCCATCATAAACACACTTGTGATTGCATTGGACTCACCTAAACAATCCAAGATATGTCCTAATCTCAAAATCCTTAGTTTATGACATTTGCCAAATCCCTTTATGCTGTGTAAGGTAATGTATTCACCGGTTGGGGGGATCAGGACATCTTTGGGGGACCTTATTCAGACACAGAGGAAAACTGTGTTCAGTCAGGGTCCCACACTAATGACTGTCCTCCTGTGTCGGTTACTCATTCTCTGGGATCTCATGGTTCTCTCTTTTATGAACAGAAAAGAAATGAACAAGAAAGAGGAAATGGGCCGGGCATGGTGGCCTATGCCTGTAATCTCAACACTTTGGGAGGCCAAGGTTGGCAGATGACCTGAGGTCAGGAGTTCGAGACCAGCCTGACCAACATGGTGAAACCCCTTCTCTACTAAAAATACAAAAAAATTAGCCAGGCATGGTGGTGCATGCCTGTAATCCCAGCTACTTGGGAGGCTGAGGCAAAAGAATCACTTGAACCCAGGAGGCGGAGGTTGCAGCGAGCCAAGATTGAGCCACTGTACTCCAGCCTGCGTGACAGAGTGAGACTCACTCTCAAAAAAAAAGAAAGAAAGAAAGAGAAAGAGAAAATGTAGGTCTATTCTATGAGCTGGGGCTAAAGGTAGTGTGTATCTATACACACTCCTTCACACATTCCATTAGAGAGAATAAAGTTCTCGGTGGCTACATATCACAGCAAGGAGGCCACAGACACATAACCTAGAATGAGAGAAAGGACTTGGTGGAAAGTGTCCTCAGGGGCACTAGACATCTCCCCTGCCACTTTCCTGTCAAAGCAATGGGGCACCATTTCTGAAACGCTAATAAAATTACCCCTTGGTTTGAAAGACAGTGAAGACAGAAGCCCAAGGAGCCACAGGTATTCACAGGAGCCACAGCTATAAGACGTGTATTTTTCTTTATTCAATGTTAAAAACATTTAATCACTATTTTGACATTGAAACAAGCAGGAAAGATGAATCATGATGTCTCATTCCAACGTATCCTTTTGGTGTCAAACACAATTTCAAAGAACAGTTTCAATTTACGGTGGGCTCTTGTGGGGTTAAGTTCAGGGAGAGGAAGTGAATCACACATATCTGCAGGCTTGGGAAGCACTCAAGATCTCTTCTAAAAGAGGCTTCCTGGAAATTGCACATCCATGTGCTCATGACAAGGAAGAAAAAGTGTTAACTCATCACTAAGATACTGACTTGTAAATAAGTCTTCGGTTTGCTGCCATTTAGTAAAATGTTGAACTTTTGGCTTCAGATGATATGGGCTGATATGGTTTGGCTCTGTGTCCCCACCCAAGTCTCATGTAGAATTGCAATCCTCATAATCCCCACATGTCAAGGGAGGGACCTGGTAGGAGGTGACTGGATCACGAAGGCAGCTTCCTCCAAGCTGTTCTTGTGACAGTGAATGAGTTCTCATGAAATCTGATGGTTTTATAAGTGTTTGACATTTCCTCCTATACACACTCCGTCTCTCACCTGCTGCCATGTAAGATGTGCCTGCTTCCCCTTTCATCATGATTATAAGTTTCCCAAGGCCTCTTCAGCCATGTGGAACTGTGAGTCAATTAAACCCCTTTCCTTTATAAATTACCTGGTCTCGGGTAGTATCCTTATAGTAGCGTGACAATGAATTAATACATGGGCTTTTTACAAAACGTGCTATAAGAAAGCTCAAAATAGGTGATAGGTTTTAGTGCATTTGGAAGACTTTTAAAATTTTTATTTTTATTAATATTAAGGCAGGCACAGGGAGACAATTACTGCATGATCTCATATGTGGAAGCTATAAAAGTTGAACTCATAGAAAGGGAGAGTAGAATTGTGGGTACTAGATGATGGCATGCAGGGATAAGGAGAGGGAATGGGGAGTTATTAGTCAAAGGGTACAATGTTTCAGAAAGACACGAGGAATACATCTTGAGATCTATGGCATCACAGGGTGACTACAGTCAGTACTAATATATTATATATTCCAAATAACTAAGAGTAAATTTCAAATGTTTCACCTCAAAAAACGTTAAAAGAGGTGACAGATATGTTAACTAAATTGATTTAACCATTTCACATTGTTTACATATGTAAAAACGTCACATTGTACCTTACTGGGAAGACTTTTAAAACCAAGGGAAAATCTGTGGTCCTTGAGTTCACGAAAATGGGGCATTACTGATTGTGAAAATTCATAAATTGTCTTGTCAAAGATCAGCCTTGTCAAAGACTAAGACTGGTCTTTGATCCCAAAGATTAACTGGGATTATGTCAATCAAAAATTGATTAATCAAGAAGAACACACTGTGTATTCAAAACTGTGCTTAAGATCTATGTGAGTTTTAGATACGCCTTTCCTTGGGTATACCTGGGTCAGAGAAGTGACCAATATGTACATTTTTTCAGAGCATGAAGCAAAGAGAATGAAAAGTGGAAAACTATCAGTCACTCATGGCTATACCAACCTATGGAAACCACCTATGTGATGTGGCTTGGTGGTTTCAAAAAGTACCCCAGACCCCAAATTTCTCATCATCACCCAGTCTCAGTGTCTGATATTTTCACTGGCAACTTATTGAATTTATTTAGTAAAAATCCCAACTAGAATGGAACTAACCCATTTGAGAGAGAATATATGAATTCATTATCAGATGTTGAGTTTAGAATGAATGGTTTCTCTGAGTGGCTAAGTCCCAAATTAAACTAGTCATTAGTTAAAGCCATGAAAACATCGGACAGAATAGAGACAGAATTGTTTTCTGGGATAAACCTCAGTCACTGGATCAAAAGGAAACAGCATAAATATTTTTATTGAGCCAGGTAGACTGCAATGATGAATACTACAGCACGCACACTTTACAGAGTAGCCCTCTGCAGGTGAACACATAATGGGACAAGGTACAGGGTAGATTTTGATGATGCTGTAATTCAGTTAAACGCAAAAGGCAGCCAGGTGTGGTGGCTCACACCTGTAATGCCAACACTTTGGGAGGCTGAGGCAGGCAGATCACTCGAGGTCAGGAGTTCGAGACCAGCCTGGTCAACATGGTGAAACCCCCATCTCTACTAAAAATACAAAAATTAGCCAGGCATGGTGGTGGGTGCCTGTAATCCCAGCTACTTGAGAGGCTGAGGCAAAAGGATCACTTGAACTCAGGAGGTGGAGATTGCAGTAAACCGGGATAGTGCCACGGCAATCCAGCCTGGGCGACAGAGTGAGACTCCATCTCAAAAAAAAAAAAAGTGAGGAAAAAAAGTGACTGATGACTGTATATAGAAATGGGGCTTGAGCAGGCCCTGAAAAGGTGTTGCCCTACTGGAAGAAAGTCTCCTAAGCAGGAACTCGTTAGCTATAATTGTAGAGCGGACAGATTTCTGTAAGGCTGGTATGCTGGGGATGGGACAGGAGGATGCAGAATGAGGCTAAAGTACAGGCTAAGGCTGGTGTGCAGAATCAACATCAAGTTGAACGTTTCAGTCTTGCTCTCCAGGCAATGAGAAACAATGAAAGGGCTGAGCTCTCAGAAGGTCACTTTTTGGGTTCTACTCAAGGTGGATTAGAGTGGGGGAAAGACTGCAGTGGAGACAACAGCCAGAAAGTTGATGTGACCACTCTAGAGAGAAGTTATAAAGTGTGGGCAGTATATTAGGGTTCTCCAGAGGGACAGAACCAATAGGATCTCTGTATATATAAAAGGGAGTTCATTAGGGATAATTGGCTCCCATGATCACAAGGCAAAGTCCCACGATAGGCCATCTGCAACATGGGGAAGAAAGAAGCCAACAGTATCTCAGTCCGAGTCCAACAGCCTCAAAAGTAGGGAAGCCAAGAGTGCAGCCTTCAGTCTGTGGGTGAAGGCCCCAGAGCCCCCAGGAAACCACTGGTACAAGTCCCAGAGTCGAAAGGCAGAAGAACCTGGAGTCTGGTGTCCAAGAGCAGGAGGAGTGGAAGCAAGGGTCCAGTGTGGGAAGAAGAAACAGAGCCAGAAGACTTAGCAAGCAAGGTTATCCCACCTTCTCCAGCCTGCTTTCTTCTAGCCATGTAGGCAGCAAATTAGATTGTGCTCACCCACATTGAGAGTGGGTCTTCCTCTCCCAGTCCACTGACTCAAATGTCAATCTCCTCTGGTAACACTCTCACAGACACACCCAGAAACAATACTTTACCAGTCATCTAGGCATCCTTCAATCCAATTAAGTTGACACCTAATATTAACCATCACGGACAGCGACTTGGAAAAGTGGAAGCAAGGTTATCTCTTTAGATACATTACCTGTATCTAAGAGATATAATTAGCAGGATTTTGCCACTGGAAGGTATTAGGAGTAAGGGAGAGGAGAACTGAGATAATTCTGAGTTTTGAGAGGGGCAAGTAGCAAAGTAACTACTTCAAACTCGAAAAAGAAAAAGTAGACAACGTGGGGAGACACTGACCAGCCAGTGGCCATTTAAAGATCGTGGAGCATGGAGACAGCGATAGAGATAAGGTAGGTTTGAAACAGCGAGTAGCTGTCCAAATGTCAGTGGTAACGGGAGTTACACGTCTTTCTAATGTACTGAAGACTTAGCTTTGATCTGGCCAAGCCCCAAAAGTTAGTTTAGCTTATCCAATCTGACAATTAGATCCAGGGGAATGCACTGAACATGATATATTATTAAAACATTGTTTAAATAGAATGTGTAGGGATTTCCTTCGCTCAGCACCAAATATGTTTTTAGATGAAGCTCAAGATACCCCAAAATTACAGTGAAAAGTGTTTATATTTTAATATGAGGCAATATATTGTCAGGAGATGCCAACTATGACTCACCCCTATAAATCACCTTGCTTCGGACCGGCGAATGTAAATATGTCATTTGATGTGACCATAAGTGCGGCTGACTTAGCTGAAATGGTGGCTTGACTACACTCTCTCTATACTGTTTTATGATGTAAGTCTTAAAGTATTTTTGTTTGCCTCAGCTTTACTTAAAACTTTCTTCATGAAGTATTATTCACGCTGGTGCGGTAATTGGTCATTGTTTATCCAGTGTTTTAGCTCTTTTTTTTGTAATAAATAAACCTTTCTCCCTAATGTTACACTATTATTTTAAGTTCTTTATTTTTAATATTTATGTTTATTCCTTTAATATTATGCTATGAAAACATCAATGTATTTTTCCTCTTCAAATTTAGCTATTAACAAACCCTGGGTTCCTTGTTAAAACCAAAGAAAGATATTTTAACAGTTATGAAAACCATAAGAATGGACTGATAATCTGCTCTATTCTCTATATTTGTGTTTACCTTCTCTTGCATAAGCACATTTAAAGACCTAATGAGTAACTGTGTGACTGGCAAATAGCTAATCAATAAAGAGTTCTACTCTTCATTTGCCTCCACGTCTCTTTTCCTTCTAATTTTTAGAGATAATCTTCTGTGTTGGACAATTAGAAGACTGCTCTTGTCATGGCCAGGTGGTAATGTAGTTGTTTGAGCTTGAAAGGCCATAAATGAGACATCCTGTGGTCTCACTGTCATCATCTTCAGACTGAGGAGTTGCATCTTGAAGGTCCACATGAGCTCCATATTTGGTGACTTTTTACCCATCCTATCATTTGGTTATTTCATGATGACTTTGTTTCTTCTCCCTTTTATTGGTCTTGTTCATGAACAAAATCTTTACTCTTTACTGTGTGACCGTATCTTTAAACCAAGTTTCTAGTGGCCATTATTTACTGGAAGAAATAAAGCCATTCATTCATTTACCATTTGTTAAATACCTACCAAATAACAGGTGGAGTTTCAGAAGCTGGAATAATACCAACGAACACAATGGAAAAAGCCTCTGCCCTCATGGAGCTTACACACTAAAGTGGAGAGACAAAAAACTACTAAAGAGATAAATATATATAATATGGCAGGTGATAATGAGAACTGGGAAGAAAAGTGTGCCATGTTATAAGAATAAAGAGTGATGAGGTGGTTGGGATTTTGAATAGAGCAGTCAGAAGAAAACAAAAATCTCTCTGATTGTGGGAGTAAAAAAGTGAGCCCTGAAAATATCGGGTGGTAGAATATTCCAAGAAGGAGAAACAGGAAGTGGAAACTCCCCTCCAGCACAGTCATACTTGGAGGACAGCATGGCTGGCTCTATCTCTTAACAACAGGTAAGGAAATGGGAAAAGACACCTGGAAGAGAGCCAGGAACAAGGTCATGTAGTAGGTGCTGGCATCGACTGGATTTAATTCAGATTGAGAAGGAAAGCAAGGGACCCTGTCATGACTTACACTTTAATAGAACCACTGTGGCTGCTATATGGGGAGACTAGGGTAGGAACAGGTAGACCAGTTAAGACTTCACAGCTCACACAATGCATTATGATGTGTGTTTGCTAACTTGATATGGGGGGTAAATGTAGAGGTGTTAAATAGTGGCTTACTGTGGGTATAGTTGAAAGACAGAGCCTAGAAAATACGTGCAGGATTTATACAGTGTAAGGGCCACAGACAGCTAAAAAAGGATCCAAGCTATCTGGTTTGAACAACTGGAAAAAAATGGCATTTGATCAAATGGAGAAGGATGTAGGAGGGTCGAGATTCTTTTGTGGGGCTAGGGATGGGGAAAGGATGGAAATAAAAAATTCTCATAGATGAACAGTTGCTCTCTATAAAGAAAGAAAAACAAAAATATATACCCAAATGTCTCTTTTATGTAAACATCAGGATTCAGGGCTTTTGAGGCTTTCTTGGTAATTTGATTTAGTTCATACTCAACATCCCTAGAAGCAGTTTCTAAACTCCTCTCTCTGCAGGCAGTGTTAATACTAGGACATAGAAAAGAAAGTCTTGAAGTTCACTCAACAAATACCTCCTGGGCACCTGCGATGTCCCAGACATTGTTCCGTGATCTGCCTGCATGGAGTTGACACTGGAGTGGGAGGGGGGTGGTGTTGAACTCATGATTATCTAAGAGAACGGCACTTTATAGCCCGACTGTTGGAAGCTGCGGGCACTAAGGTGTTCTGAGTCCCTCTTCCTCCACTGTATCCTAAAGGGCCATCAGGACAAGTGCTCTCAGGCACCAGCAGGGTTGGGCCCGCCAGGTCACGTCTTTACTTACATCATTTATATCACTCTTACATACCATTAACCTGCCTCCATTCCCCTCCCCTGTCCTCCCTTCTAAAACCCTTCAGGGAGTTTTTGCTCCGGCTTCCTTTGTGTCCTCAGTAAACTTCTCTGCTCCCTGAAACCTTCTCTGGAACACTCTTCACTTTCTCCCCCAGACACAAACCTAGCTTTTCCCTGATGACGTGGCTTCCTCTGTAGGTCTCCTTTATCTTCCAGAGCTGACTTACAGCAAGGCCTGGGAAGGGGGCAGGGGCCTCTTTGTTCTCTCTTATTTCTTCCCAAAGATTTCTCTTCCTTTTTATTCTCTGCTCATAACCACGTCTTTCTTTTTGGAGCCCGCATCTGCATTAGAGTGCTTTCCAACTGCACAACTTAACAGTGTAGAACATTTTCATTTAGTCTCTCTCCCTCTTTCTTTCTCCTCCACATCTTTTTTAAAAAATTTTAAATGATAGTAAAAATCCTGTCTGCCCCTAGAAAACTATTAATTTTCTTTTGCTGCATAACCAATTACTACAACTTGAGCAAATTTCTCTCCTTAGAATCTCACAAGGCCAAAATTAAGGTGCTGGCAGGTTTGGGGGAAAATCTTGCTCAAATTCATTGGGATTGCTGGCAGAATCTAGTTTTGGTCCCCTCAATTTTTGGGGGGTGGGGGATGGCGTCTTGCTCTGTCACCCAGTCTGTAGTGCAATGGTGTGATCTCGGCTCACTGCAACCTCCACCTCCCAGGTTCAAGCCATTCTCATGCCTCAGCCTCCTGAGTATCTGGGATTACAGGCATGCACTACATGCCTGGCTACTTTTTGTATTTTTAATAGAGATGGGGTTTCACCATGTTGGCCGGGCTGGTCTCGAACTCCTGACCTCAAGTGATCCGCCCACTTTGACCACCTTAAGTGCTGGGATTACAGGTGAGAGCCGCCATGCCCGGCAGAGGCCCTCAAATCCTTTCTGGCTGTTGGCTGGGGTCACTCTCAGCTCCTAGAGGCTGCTCTTGGGTCCCTCCACATCTTTTACTGTCAGAAGGCCTCCCTCCCATCCAAGGCTTCTCATGCTTCAGATCTTTCTGACTTCTGCTTCTGACACCAGCTGGAGAAAACGCTGCTTTTATATGGCTCATGTAGTTGGATTAGTTTCAGCCTGATAATCTCCCTATTTTAAGGTTGACTCATTAGTAACCTGAACTACATCTGCAAAAATCCCTTTTGCCTTGTACATAAATGTAACATAGTTCTGAAAGTAATACTGAGGAGAGAAAGTCACAGGAACCATCTATTAATAGAAGTCGATCTGCCATGTCTCCCAACAGAAATTTCCAAGGTGCTCTACTCTCTTTTGAATGAGAATGTGAATTATGGGCCTAATACAGAAATAGAAAAGAAAAAGCAGTGTATACTAAAAAAGAGATTTGTGATTAATGAAATTCACTCCTACATGGTATTTTCATCTCAACATGAATGTGAATGATTATTCAAAGTTGTCACTACTTTCAGGCAATATAATTAAATCATGGAATGAACAATTGTTGGATGAAATGGATAAGGGAGAAAATGAGAGTAGAAAAAACTGTGCATCTGTAAATACTTCATTTCTTCAACAATTGTGATAAAAGAGGGACTGCCAAACATTTGAGATGTATGTTTTTAACTCTGCTCAACACACTTACTCTAAGGAACAGGGCCAGCCATTGAAAGACATCATTAAATTATGTTGAGTTGAATGAATTATACCATTTGCCATGCCAACATGGTGAGGAGATCCACAGTGTGTGCTGGTATACTCAAAGTAATACACTCTTCTTATAAAACATATATTTTACTTATATGTGGTTGTTTGAAAAGCAATAAAGTAAATTATACAGAGAATAGGTGACTGTTTCTTTAGTCCTTTTAAAGTAACATTATATTTAAAAAGAAAAAAGAAAAAGAAGAGGGAGTGCGGTACAGAATGTTCATTAGAATCTGGAAAAAAATATTTCTAGTCCTTGTTTCATTAACCAACAACATAACCTTGGGCACACATTATTTTCTCCCTAAAGCATTGTTCTCCTCTATTTATAATAAGGATATGTGACTTATCAACATCTTTGATCACTTTCACTTTAAAATCATAGTCTAAGAATGCATCTTTGACTTAGTAAAATATTACAGACACGTTCACGAATTTTTACTGTTTTGAAGAATTTTCCAAAAGCTGAGGATTCTTTCATGCCACCCCATCTCCTCCCATGAACCATAAACAATTGGCTTGACTCCAAGACCCCCCAGAATTCCAAACTTCCATTTCTGATTGAAGAAGGTCCACTGGTTGTAATTGGCCTTAATCCTCCCTCTACTTTTCATTCTACTACACCCATACATAGACAGCTAATTGAGCTATTTTGTCGCCTTAATTCCTATCACAGGAGTGCTGTTTTATAGGGCTGCAATATAACTGATTAAGCACCCTGCACAATCCCATGGTGTTTAGTAACTTTTACATCACCAATCCAACACACTCTGTAATTGAGGCCAAATCCAGAAGGAAGAAGACTAATTTTATGACTTTCCATTAAAGAGGTGAATACTAACAATTTCCTGGGTTTTACTCATTCTTGCTAAGGAATTAAAATGAACTTCAACCACCTGTTGCTTTATTAAACACAAAATTCATCACAATCTTCCACTGTATTAGCCATTGTCTTACTAGTTCTTACTCAAAAAGAAAAAAGAAAAATCTAGGCACAGGCCACTGTGATTACAGAGCAAGCTCTTAGAATGTACACAGCACAGAAGAATGAAAATGTTGCCTATTGGGGTATAGAGCAGCGGTCCCCAACTGTCTTGGCACCAGGGACTAGTTTTGTGGAAGACAATTTTTCTGTGGACAAGGGGGTGTGGAGGTGGTTTTGGGATGATTCAAGCACATCACATTTATTGTGCACTTTATTTCTATTATTATTCCATTGTAATATATAATAAAATAATTCTACAACTCACCATCATGTATAATCAGAGGGAGCCCTGAGCTTGTTTTCCTGCAACTAGACGGTCCCAGCTGGGGGTGACGGGAGAAAGTGACAGATCATCAGGCATTAGATTCTCATAAGGAGCACACAACCTAGATCCATCACATGCACAGTTCACAATAGGGTTCACGCTCCTATGAGAATCTAATGTGGCTACTGATCTGACAGGAGGCGGAGCTCAGGCTGTAATTAGAGGGATGGGGAGTGGTTGTAAATACAGACGAAGCTTCATTCGCTTGCCCGCTGCTCACCTCCTGGTGTGTGGGCTGGTTCCTAACAGGCCACAGATGGATACCAATGCCAGTCTGTGGCCTGAGGGTTGGGGACCTCTGGTATAGAGGTTTTTACCATATTTTGCATATAAGCTGGACTTTGCTTTCATTGCTTTCTTTTTTGGTGGGTGTTTGTACAGAGATCGTGACAGAAAATATTTGTGTTTTAAAAATTCCCATAACAAAATTCCATATTAACATGTTTTCCTTTTTTTAATACTAATCTCTGACAAGGCTGGTATTTTTCCTTTTCCATGAGTGTTCCTGGAATAAATGTCCCTAGACTGTTTGTATCTCTTTGTGTATTTCTCTCTCTCTCTGTGTATGTGTGTGTGTATATATATAATATATATGCATACATATATATTTATATCTGTATATGAATGTGTGTGGACTATAAATTCCTGAAATATAAAACCTTTTGAGCTAAATCATAAATTGATGTGATAAACTTAATGCACCATGATGGGTATTGTAAGAAAATCAAAATACTTTGCAGTTATATGTTACTGTAAAGTTAAGTGAGTGCGTCATCTAGAAGTATTTTTACTAAGCATCTACTAAATATCTGTTTCTTGAAGTGAGGCAGAAATGACAAAATAATAGAAAAACAGAAATCCTTTCCTTTTTTTTGAGATGGAGTCTTGCTCTGTCGCCCAGGCTGGAATGCAGTGGGACGACCTTGGCTCACTGCAACCTCCACCTCCTGGGTTCAAGCAATTCTCCTGACTCAACCTCCCGAGTATCTGGGATTATAGGTGTGTGCCATCACGTCCAGCTAATTTTTGTATTTTTAGTAGAGGCAGGGTTTCACCATGTTGACCAGGCCGGTCTCAAACTCCTGACCTCAGGTGATCCACCTGCCTCAGCCTCCCAAAGTGCTGGGATTATAGGTATGAGCCACCACACCTGCAAGCTAAGTCTAGTGTCATTAAGAAAGGTATCTCCAGAAGGGAAGAAGCCTTTCAAGGGAATACAGAGTAAGCAATGCACTTCGTGTTCTGCTAATTAACATAATATACTGCTTCCCTCTGATCAAACTTTCTACTCAAGGTATACTTTTCAAGAGCCATGTTTGCTGTCTGTTGACCATGTTATGTTGTACCCTTCTCAAATAAAGGCTCAAAAGCCCTAATGTGCTCTCCAAAGTCACACATTCACATGACTCTTAACAAAGCATTCCTACATTCTAGAGATAAATTCTGAAATATTTACAGAAAACATAATGTGAGCTCCACAGCTGGTATCAAAAGAATCCAAAGGGGAAAAAGGAGTCAGTCCGCTTGGTGTGTTGTAACAAAAATACCATCACCTGGCTGGCTTATGAGCAACAGATAATAATTGCTTATAATTCCAGAGGCTGGAAGTCCAAAATCAAGGCACGGTAGATTCAGTGGCTGGTAAGGATCTGCTTACTACTTCATAGACAGAACCTTCTCTCTGTGTCCTCATGTGGTGGAAGAGGCAAGGGAGCTCTCTGGTGCCCCTTTTGTAAGGGCACTAATCCTACCCAGGAGGGCTCTACCCTCATGAGCTCATCACCTCCCCAAAGCTCGGCCCCCTAATACCATCCCATTGAGATTAGGTTACAACATGAGTTTTGGAAGGAGCACAATCATTTAAACTGTAGCAGGAGGAAAGGTATAGATGAAATAAAATTGGCCATTAGTGAATTTCTTTTTTGAAGCCTGGCAATAGAAAGTTTATTACACTATTTTCTTACTTTTGTATGTCTTTAAATATTTTCACCATAATAATAACCTTTTCAAAATTCAAGCACATCCTTTTTACTAACCTTTTGCATCTCCTGTCCCTAAATTCAGTCATGCTTTTATGTCTTGAGTCAACAAGTTGAACTCTTCCTGGTTGATGTTGCCCATTTCCACTGTCAAGTTTTGTATATGACACGAATTGTACTGTTCCAGCATTTTAGAATTTCACACTGATTATCTGTCATGGGTTTGGTCACTGTCCTAAGTGCTGTGAATAGAATAAGCAATACAACATGACTCCTGTCCCCAAGCAGCTAATGGCTGCACAGGTACACACAGGCAGGCACACAAGCGCATATTCCAATAGATGTGTGTGACCAAGTATGAAGTTTCCTTTCTCATCATAGTCGATGGTAGGACTCAGTAGGCCATTGCAACTGGGGGTGGAGTCGGGCACCTGAACTCAGCAGAGAGGAGATGACTCTTGAGTAAATGGACAACATGTGGTTAAATTGCTCTAGGCAGATGGAGGTTCAGGAGCAAGACCCCAAGGAATGAAAGAGCCTTATATATTAAATGTCAACTGCAACGAAATAAATGTGTAAGTGACTAAAGGAAAGTACTTTATTTTGTACATTATATGTTGCTGGTGATCATTCTTCCTAACAACAAGAGAACTAAGAAAATCAAGGGTTTATCCTGGACACAATGTCATCATCATATGACAATTTGAAATATCTCAAAACAAAGCTAAACTTTTTTTTCAGTTTAAGTTTTTCTCCTTCCTTCCTTCCCTCCCTCCCTTTCTTCTTTCTTTCTTTTTCTTTTTTCTTTCTTCCTTCCTTCCTTCCTTCTTTCCTTCCTTCCTTCCTTCCTTTCCTTCCTTCCTTCCTTCTTCCTCCTCCTCCTCCTCCTCCTCCTCCCCTCCCTTCCTCTCCCTCTCTCTCTCTCTCTCTCTCTCTCTCTCTCTCTCTTTCTTTCAGACAAGGTCTAGCTCTGTTGCCCAGGCAGGAGTGCAATGGTACAATCTCAGCTTAGTAGAACCTCCTCCTCCTGGGCTCAAGCAATCCTCTCACCTCAGTCTCCCAACTAGCTGCAATTACAGGCGCAGACCACTATGGCCGCCTAATTTTTGTATTTTTTGCAGAGACAAGGTTTCACCATGCTGCCCAGGTTGGCCTCAAACTGATGAGCTAAAGTGATCCACCCACCTTGGCCTACCAGGCGTGAGTCACAGCGCCCGGCCCAGTTTAAGTTTTTCATGATACTAATGTTGTTAAAGTTCTACTCCTTTCTTAATATTCAAGTCCTATTGCTCTGACTAGATGAAGAGATATTTTATATTAGAATAACACTGCCTACTTTTTGGTGAAAATTCTGAGTGATTATTCATTGTAAAGAGGGACGGAGAATTGTATTCCCAGGTGCCCGTTCCTTTCTGACTGCACTCACATCACTGCAGCCCATAGGAACAAAGCACATACAGCAGAAGCCTGCGACTCTGCGAATGCTGCTAGAGCCTGCTGGAGTCTGGAACCATGCTCAGGGTCCCATGCTGCTAATCTTTATGCTGGGAAATTTCTGATGGTTCAATTCCTTTACAGCAGAAAAAGTGACCTGTACAATTCAATTAGTTGTGCTTTGATTATATTTACATGGTATGGAAATGAGAAGATATATATTCCCTCTAGATTATTAAAAATAAAGTCTAGGCCGGGCACGGTGGTTCACGTCTGTAATCCTAGCACTTTGGGAGGCCAAGGTGGGCAGATCACGAAGTCAGGAGATCAAGACTATCCTGGCTAATACGGTGAAACTCCCTCTCTACTAAAAATACAAAAAATTAGCCTGGCGTAGTGGCAGGCGCCTGTAGTCCCAGCTACTTGGGAGGCTGAGGTAGGAGAATGGCACGAACCCAGGAGGTGGAGCTTGCAGTGAGCTGAGATGGAGCCACTGCACTCCAGCCTGGGCGACAGAGCGAGACTCCATCTCAATAAATAAATAAATAAATAAATAAATAAAGTCTAGGCTGGGCGCAGTGGCTTGCGCCTGTAATCCCAGCACTTTGGGAGGCTGAGGAAGGCAGATCACTTGAGTCCATGAGTTCAAGGCCAGCCTGGGCAACATGGTGAAAACCATCTCTACAAAAAATACAAAAATGAGCCAGGCATGGTGGTGCATGCCTACAGTCTCAACTATTTGAGAGGCTGAGGCAGGGAGACTGCTTGAGCTGGGGAGGTGGAGGTTGCAGTGAGCTGTGATTGGCAACACTACACTTCAGCCTGGGCAACAGAGCAAGGCCCTGTCTCGAAAGAAAGAAAGAGAGAGAAAGAGAAGGAAGGGAAGGGAAGGGAAGGGGAGGGGAGGGGAAGGGAAGGGGACAGAGAGACAGAGAGAAAGCCAAACTGTCTAAACAAATTGAAACGATTTTCTCTCATAACACAATGGTGCTGTTCCTCTAAATAACATCATCTTCTGGAGGTTATTTTTTTTTTAATTTCTTTTTCTTAGAGATGGGGGTCCTGCTATATAGACCAGCCTGGTCTTGAACTCATGGTCTCAAGCAACCCTCCCACCTCAGCCTCCTGAGTCGCTGGGATTACAGGTATTAGCCACAACACCCAGTTCTCATTTTTGTACTTATAGACATATACAAAATAAGGCAAAAAAAAAAAAAAAAGAGAGAAATGCATTAATTGAAATCTAAGTTGATTCTACCTTTTATTTAACTTATTTTTGAGATAGGATCTCATTCTGTTACCCAGGCTGGAGTATAGTGGTGTGATTATAGCTCACTGCAGCCTTGACCTCCTGGGCTCACCCAGTTCTCCCACCTCAGGCTCTCAAGTAGCTGGGAGTACAGATGCACTGGTAGCCACTGCACCTAGCTCTAGGAGTCTATTCTAAATTTATTGTTCATCTGCTTTATGACTTTTAAATAAAAGAAAACATAAAAGTATAAAACACATTAAGACAACAGTTCATGTACATGTTACCCCAAATTAACAATAGCACAGTCACGTTTGTTTTGGATATTTTAAAATAGCATTAAACACGTAAAGATGAAGTCATTTGTGATAACATCTCATGTCTCATTACTATTTCTCTTTCTCCAGTTGTGACTACTATAAAACATGTAATACATAACCAATCACTCCTTTGAAGTAAAGTTTTCTTAAATAATAATTGCCAGGAACACGATAATGCTCTCTGCATTTTTGAATGTACCTCATAACTGGTAGAAAGCAGATACTGTCTTGCAACTTGCATTTTATCCCTCTACATGATGCTCTTCAGGTCTTTCCTCATTTCAACTGTTATACTGGTTTTTTGTTTGTTTTTTAATTTAACTTTTATTTTAAGTTAAGGGGTACATGTGCAGGTTTGGTACATAGGTAAACTTGTGTCATGCGAATTTGTTGTATAGATTATTTCATCACCCAGGTATGAAGCCTAGTGTCCATTAGTTATTTTTCCTGATCCTCTCCCTCCTCCCCCCCTCCACCCTCTGAAAGGTGCTAGTGTGTGTGTTGTTCCCCTTTATGTGTCCATTTGTTCTCATCATTCAGCTCCCACTTATAAGTGAGAACATATGGTACTTGGTTTTCTGTTCCTCTGTTAGCTTGCTAAGGATAATGGCCTCCAGCTCCATTCATGTCCCTTCAAAGAACATGATCTCATTCTTTTTTACGGCTGCATAGTATTCCATGGTGTATATATGCCACATTTTTTTAATTCAATCTTCCATTGACGGGCATTTAAGTTGATTCCACGTCTTTGCTATTGTGCATAGTGCTGCAATGAACATACGTGTGCATGTGTGTTTATAAGAGAACAATTTATATTCCTTTGGGTATATATACCCAGTTAATGGGATTGCTGGGTCAAATGGTATTCTGTTTTTAGGTTTTGAGGAATTACCACACTGTTTTTCACAATGGTTGAATTAAATAATTTACACTCCCATCAGAAGTGTATACGTGTTCCTTTTTCTCCACAATCTTGCCAGCATCTGCTATTTTCTTACTTTTTAACAATAGCCATTCTGACTAGTGTGAGATGGTATCTCATTGTGGTTCTGATTTGTAGTTCTCTAATGATTCGTGATGCTGAGTTTTTTTTCATATGCTTTCAACTGCTATATTGAAACTGAACATACGTCAAGTTTACCACTTTTCCATTAATAGGAATTTGAGGTTTTTTTCTGTTTATTTTCTTCTCCTTCACAAAAAAAGTGAAAACAATAAACATTGAACTTCGGTGCACATGTCTCTTTGAGTTCATGTTATATCAAAGACAGTGTAAGACTGTGTGTGTGTGTGTGTCTATGTGTGTGTGTGTGAGACAGAGACAGAGACAGAGAAGAGACAGAGAGAGCATGCGAGAGAGGTGGGGTGATCTGATTGTTTTTACATATGTGTGTTCAAACTACTTATGACATTTGTTTAGTCTTGATTTTTTAATCAGTTTTGATGCTATATTATCTGGTACACACAAAAGACAAATTTGGGTATTTTCTCATGCATTTTTACATAAGAATTTTAGCATGCTTAATTATTCTGTTAATAAACCTTTTTTGTCTTTCCTGTTGCTATGTCATTAACTTTTTAATATCTCTTTGAAACACAAGGATATTGAAACACAACAGCTTGATCAACCTAGTTTACTAAATTATTTAGTTACTGAGGATGAGCAAGTTATGGATTAACACATGTCAAAGTTGGGTGATAACAAAATGTTTCTGCTGGGAGGAAAGAAGATATTTAATGGGTTCCAATGTCATAAATTAATCCTTTTGCTGTCTACCCCAGTATGTAGTACAAAAGCTTCATCAAATATACTATTGAACTTTATTTTCTTTTTAATATATTCTTCCCCATTCTGTCATCCCCACAGACAACTGTCATGTCTTTTAATGATAACAATCATAATCACTGACATAAAAATCATGCCAATATTCACATAAACACTGGGA
Organism: Colobus angolensis palliatus; assembly: GCF_000951035.1. Classification (NCBI taxonomy): domain Eukaryota; kingdom Metazoa; phylum Chordata; class Mammalia; order Primates; family Cercopithecidae; genus Colobus; species Colobus angolensis. The sequence continues at coordinate 2,672,231 of NW_012117866.1, read as the reverse complement.
GACATTATCATGCCTTGCGTACTTATTATAACACCACGAAAGTATTTTTGCAAATTATTCTATTTTGATATCGCCACATTATGGTAAGGTAGGAATCATTTCTTTATTTTTACAGAAGAGGGAAATGAGACTCCAAGGGTTATCCCAAGTTACTCTGCCACTAAGTGACAGGAGTGACAATGAGCAGAAGAAACTCCAGCTCTGGCCCCAAGCTGCTTTCCCTGGAGTCTGTGTGCCCACAGTGCCTGAGTCTGGGACACAGAAATCACACAGAATTTTGAACAAATAAACATCATGCTTTGCCAGGAAAACAACTGACAAGCAGGCCCCAAGAGGGAGTGGCCAGAAAACTCTCCGAATGGCCAGAGAAGCATCAAGAAGAAATTGTGTTGAAAGGGGTGTCAACTCTGAAATGTTCCAAGGCATCTGCAGCAAACATAATTGTCTCTGGGGGAAATTGGCCCAATCCAAGCCTCCTAGTAATTCCAGAGAGATAGATCCAAATGGAAAACAAAATACAATAAAAAAATTACAAAATGTATGACTTCTACCTGCCACATGTGATAGTCATTAGAAACGAACAAAGCTATCAGGCACTAGAATCATCAGATACAGAATATAAAATAAGTATTATTAAATGTCTAAACAACAATAGAGGGAATTTGAGATATCAGTAAGAAGCAATATACCATAAAAATGACCAGGCAAATTTTTGGAAGACTACCAGCATGAACTTTTAAAACAGAAAAAAAATAAAAAAGATAATTGAAATGTAAAAATCAATGGAATGTTTAAAGGCAGATTAAGATAGCCTTAGAGGATATTAGTGATTTACAATATAGATATGTAGAAATAACACTGAGTAACTATAGAGCAACAAAAAAGTAGAAAAATTAGAGAAAGGTTTGATATTTAATCTATTGAATGAGAAAGTGCAAAATATATTTGAATGAAATATAAGGAGATTTTTAAAAAGACAATGCACAAGACACAATATTCAAAGATAAAATGGTTGAGAATTTTTCAGGTTTCATGAAACACATAAATTGATAGAATCAGAGAGATCAACCTATTTCAAACTGGATAATTAAAAGAAAGCCACATTACATGCTAGTTAAGCTGAGAATATCAAAGAAAAAGAAGCAGAAAATTCAGTCTAAAATGCATATATTAGGGAAAAATCATGAAAGATTCTTGTGCTATGAATTCAAACCAAGCAGTTAAAGAAAGAGAATATTTCTTTATTCTCAAAGGAAATGACTCAAAGAGAGAACAAATAAATAAAATAGAGCAGAAGAGAACTAAACAGTGATTATTTTAAAAGAGAGATAAAATTGATAACCATCAGAAAAGGGGATTCAGCAAAAAAGAAAAAACAGAGCTCACATAATTGACACCAGAAATAAACTGGGGAACGTGACTACATTATGTCAAAAATTTCAAAATTTAAATTATATACATTTCTTTAAAACATTAAGACAAATTCAAAAAAATAGAAATCTTAATCTGATACACACTGAATAAAAATGGTATAATTGTGTTTCTGTACATTGTGTATGTGTGTGCGTGTGTATTTTATTTCACAATAAAACATTTAGAAAACAAATATCACGATGTGATCAGAGACTGCCAGACTACTTTGCTCCTTGGTTTGTGGTGCAACCAAAGCACAATTTCATTAACTCAATATGGTTGCCACTAACCACATGCACCTATTTACATTTAAATTATTGAAAACTAAATAGAATTTTAAAACTCCATTCTTTAGTAATGTCAGCCACATTTCAAGGACTCCAAAGCCACATGAGGCTAATAAAAGGTATTTTGGTAAAGAGATATCAGGTGGGATTCTGCCAAGAAGGAACTCAACAGAAGAGACAACTCAATCGGGATCCTGGCTAGAATGAGGGTCCTTCAGATGTCAGCAAACTTTTCCATAAAGAACTAGGTAATAAATGCTTCAGGCTTTGTGGACCAGAGTCTGTCTCACAATTACTTAACTCTGTGGTTGTGATCCAAAAGAGGTTCTAGACAGCTTGTCTACGAATGGCCATGGCTGGTGTTCCAATAAAGCTTTATTCACATCAACAGGCAGAATGCTAGATATGTGGTCCACAGGCCATCGTTTCCCGAGCCCAGGTGCAGAAGGAGGGGCATATACAGAGAACAAACTGTTGCACATTTCCTCGGAATGCTTTCTGTTAATAGGAGATAATTACTGTATTGCAATAAGTTAATATTTGATCCCTTCATGGTACTTTCTGGAACACAACTTATTCAATGAAATAAACATCTCACCAGGCCAATTTTCAAAATTAAATTTAAAAGAATTTTTTTGCACTCTCCTGAAAGTAGTCATGCCAGCCCTGAATTTGAGTAAAGCCAGCTGTGATTTTTATCATCTTTTCTCCCAGGTTATGCTTCACTGAACTCCATTAAAGAACGCACCATGATCTCACGGATCAAACTGTCTTGAATTATAAGCTACCTGGGGGAATGTCAAGTCCCTTTAATACAAAAGTTCTTTTTAAAATAAAAAATCTAAAAGGCATTCCTAAAAGGCTGAGCAGCTCTGATTAGACTTTGGCATTGACGGGCCCTGCTGGAAACGTGGCAGTCACCTTGTTAGGGAGACCCAGCTGACCCTCACCTCACAGCAGCTTGTAACAAGCCTCCTCGGGTCTCTCCCTTCGCTCTCTACTCCAGTGAGGAATCAAAGCTACACTCCCTCTTGACTGTCACAAAGAAGCTGTTTGGAAGTCCTCAACTCAGAGTTCAGGGCATGCAGATTAAAAAGGCATGCTCACTTTCCCAAAGCAGCCTTTAAGAGATTAATTTAGCAGAAACCTTTGCCCCTCTGGAGCCAGAAACACTTAGGGTTATGTTGTTCTCTTGGATGTCTTTACACACAGCAGGAGTATCATGCCACGTGGGGAAAAATACAGCATGCTGCCCAACACAGGTGAAATAGAACACTAACACAAAACAAACAAACAAACAAACATATTTAGTGAGAAAAAAATCCTGACTCTGTCTTTATTGAAAACCATAGCGATTTGACTCACGTTTGAGACTGATTAGGGCATGGATTTCCCTCCAAAACAATGATACCATCTTTTATGTAACTCTTATACTTGCCTTAATTCAGTCTAGTTTGTTCAACTGTTCATTAAAAAAGAAAATACGTTTATGTAAAAAACAAAAACAAGGAAAAACAATGACAAAATCTGGGTTGCTTTCTGGATGCATAACTTTAGGAAATGCGTGCACTGTAATTCTTTGATAATTGGGGGTAATATTTGGTAACCTCTGCTATGAGCTTTGTTCAAATAGATACTCCTTAAATAGTTGTGGAATTGAAGGATAACTTCCAGCTGACATTAAAATATGACTGTGTGGTGTCAGGGGGAAGTGAGGATGGATAATGGGTACAAAAGAATAGAAAAATGAGTAAGATCTACTATTTGATAGCACAACAGGGTGACTGTAGTCAATAATAACTGAACTCTACATTTAAAATAAGTGAAAGAATATAACTGGATTGTTTGTCACATAAAGGATAAATGCTTGAGGGTATGATACCCCATTCTCCAGGATGTGATTATTACACATTGCATGCCTATATCCAAACATCTCATGTACCCCATAAATATATATACCTAGTATGTACCCTCAAAAATTAAAAATTAAAAAATTAAAAATAGAATAAAATATGACAGTGCCTCTGTTACTGAGGGTTGGTCTTAACAACATATTGTATCTTCAGAAATGCCACACAGAGTTATGCATCATTTAACAATGGGGATACATTCTGAGAAATATGTCACTAGGCAATTTTGTCCTTGTGTGAAAATCACAGAGTGTACTTACACAAACCCAGATGGTACAGTGTAATATACACTACTTTTAAACTTTTTAATTAAAAATGAAGACACACACACATTAGGCTAGCTCTCTACACAGGGCTGAGATCATCAATATCACTGTCTTCCAACTTCACATCTTGTTCCACTGGAAGGTCTTCTGGGGCAATAATCATGCATGGAACTGCCATCCCCTATGATAATAATGCCTTCTTCTGGATACCTCCTGAAGGACCCGCCAGAGGTTGTTTTACAGTTAACTTTTAGAAAAGTATATGGAATATACTATCAAAGATTAAAAGCAGAGTGTAATAAATGCAAAACCAATAACATAGTATTATTAAATATTATCTCCTGTATATAATTATATGTTCTATACTTTTATATGACTGGCAATACAGTAGGTTTGTTTATACCATTAAGTTTGTTTATATGCAATAGGTTTGTTTGCATCACTACAAACACATGAGGAATACACTGTGCTATGGCACTAAGACCGCTACAATGTCACCAAGCAATGGACACTGAAAATGGAATTTTTCAGCTTCATTATAACCTTATGGGACCACTATCAAATATGTGGTCCATCATCGACCAAAATCTGGTTATGTGGCTCATTACAGTATAAGTAGCTAGACAGGTAGGTAGGTAGGTAGGTAGGTAGATAGATAAGAATAGAGATAGATAAGGTAAATGAACATTTATTGAATATTATTAAGTCTCAATGCTTTTGCATATATTTTTCCCAGGTCCATTAGACTCATATATGCATATTCTTTCTTGTTTCCTACAACAGTGGGTTTATAAGCTATCACGTTCTTTTAGAATATATTTAGTAGAAATAGTTTAGAACTGTGGGTTCCTTCTATTTTTATGATGTCTCTTAATAAATTGATGTGACATCAATAAACAATTTTCAATAAATAAAACAAGCCTCTGATATTTATAATTAACAAAAAGTTGCTATCATGATGTATATTGAATTTTATCTTATGCTTTTTAAATATACACCGAGATGACCATGTGGTTTTTCTCCTTCTTTTCCTTCTATATTAACATTGCTACCATTATACACACACATACACACACGCACACACACATGTGTGTGTAGATATATAGATATATTTTGGAAAGACTTCACTGCCACATAAAGTTGGTGTCTGATGTTCTCAAAATTCAAGATTAATCAGGATTTAAAAGAGTCTATTACACGGACTATCACAGAGAAAGTCTTCTTCCAAAACATTAAGAACGGGCCTTAGAATGGCGTTTTAGATATTTTTAAAAATAAATATACATTTATCTTGAATTTTTATTTTTTTTCAAGACAGGCTCAAAAGAAGCCCTCATGGGTAAATGCTATATAGGTAAGGAAAACAAAGTGTGTGGTTTGGAGTCCTGTGTTATAGGGCAGTTGCCCCACTCTGTTCCTGATGGATATAAATTAGGTGAGTCCCTGATTGGGAGGAGCTTCCTGGCACCAGCGCAATATCCATCGGTTAGCACCCATCAGGAGCATGGCCCCCCCTCCAACTCTCCCATACATCACAAGGCCCCCAACAGGGTACATGTTGGAGGTGACTTTTTCTGATATTTTCCCAAGGAATCATCTATCTGTGCCAAGACAAGAATAGTCTTTGGCCACATTCCCAGACTTTTTAAGGAGTTGGCAGCACTTCTGAATGTGTGTATGGTGGTCAACAGCTGCAGTCAAAATAAACACAGCATACTCCTGTCTTAGCTGTAGGTTCTTAAGTTTTACGCGTACCTACCTGTCTGTGTGCACAGCTCTGATCCACCAGCTTCAGCTGCTACCTTAAAAGATAATCTAATTTGTCCTTCTGGTCAGGCTTATATGCGTAGAGATCTGCACACCATAGGCATTTGCACTTAGCCCTAAATTTCATGTCAATTTCCAGTACAAGAGAAAGCAATTGCTTCAGGAAAGGGTGACTCTCATAAGATACTCTAAACCTTGTTACGGTTATTGGCATTTTTATTTTCTCCCAACCCCAAAGAAATTTATATTCTTCATGGACACAGCAGAGATCATCCTGTAGGGTAGACTGCCTTGGTTATATTAAACTGATAAGGCTTTTTTTGACAAGCTATCTGTCCGTCATTACTGGAGATCTGGGAAGCTAAGGAGGAAATGAACCACATGGCACCTATTATCTTGTGTAAGAAATACATCTTTTTTTTTCTCCCCATGATAAAAAAAGCTTGTCATGTTTAAAAGCACATAAAGCATATATTATTCTGATAAGGTCTTTGCCTCCATTCTTCAGTGCATTTGAAAGTTTAAAGCTCTAGTATCTATTAAGAATGCAAACCATACATCATCTGAGCACTGCAAATACACTCCCTACATTTTTTCTTCAAAAATAACAACAAAGGTGTCCCTGGTTGCTGCTCATAAAACTCACTGGGGTTGAAAAGAGAGGACAACTTGCAAGGGGATGACATCACAAACAACGCTGCAACATATATATTTTTAAAATATGATGAGGAAATGCTTTTTCAGGAGGCATTCAACCTCTAAGTTGTTTCTTCCCATTGAACAGGAAGGGTGCTCTATAAATCCTCCATCTCCCTAATCTCAGCCTCTGCTTCCACCTTCTAACAGAGCACAGATAGAAGAAACTCCTCCCTTGCTGCAGCAGGTAGCTGGAGTTCCTGATTCTGCACACATGGATGGTTGCCCCTGTTTACATTCTACATTGCATGTTTTTGTGCAGGTGCTAATCAGAATACAACAGAGTCATGGATATGCAATGAGGGAAGCGTCTGGACTGTAGGGCCTGAACAGTGATGGAGATGGATACTTCTCAGAAATTATTACATCTGTCTGAAATAACAAAGGGAGAAATGGAATGGTCATGGTGGGACGTGGACATGTATAGGTCCTAGAAAAGGGTTTGACTATATAGAGGACTAGACACATGAAAGTGGTATTCTTTCTCTCTTCCCCTTTCCCTTTTATTGATACTTACCAAAGGTCTAATGTGCTAGACACACGGTTAAGAACTGAAATACCACAGTGAAAAAAATAGTCACCATAGAATTCACAGTGTGGTGTACAACAAGCAGAATATTCTGCACATCAAACCCGGCTGAGGCATTTGTAAATTCCTTAAAAATGTGCAAGATACTTTTGCTCAACATAAGCTGCATATGGACATGAACACATATGCTTCAGCTAGTTACCAGAGCATTATAGCTATTTTCCTTTGCTAACGTCATGCCTATTTTAAAGTATCCCAAGTACAACTTCAGAGACTGCTAAGGAGAAATCCTCTCCCAGGAGGCTCCAGCTGCCCACTGCTGCCGAGATATAAACAGCAAGAACACAACCACCAGGTTAAGAAGAGCACTCACATCAAGTTGCCAAACAGGCCTCATTTCTATTTGAAGGAGCAAATGTGGTATCAGTCTCTCCTGACCCAGGAACAAGATACATCTTCTCCATGTAAAATGCCAGCATGGTCACCCCTTAACTTTCCTTTTTCTGAATTTCCACAAACATGCCTTGCTATTAGGTAAGTTTCTTTCATAAGTTTATACTATCAAACAACATGGCCTTTCATTACAGAAGGCAATGTCAATGGATTTGAATTGTGAGTGAATTAAATATTTAGATATAAGTATATCTAGTTTGAGTTTTTAGGACTATGACCAAATCGAAGCAATTTATAGGCTCAGTGTGATCAAATGTAACTGCTCATTAAGACAGCTGGAAAATGGGCAGAGATTTCGATTCCCAAATGTTCTGTGTCCAATCAGCTATGTGATGGTTCTAAGTTGAAACCAGGAATAATGTTCTAGCTGCTTACATATATGAACTTGTTTCACAGAGATCAAAGCTGCAGACCTAGCAGTTAATATTCTCATTTATCAGATTGACATCTTTCTCTTCTGTCTATATAGCTTGCTAAGGGCAGCGTTCAACGAGTGATGGCTTTATTTTCATAGCATCACATAATTCTAGGGCTGCTTAGAAGTGATTTTATAGATCATCTCCTCCAGCTCATTATTTTACAGATAAAAAGCACTAAGGGTCCCCAGAAGATACATGAAATCCTAAAATCTAAATTCCTTTAGTGATGAGGCAGAAACTCAAATGTATGTTTCAGGTCCTGATTCTTTTTTCTGATGAAGTTTAGATCCTCTTCAGCTTTTATTTGTTTTCACTTAATTACGGTCTTGGAGCTTGGTATTTGTTGTTGCTTGTTTGTTCATTTGTTCTACTCTAGACCTCCGTACATCTTATATTCTCATCTAGGTTTGATGCCACTTCACAGTCAAGTTTATGTGTTACAGTTCTGTGAAATAAAAATGCTGTTTGCAAAGTCAACATAAAGGATGCTTCAACAACAAAAATAATCCAGAGACGTGATTTGGCCCCAGTTAAACAGAACAAATAAGTGATTCAATTATTCTTTTCCATTTAACTAGTATTGATGAACCACAGTATACATGCTGAAGAGCTAAAAATATTTAAAAACATGAATATTTGGGTACATATAATATGGGAGGGGGCAGGGAAGTGCTAGGTAGAGAAGGCAGGGTCCCTGGTGATGGCTCTATCCTCAGGTCTGTGCCCACAGGCCTAAGTGAGAACAGGCACTCCTGTTTTCACGCCCAAATGCTGCATTTTCCAAGACCACTCTGGCCTGCCATGTCCGCCATCCTATACCCATATAAACCCAAGAGACCTTAGCAGGCACATACATAAGTAGCTAGACATCGAGAGGAGAAGAACACACTGGCAGACACCGGTAGGCCAGGGACGGTGGAAGGACATGGATGCCGAGGGGAAATCAGCTGGGGGCAGTCAGGGGAGAGTCCAGCTGCTGGGTAGCCTGACTCCAGAGGAAGACTACCTTCCCACTCCATCCCCTTTCTGGCTCCCCATCCATCTTGCTGAGAGTCACTTCCACAACTCAATAAAACCTTGCAGTCATCCTCCAAGGCCACTTGTGATCTAGTTGTTTTTTTTTTTTTTTTTTGGCACACTAGGGCAAGAACCCAGGACACAGAAAGCCCTCTGTCCTTCTGATAAGGCAGGGGGTCTAACTGAGCTGATTAACACAAGCCACCTGCAGATAGCAATGTTGAAAGAGCACACTGTAACACATGCTTACTTGGGCTTTAGGAGCTGTAAACACCCCTAGATGCTGCCATGGGGTCGGAGCCCAAAAATGCTCCCCATGACCTCTGGACCTGCTTGTCTGCATGTTCTCCTTAAGGGTTTGAGAGTCAGGGCACTGAAGAAGTGAGCCACACCTCTGTCCCACACCCTGCAAAGCAGATAACTTCTCCCACTTCACGTGTTCCCTTTCCCTTCATAATGCTTCTGAAAATGAGCCTGAGCAACATGGTAAAGCCCCATCTCTACAAAAAATACAAAAAGTTAGCTGGGCATGGTGGCAAGCACCCATAGTCCCAGCTACTCAGGAGGCTGAGGTGGGAGAGTCACCTGAGCCTAGGAAGTTGAGGCTGCAATGAACTGTGATCACACCACTACACTCTACCCTGGCTGACAGAGCAAGACCCTGTCTCAATAAAACTAACAAGCAAAAATAAAGCTTCTGAAAATGATAAAGTACTTGCTTCGTTCTCTATATGTACAAACACTTCACACAAATACACCCTGCTGGACATGCTTGTGCTGCTAAACACCCTCAAATACTGCCCATTCCTGACCTGCCTCCATGGCATTAGACAGTATCTATGAAGAACTGCATTTTTCAGTGAGAAAACTAATTGCACTATGATATTCACGCATGCAACTGGGGGTAAAAAGGAATGGGCATGCTCACAGTGAGTTTTGCCTCCCTTAAACATGTATTCATGAATTGCTCACATTTTTAAATGATGCCATATTTCTAGTATACAAGGTATTACTCCTAATTTATACACACAAGAAAAACCATGAAAATCTTCAGGAAGAATTTTTTAATAGCAAAAACATATTTCTGAAAAATATATAATGTCCTGTATTTAGGAGGAAAAATCATCTTTACTTTTTAAAAAAGTGCAGTAAGAACTGTCTACTACATAGGGCTGGCACTATAATTCATACATGCAAAACATCACCCATCTGCCTGGTTGGTAGGAAATGTGGAGAAACTGTACATTTCTCTATACGTCTATTCAGTTTCTCTGTGCAGGTCTTTTTGTCTGTTTTCAGGTGTGTTCAGATCACCTTTGCCTTAAGGGAAAAGCAAAACAAAAAGAATTCTACCTTACTACTTCTTCCAGCTAGACTGCATGTTTTCTGTTTTCTTGTCCTGAGCCTGTTACCTATCCTTCCCTCCCACACCTCCCTCTTCAGAGGCCTGCAGCATGGCTCCATCTCTTACCCACTAGCACCAGTTCCCCAAAGCTGAGGATAAGCTCCCTGCTCAGATCTAGCGGCCTGTTCTTGCCATTTCCTCTTCATTCTCTTTCAGCTCTGTTGGCTGCCCACCCTGTGCTTTTGCTTTCTTGGCACCTGATATGGTTTGGCTGTGTCCCCATCCAAATCTTATCTTGAATTGTAACTCCCACAATTCCCACGTGTCATGAGAGGGACCCAGTGGAATGTAATTGAATCATGGAGGCGGGTTTTTCCCATGCTGTTCTCGTGAGAGTGAGTAAGTCTCACAAGATGTGATGGTTTTATAAAAGGGAGTTCCGCGGCACACGCTCTCTCTTGCCTGCTGCCATGTAAGACATGCCTTTCACCTTCTGCCATGATTGTGAAGCCTCCCCAGCCCCCAGCCACATGGAACTGTGGGTCCATTAAACCTCTTTTTCTTTATAAATTACCCAGTCTCTGGTATGTCTTTATCAGTAGTGTGAAAACAGACTAAGACAGCACCTCTGGTAGCACATTCTTGCCGAGTGTTGCTGACCTGGCATCATGGCTCTCTCCTCACTGTCTTATTCCTTAATGCTGAGTGTCTATGAGGCTCTGTTTCTGGTTTTCTCCATGGTTTTCCATCTTCATCCCTTTACAAATAAATCCTGTCCCTTCTGCGACAGCAACCTCCATAGCAGGGTAAGTATAGGTAACAATAATTTACTGTATGTGTCAAAATAGCTAGAAGAGCAGATCTGAAATGTTTGCAGCATAAAAAATGACAAATTTCTAAGGTGATGAATATCCTAAATACCCTGATTTGATCATTACATATTATATGCATGTATCAAAATAGCACATGTACCCCATAAATATGTACATTATGTATCACAAATAAACAAATAAAAATATCTAGGTAATCAGAAAACCACCTACAATGATAATAATAGTAATAAATCCCGTCCAAATACCTGCAGACCTCAGGCCTCCCCTGCGTGCTGCTCCTAGACCCTCAGTTCCTAGGCTGCTCGACTCTGTCTACTTGAGTGCATCGCAAATGGAACCATCCTCTTTCCTAAAAATGTGCTGCTTCTTTCCAACGTTTTTGGACAACCACAATTCTGCTGGGCTGCTAGGAAATGTAGAATGTGTGACTATCTTTGATAGTTCTATTTCCTTTTTCTTCCGTGAGCACAAACTTGCTGTGTATCTATTAAGGTGCAAGATATTGTAATATCCCTTTGATTGATTCTTTCCCACTTTTCTGAACAGACTATCCATTTTTCCTGTGTCTAGAGATGCTGTCACCTTACCCCCCCTACTCATGCCGGAAGCTTGAATGAGAACTTATTTCATTTCCTCTTCTCTCCAGCCCCGAACCTCTGCTTGCCTTTCAAGGGCTTTTATAATTTCCCTGTGATTCCCTTAATGTACCTTCCACTCCAGTGACAGCTTTCTCCTCATTATAATGCAAATCCTTCCTTTTTACACTGGGAAGAGAGGTTGCCTCATGCCTTTGGTATAAGGTAATTTCCTGTCTCTCATGTTAGTCCCCATAACATCTGCTCTGAAAAAATTTTTGTTTCCAGAAGCTCTAAACATATTTCAAAGCCCTTTAAGTTCCACCTCCATGAGGGTGTCATTTCTGATTAGGTGAAAACTCTCCTGTCCTCCTGTTGAAATCCTATGGCACTACCCTCCACAGTACTTGAATGTACTTGAATTAAGTATGCCACCAAACAGCTACCCTCCCCTTCCTCCTTATTTCACAACCATGACGTTGAGGATGACAACGTGCCCAATTAAAATATACAGCTTCCCAGATTCCCTTGCAGCTGGGGGTAGCCATAGGAAAATGAAGGCAGACTTGCGGATGTGTGTCTTTTTTCTTGAGACCCAGTTTCTACCTGCCTACATCTTATACCTAAGCTCGGAAGTACAGGAGCCATCATGCAAGAATTCCCAATGGCAGAGTAGGAAAGTTCTAAGGTGCCAAGTCATGATCAGCAAAGCAGCCTCAGGCTACTTACATCCCGAGTTCCTGTTATGTGAGAAAAAAAGAATCTATCAAAGCCCTACTCCTTGAAGCAGCTCTGGCTTCATACTGCTGTTACAGCTGGTATGCTACAATATTTTGGTGCTGCACAACAGCTGTGTATTGTTACCAATGTCATGTGTTTTTAATTTTCCATCCTCAACTATGAGAACTTATGAAAATCAAAAGTAAAAATAAACTAAATGAATATAACTATTCTAGACTATTTTCTTCAGGTTCACTTTCATCCATCAACTCGATATCTTGTTTTGCAAATTGTGTTCTCCAACATCTAAGAGTTCAGAAGCTAATAAATGACATCTCTGAATAGTGACAGTCATTAAGTTAACCATCTCACTTAGCTTCACTATAGAAATTGCACATTTTGCCACAATATGTGGACAAAACCGTCAGATTAACCATACATCATTATCAAACGCAGAAGCTTAAGTGGTCCAGATTGTTTTTGGCAATCTAGTTAGGCTTATTCATTTTAACCTGTGCATTGCATTCTTTTCACCTTATGACTTGGTCCTGCGCCCTTTCTGATTCTGCTCTTTCTAGTTTGGGATAAGGAACCGTACTCACTGTGTACCATATTAGAACAGGTATCATATTATGTGCAGAGTTCAATCTAGTTGTCTGTGGATGGGTTTATTGTTTCTTCGATGGGCTGTTAACTAACCCCTTTCCTCTCCCCAGTGCAGCCTCCTAAGGAGAACATGGGTACTGCAAGTGAGTTAAGATGAAAACTTAGGAAAGTCTCATCAGCAAAGGCAGGGCAGGACAGAAGGAGGCCTTGGGGCCCTTTGCTCTTTCATGATTTTCAATGGTTTCCTCTCAATAGTCAAGAACTGATGAGTGTGCCAGGAGAGAATGCTTGGGAGGGATGAAAGACATCCCTATAGGCCTTCATTCCCCTGAAATGCAATCCTTCTGTCACCTTCACAAGAAGAGCTCTTTGTAGAAGAGGGCAGGTGTCATCGGTCCTCTCCCAATGGAGCCTTTAATGCTGCCCAGCTCAGCCATGGAACCTGCCTGTTTACTGATCCCTCTCTGATAAGGGCCGTCGATAAAGGGGCACTGTCTCTGCAGGACCTAATGAGGAAGCGTTCTCAACCACACACCTGTCACCCCATATTCTGAGACAGAGTGGTTCCTGCTGAGCAGGCAACTGGCTCAATGGGTGCAGTGGCCCATGACCGGTGCTCAGTGAATGGCTTCACAACCACCCTGGAGACTTCTTAGGCTTGACAGGAGAAAGCAGACAAAAGAGAGAATGGGCTCATGCATTTGCAGCATGGATCCATACACTGGACTGTAAACTCAAGAGAAACTCAGAAACACACACACACACACACACACACACACACACACACACAACCCAAACACACTCAACAACAATGAGATGCATGCTGACCTCTGTGCTGAAATACCATCAACTTAGTCATAAATGAAATCATTAGAATGATCACAAACCACAGCCTATACAATTTAAGTATCTTCCATTGCATTGTGTGTAAATATATATATACACATATATATGTGTGTGTGTGTGTGTATTTCAAATAATACTTGATTTAATCAAGTTAAGCTTGATTAAAACAGGATAATAATGTGAAAAATGAAGAAAGATAGCTGTGTTCAAATCATCAGGTTTTATTTGCAGAAAGGGGGTAAAAAATTAAAACTCAAGTTATTACTCAGAACTATACACTTTAAAAAAAAATAATTAAAATGTATGGTTCTGAATTAATCCCAAATTAACTGACTGGCATCAGTAATAAATTAGCTATTACTAATTATCCTGCCAGATATGTAAGTGACCCCACAATTCCCCAGCACAACAATGGGCTTTAACAAATCTTATGGCATACTGTTGTGCTGTGCACTAAATAGCAGCATTTCACATAGAGGCAGGGGAATTCCTTAATTTCCTCTCATGGGGAGTTCTCACTCGGGAACAGCTGAGCCATAGTTTCACTTGTTTACTCACACTCTGATTAGCTGATGTCCCTTCCTGTCTTCATAAAGCATCCAACTTGGTCTTTGAAAGTGTCTAAACTTGTCTGAGACTCAGATTTTTGCTTTTAACAAGGGACTACTTAGGGTGTTTAGGGGGCTAACATCCAAAAGTTGTCTTCATAGTAGACATTTAAATATTAAATAATGAACTCCCATTATTCACATACTACGTATAGAGTTTAGGTCATTTTATAAAAAATTAAGTCTATTTACAAAATTCACAGATAAATTTGGTGTCTATTTAAGCAGGGGAGTAAAATTCTGTTTCTTTGAACACATTAGCTATGTTAATCCACCTTATTTAACTCCAATTCGGTTTCCAGTGATTCTAGTGTTATGCAGTATTTTCTGACAACTGCCATACTTGGGTAATCAATAGCCTTAGTTAAATGGATGTCTTTTGAAAATGTTAGTGAAAGCTATGCCTTGATACTGAGGGAAGACAGGAAAATCTGAGAGTTTGATAGAAGACATTCTATTTTGGCCTTTGGACTGTTGAGTTTTCTATAGAAAGCAAAATAAAAAGAAATCCAAAATGTCAGAAGACAAACCCATCAGACTTCATAAGTATTTCAGCATATGGGAAGCCTTTGTCTTTAAGAGGCCCTGCTTGAGGTGCTACAACTTAGAGAAGGAAAAAAAGGATGAAAGAGATAAAGAGAGGAAAAGAAATACTATTTATCTATCTTCCTCATAATTGCCTTAGAGTTAATTCATTTATGAAATACAGAAATTGCAGAACATATTTCCAGAATGTTATCTCTAGGTTTCCTTTTTCTATAGTCAGTTTAATTCAATAAATATCATTTCCAAAGCTTCATGTACATTTTGAAAACTTTTATGTGATTCCCCAAAATCATTAGTTCCTTCAATTTAGTCTTAATTTTCCAAATGATTCTTCAAGACATTTTACTGTTTCTCAATCCATTATTTTGCCTCAAACACAAATTATTTTTATTTAAAAAATTTTTAGAACCTGATAACATATGTACCTCGAATTCACCTTTTCTTCTGTACAAAAATTTTAAAAGATTAGGAATCCCTTTTTTTCTTTCAAACGCATACTTTTATAAGACAATATTTAACCTGGACAATTTTGGGACTTTTAGAAATAGTTATTACAAGGTATTTTTGAGGTCTCAAATTCTAAGACATAGTCCTTAATCTGAAAAGTATTTAAGTATTGATGTGAAGAATTGATCTTACCTTACTATTCTAGTGAGCTACTAAGATTTGACATGAGGCTGAGCGTGGTGGTTCATGCCTGTAATCCTAGCACTTTGGGAGGCCGAGGTGGGCAGTTCACCTGAGGTCAGGCATTGGCGACCAGCCTGGCCAACATGGCGAAATCCCATCTCTACTAAAAATACAAAAATTAGCCAGGCGTGGTGGCGCATGCCTGTAATCCCAGCTACTCAGGAGGTGGAGGCAGGAGAATTGCTTGAACTCAGGAGGCAGAGGTTGTAGAGAGCTGAGATCTCACCACTGCATTCCAGTCTGGGTGACAGAGCGAGACCCTGTCTCAAAAAGAAAAAAAAAGATTTGACATGGGAGAGACGACGGAAATATGGAAATATTATTCCAAAGATACATCTTAATTCACAAATTCCAGCATGTAGGTAATCGAATCACCATTATTTTACATAATTTGATTTCATATTTATTTATTCCTATATTTCATGGAGCTCATAGAATGAGTTAGCTTCAATTTTTTTGTGTGCAGGAGGGTACATTCATCCTATTTTCCCAAGGTTCTCTTAAGTTTCAGAGCTTGCATTCTGGGACTTATATAGTAACAAAAAAGTGGGTGTCAGGTGGCTGCTAGAGGGAGAGTTTATCAGTCAGGGTTCCACCAGAGAAACATACCACTTCAATATCAATACTGAATATACAGTATTGATACCTATTATCTATATTTAAATATAGATCTACAGGAGATATAGAGAAACGGATAGATAAATATGATTATATATATGCTATTTATATCAAGAGTATACTGAGTATATATATCATGTAAATATATCTACATATCTACAGATATATAGCTATATAGATTCATAGAAATATATGATACATAGATATCAATATTTTATATACCTCATATATAAGATATATCTATCTATATGTCCTCTATATATTCTATATCTACATCATGTACACACACACACACGGACATGCACAGACACATGCATATATATTTTCTTGTCCAATATAGTACACATAAATATATGCATATATGCCTAGAGGTAGACAAATTGATTAATCAATATCAGATATACATCTACCTATCTATATCTATTCACAGTTATTAGATACTTATACATACAGTTAGAGGTCTTTATGACAGAGCTCTGACTTTGCACACTTGTGGAGCTGGTTGAGCAGTCTCTGTAAGGCTTTGGTGCTGTTTTTGAGTTTGATGCTGAAGCCAGGCATCCACAGGGCAGGAGTTCAGGAAGAGAAGAGGAACATGACATGGGAGAGATCGGGGGCAGGAACCTGCAAGGACAGACTGAAACCCATATCAAATCTTGGTGCCTCTGCCCCTCATGAAAGCCAATACAGAGACCCACATGGCAGAGGCTTCTAGTAATTTTGCCCTAAATTTTAGTAACAGAATCCCTATATGCACGTAATATTTCATAGCCTACCTTGTAAACAGATGTGGCTGTCTGATTAAGTTTTGGTCAATGGGTGAAAGCAAGTGTTACTTCCGCATAGTAGCATGAGAGCTGTTAGGAGGGATGGCCTCCTTCTGCTTTTTCTCTTTCTATTCTGCTTTGCTGAATGTGTATGTGGAGGTTAGTGCTACAACAGCCCCTATTAGCACATGGGACACAGTGGAGTGAAGACCTGGAAGAAGTCCCGCTCCTTGATGAGTTAATGAGGCCACCATATCCTCCCTATACTGCCTCCTCCAGACGTCATGTGAGTTCAGATGAACTTTTACTTGTTCAAGCTGCTGCTATATGTGTCTTCTTGTTGCATAATGCTAACTGACTCAGTAGCCTTGGGATTCGGACCTGGGTCCACCCAGGGGTATTTAGAAAAGCAAGTAATGTCCTCATGACCCTTCAAACTTGGATGAATCACTCTTCCTGGTGTTCACAGCTTGGAGAACACAGGAACCCTCTGCCTTCTCTGTGCTGGCACAGGAACCTTGGTGAGACCCTTTCAGGTCCCATGCTGTCTGTTACTTTGGGATTTACTGAGGAAGCAAGGTTTCTACCTTTTAAACCAAGGATTTCCTAAAAATGGGTGTGGTGATATTCCCAGATACACTGCAAGATTCCCGATTAAATTTAGTTTCAGTTACAAAGTGAAATAAACAATGTTGGCAAGTCACAGGGGCTTGCAGCAACATAGCAGTCTCAAGACTGGAAGTGAAACAAGAAACAGGAAAACCATAAAATAAAACCAGTAATCAACAAACAAGGCATTTGAGGACTATTAATACAAAGGCAAACAGCCGTATGCAGACCAATCTACCTTGAGGACGACCTCTATATTATACGCTTAAGCAGAATTGACCAACATGCAAATAAAGTTTACAGGTTCTATTGCAGGGGCAAGGAGATGAGTGACATATTGTATAAATATTTTTTCTGTCAAAATAGACGAATACCCTTTAATAACTACACATTTTTAAATTCACACGTGTGGGAAGCCTCAGTTACTTTTCCTATGATGCCAAATAAACTGGCATGAACAAAGATGCTTGCTTCCCTCCCCTCTTTTTTTATCGCAGTGTAAATAGTCTTCTAATGATCAAAAATATTAATATGCCTCCTCGGGTGCCTAATTTAATACAAGAAAAAATACTGTATTTAACATTTATATGTCTCTATTTGTACATTGTAGGAATGTTTTCTGAGCTGACATTTTTATAACTTGATGAAATTTTATCTGAAAAAGATGTAGCCATTTAGCTCAGTGAAATGAAACAAAACTGGATTTAAACTATGGCTCACAAACAGGAGGAATGCCCATGCTAGTTCTAAATCACACTGTACTAATCATCAGTCCACAGATGACTAATTCCTATCTGTTTGCTTGCCCCAAGAACAGAATCTGCTTAACGTTTCTAGAGCCAGCAGTAGGCTTATGTTATCCAAGAATTTAAACAGCAATGGTTTTCATTTGTAGACACTTCATTATTCGACTCCAAAGTCAGAAGCAACAGCATTTCGTTCACATTCCCATAGGCACTAGCATAGCAATTCTGAGGTGTGCTTCTCATTGTAGGGGATAAAATCCTCATGGTTTCACTGGATTAAAACAGTGTCTTATTGTTTTAATTAAGGAAAAGGAGTGAAATCTTATAATGTAGGCTTCTGTTGTTCTGGTTGTTGGAGGTAAAATCAAAACACCTGAAAGAGCAATGATAGGCAATGCTCAATTGTCAGAAACAAAAAGATGGTCGGTTAAGAATATACATAACATTTCCCCCCCTGAAGTGTCACTGGCATCAAATGGATGCTTTTAAAGTCGGTGGCCTCTTGACTGTGATTGTTATAACCTAATTAATGTAATTCTTCCTAAATCATTGAAAACCAAATACGAATTTAAAGACAAAGAAAGGAGGAACATCTATAAAAGACACTTGTGATAACCTACAAAAGCTTGTGCCAAACCAACATCGATCATGTGCTAAATCCTCTCCTAGAAACATTTTCTGGCAGAATCTCTCTTGTGAGTATTCATAAAAATGCATAGTAACACTTCTCAAGATTCTGAAATCTCAGAAACACCTTTTATTGAGTGTGACTATGCTGCATTATTAGATAGAAGCTGGTTTATGTTACAGATGCTTGGGGCCTTTGGTACTGAAGTTCTATTCACAGAACCCAATTATATGTACTTGTCCATGGGAAGAAGTTCCATTCTTTATAACTTTACACCAAACTGGTTCACTTCAGTACTATGTAGCAAATTACCTGTGTTTTGGTACCTCTGATAAAGTCTTACAGTTTTACAAAGTTATATTCTGAAATGATTGTTTATGCCCAAGGTCCATCTCTAAAGTGTGGTGAAAGAATTGTTTTTTCCAAATCTGCTTGGTTCCTGGGGTCAGATATTCAGTTTTTATTTAAGCAAGGGAAAATATATTTGAAAATACTCTTCAAATAATCCTATCTCAAAAATTCTGTTTCATGAGTTTAGATGGCAAACATTCAGTTAATAAGAGCTTGGGTAGTGAAGGACATTTTATGTATGTTGTTCATATATATCTGTTATACTTACTGCAATGTCTCCAAATGTTTTCCATTAAACTTTGCATGTGTGGTGATAATGAACAGATTAAGATAGATGTGGGAATGTAGTGCTACAGTGTGAAGGAGAAAGCATAGCTCATTCCTTTTCAACAAACCATTCAACTCTGGTTGGTTATACTGAGTCCATGCAGTATTCCCCAATGTGACAATGTTCACTTAGATAATATATATACACACACATACATAAATATATATTTATATAATCATATATTAATTTATATATTAACACACTGTATTAAAATATAATATTTAATATATAAATATTATACTGATAGTTATATATTAATTATATTAATACATTAATATATATAAAATCTAAGTCTCCAAAGTGACAATGTTCAGACTATATATATAAAATATATATACATCTTAAATCTTTTCTGATATATATCTATATATATATCAGAAAGGAAAGATTTAAATGTTATGCATAAGTTCTAGTTAACTCCCCA
This sequence comes from Colobus angolensis palliatus, assembly GCF_000951035.1. NCBI lineage: Eukaryota > Metazoa > Chordata > Mammalia > Primates > Cercopithecidae > Colobus > Colobus angolensis. The sequence goes on along the minus strand of NW_012117866.1, from coordinate 2,652,234 downwards.
GCCAAAACCATTCAAACGGAATCATAAGGATTGAAGCCTGAGTTTGGAGAATGCGGGACACTATGAATGGCAAGCAAAGAGGGTTGGGATGGAAGGTTCTGTAGGATGGGTCTTCACAGGAGGGGTCCATAGGGATTTGTTAAAGCTGAAAAGAACGACTGGTGTCAGAGCTTGTGCTGGGCTGGGTACAGCACCTGAGTTTCATGATTATTCGAGCTCTGATGCTGTGGTGGAGTCCAGAGCAAACAGCTGCAGTATCCCCACTAGGTTGTTGACCTAGTTTTTGCCTGTTTTCATTCAGAAAAGCTGCATCCAGCCCACACCGCCTGCTCTTCTGGTCCTGACCCCTTGCTGCCTTGCAGTGTCTCAAACTCCCCAGGCTCAATGTTCCCTTTGTTCTCATTTCCACTAACCCCAAGAACATACTGTGAAGTAGGGAAACTGAAATGGAAAGGAGGCAGGGAGAGCAGCAGAATCAGAGAAGAGGAGGGAAGGTTTTCCAACACATGAGAAGTGTTGGGTGTGCGCTCTGTGTGTGTGTGTGTGTGTGTGTGTGATGGGAAAGAGAATGAATTCAAAATTTAAAAGCAAAGAAGAAGCGAAGCAAAGTGCTCACCATCCAGAGGCAGGGAAACTCACGTCAAGTTCCCTAGCACATCAAAATTACCAGATTAAGAAACAAAACAAAATGTGTGCATGCACAAAATTCAGACCCTGAACTCACATTTTCAGAAATTTTCTTGGGATCCAATTCAAATCCCCAAGATGCAGAACTTTCCAGAAATGTCTTTGGAATTTAATTCATGCCCTATCCCCAAGCTTCAGAATTTTCCAGAAATTTCTAGAGGATCCACAGGGGAAAGGAAACTTAGACCCCACATATAAACATATTTCAAAAGGTCATTACATTTGGAAAGAGATATAAATAACATGGGTAAGGAGGTGAAGCTGTGAGAACCCATTCATTCGTTCTCAGCTTCACTGAACAGCCAGCACTGAATTTCTCTGCTTGTTGCTAGTTCCATGTCAGAGCCCGTAATACTTGTGTGGACCTGCTTTGGAATGAATGTACCCAGAAGAGCTCTCAGCTGGTGACTGATGCAAGCTGATTCTGCAGAAATGCTCTATCCCCTGTGCCCTCAGGTAGGCTAATTTTGGGGTATCTTCCACTTGCCTTCCAGAATTCCCAGGGAAGATTCTCCTCTAGTTACCCAGAAGGATAACTTGCTGAATAACAAACACCCTCCTGGCCACCCTCTTTAGTGTCTCAGTTCCCACTCCCCCCTCCACTCTTCCCCAGGAACCCATCCCAAATAAACTACTTGTACTGGAATTCTTGTCTCAGGTTACTAATTCACACAGAGAGAACACACAGAAGTCAGGTGAAGTAGACCATCGTAAGTTTTATCCCAGAATAAGCTCTGCTAGACACATGAGTCCCACTGGCCACAGGTGGGAGTAGCTGAAGTCACTCCTGGGAGTAGATGGGTTATATTTGCAGAGAATACCTGGTGTGAGAATGGGAACCTCAGAGAAGAGAAAACCTGCAGGTGCTGACTGAGGAAAAACAGAAGGGAAAAGACAATGCAGAGAGAGCCTGAAACAGGGGAAATCAGGTGAAAACTAACAAGAATATGAAATCAGGAGCTCCCTGGAATATCAGCAGCTAGAATAGGCATTGCAATAAGCCGAGGACTTAATGCTTCAAGGCTTACTGTGAGGGCATAACTATTATATCAACAATAAGAGAAACTCAAAAATAACAACAAAAGGATAAAGAAGTCTATCCCCATCCTCTAACACCATACTATTTAATTGATTGGTTGATTGATTGATTGAGACAGAGTTTCGCTCTGTCGCCCAGGCTGGAGCACAGTGGTGCGATCTCCACTCACCGAATCCTCCACCTCCTGGGTTTAAGCAATTCTCTGCCTCAGCCTCCCGAGTAGCTGGGATTATAGGTGCCCACCACCATGCCCAGCTAATTTTTTTTTTTGTATTTTTAGTACAGACGGGGTTTCACCATCTTGGCCAGGCTGACCTTGAACTCCTGACCTTGTGATCCACCCACCTTGGCCTCCCAAAGTGCTGGGATTACAGGCACGAGCCACCGCGCCCGGCCAACACCATACTATTTTTTATGCTTTTTGTTTCTCTCTCTTTTTTTTTTTTTAAGAGTCAGGGTCTTGCTCTGTCACCCAGGCTGAAGTGTGGCAGAATCACAGCTCACGACAGCCTCGAACTCCTAGCATCAAGCATCAATACTCCTGCCTCAGCCTCCGGCACAGCTGGCACTATAGGCATGCACCACCAACCTGGCTATTTAAAAAAAATTATTTTAGAGATGGGATCTCACTATGTTGCCCTAGCTGGTCTGGAACTCCTGGCCTCAAGTGATTCTCCCACTCAGCATCCCAAAGTGCTGGGATTACAGATGCGAGCCACCAAGCCTGGCTATTTTTTTTTTTAACTAGATTTTTATAAACATGATATTTTCCATAGATATTTTTAACATAATAGCAAAATATGTAAAGTCTTAAATTTATGGTTTTAAAAAATCCGTAAATCCCAGATATGGGGTAGTGGTATATAAAATTACCTGAAAAGACACATCACTGTAAGTTCAATATAATTCAACAGTGGAATGATTGTCTCAAAAGCTAATGCAATTCTGACTTCCTTATGGAACTATGAACATCAAGGGAAAAAAAGTATGCCCAATCCACTCTACATCTTTAGACTTCCCCTAGGGTGCTGGATCCAGTTCTGGGCCTCTTGGCATGAGTACTGGCAAGCGGGGTAGGTGTTCCGAAGGGTAAACCTAATTGTGAGAGAACGGGAAGCACTCTACTCAGAGAGGAATTTGGAAAAATGCAGGAAAAACCTAGAGTGGAGGCACAATGATAAACCCAAAACATCAGAAGCTGTTTCATTCAGAAACCTTTTAAAAATATTGAGGATTGCTGGAAAGGTCAGCACAAGAAACAGAGAAGAATAATTCCAGAGAGGCATCTTATTTCACAACAAACAGGAACGTTAATGCTGTTAAAAAATGGAAGTGGCCATCTCAGAAGGTAGTGAGTTCTTGTATTCTTGAATAAAGGACTCTGTAGGGGTTTTGGTGAGAGTGTCTGTGAATGGGGTAGATGGCTGAATTGGAAACATTACATCGTTTCTAAGTACGATAGTCTGTAATCTTTGCTTCTCTGAGATTCAAATTTCCAAAGATTAAAAATTAAATTTTTGTGTTGTTCTCGTTCTGTCTTTTCACCACCTCTCTCCCACTTTAGTCTATGCACAGTGAATATCCTGGCCCCACTTTAGTCTGTGCACAGTGAATACCCTGGCTGAATGGACCAGGAGAATCCACGGCTTTTCTACTTACAGAATTGCAAAACCTGTTGTTACAGCTCTTTGAAAGTGTAGAAACCAGAGTATGTAAGTAACTCCATTTTTATAATGAAAACATTTCCCTCTCTTTGAATGCACATGAAAAATGTTGAACACTTAGCCAAGTGATGAAAAGGAGATGTATTAAAGGTCATTAGAATTTTGTTTCAAACTTTGGCAAAATACAAGACTATTTCCCAAATAAATGAAGGAGAAAGCATTTGGCAAATCCAATAGTTTCTGATTTTTATTTAAAACTTACTTTTCTGTTCTGCTTGGCTCTGCTGTAACATATTGAAGCCAAAAACAATTAGAACACAAAGAAGAGTTTGAAAATATTTGCACGTAATTCACAAAGGTAAAGGTAAGTGAGTCTTGCAGAGTTGGAAGCCAAGGCATGAGTAAGAAGTAAAATATATACCATAAAATGATTCCCTTGAAATTTCCTACTGTAATGACAACCATAAAAATTCCAAATACCAAGAAACCAAATGCAATACTAAACACCTGGCTGCAAGGCACCATATTAAACACACCATAATCTTTATTTGTATAATGTTGAGGTAGGGAATGTCAGCATCAGATGGTTAGAACATTCCATAATTAGTTTAGTTCAGTAACATTTAAATGGACATTTCTCCAGTCTGGCAAATGTTTGTATTTTTTTCTTTAAGCACTGATTGTAGGTCTTCTCCCAGCCGATAATGGCGTAGGCTTGGGGAAGATGTTTGCCTATTGATAATGGCATGAAAGTGCACGGTGCTGTTCAAGGTTGTTTGGTGAGCACCTTAGGAATGGGAGAGGGTGAGAATAGAACGTTGGCAAATGGGCAGTGAGGGTGTTGCCTCTTAAAAGCTGTTGTTTATGTTCCTAGCATGACATCAAAACAATCCAGGACATTAATCATTTACAATATGTGTCTCTAAGGAAAGAGGCAGATCATTTTTTTTTTTTTTTTGGCAAATACACTGACTCTTACACATTGAGTACCATCACAGTCATCTAAGTAGTCATCTTTAATGCTTTACTTATTTAATAATGCTACCCTTCCTTTCATCATTTTTGAATTACCTCTTCCTTCAGTGTCCTTACATCTGAAGGACATTTAAAAAACTATGATCAGTGGTGTCCCTTTAATCTTTTAGGGTGGATTTAACTTTCAAATGCAACTAAATATCATTCTGGACAAAGAATGTCTAGTAGATATGGTGAACTAACCAGTTAATTTAATTTTATTTCTTTTTTTTTTTTCTGAGACAGAGTTTCATTCTTCTTGCCTGCGCTGGTGCAATGGTGAGATCTCATGGATGGATGGATGGATGGATGGATGGATGGATGGATGGATGGATGGATGGATGGATGGATGGGTGAATGGATGGATAAATGGAAAGACAAATAGGTGAGGAGATAGACAGATGGATGAGTTGATAGATGAAAGGATGAATAGGTGAATAGATGGATAATGGATGAATTGATGGACACTTGATTGTGAATATTCACTATTGTGAATAGTGCTGCGATAAACATAAGAGTACAGATGTCTTTTTGATATAAGGATTTGTTTTCCTTTGGGTAGATACCTAGTAGTGGGATTTCTGGATAGAACAGCAGTTCTAATTTTAGATTTTTTATGTTGAAAATTAAATTAGGCCAGGTTGATTCTATGGATAAAGAAAATGATACATACATACACACACACACACACCCCATGGAAAAGTACTTGGCCATGAGAAAGAATGAGGTCATATCTTTTGCAGCAACACAGATGGAACTGGAGGTCATTATCTTAAACAAAAAACTCAGAAACAGAAAGTACAATACTGCATGTTCTCACTTATAAGTGGGAGCTGAACAATGAGTATATATATACAGAGAACAGAATAATAAACACTGGAGACTCACAAGGGTAGGAGGATGGGAGGTGGGTGAGGGATGAGAAATTACCTTTTGGGTACAATGTACTCTATTCAGGTGATGGTTACACTAAGAGCTCAGACTTCATCACTACTCAATATATCCATGGAACAAAGCTATACTTCTATCCCTTAAATCTATTTTTTAAAAATCATGAAACGTTTTCTTAAAACATATGACAGCAATCAAAAGAGAGTTTCCAATAAGATGAGTTGAGTAAGTTTATAAACTCACACCACCACCCCTAAAAATACCTATGGAAATCAGTTGATGGTATTTCCCAACCACCCATGTGAGAACTGACACTGCTGAGCAAGAAAATTTTACAAATCCGTAAAAAGTTTACTCTGAAAACCGAATTTTCTAAAAGTTATCATCTTATTTAGTCCTTATATTAGGACATATTTGCTGTCATATTTGGAAGATACAGGGCGTCTTGTATCTTTCTTGAAAGCTGTAAAGGGAACAGAAATATAGACATAGATGTCTCATCCTAAAAGGATAAATGAGCCGGGTAACATAGCAGGACCCTATCACTATAAAAATTAAAACAAAATAGCTGGGCATGGTGGCGTGTACCTATAGTCCTAGCTACTTGGGAGGTTGAGGTGGGTGAATCACTTGAGCCTAGGAGTTTGAAGCTGCAGCCAGCTGTGATTGCACCACCGCACTCCAGTCTGGGCAACACAGCAAGACTCCATCTCTAAAAAATAAATAAATAAAAGGGCAAATGCCCCAGTACACATTCAAATCTATTAATTTAATGAACTATCAATTTAATGAATTTTCATCATTTTCTCAAAAGCCACCACTCACTTCAAATATTAAATTATCTTTGTTCTCTGTAAAATTTCTGCTTCTCTCACCTTCTTTAATTCATATTTCACTGGCTTTGGATTCCAACTTCTACTTTACAGAAGCACAGCTCCTAAAGAATGGGATCCAGTGCCTCTCCTTCCACTTACCCAGAAGAGGGGTGTCAGTCCCTTTCAAATGCTAAACACCTCATTACTCCTGTCATATGTTTGGCTGAAGGAGCCCCAAACCTCAAGCTTGGTCTTTTATATGGGTCTCTTATTTGGCAGCTATGGACTGTTAACACATAATTCCAACAGTTACTTAGGAGCCTCTGGCTTCACTGGGTCAGATGCCTCTCCGGCGCTCTGACTAGGGGTGAAAGTTGTTAGAGTGAGACATAAAAAGGCTCATTTTATGCCTTTTGCAGTTACCATCTTCAGTTACATTCTTAAACAAGTGAGTGGATTAACCCCTGCAATCCAGATACTTTAGGAAGATTTAGTAAATGCCTCTGTGGAATTATAGGGTAAGTCTCAAAAATTCTGCTGAGGAATTCTTTATGCTATATACAGAAACTTCTCTGAAAGTCCACCTGTAGAATAATTGATCCAAAAAAGCATCTTTCCTTTCTACTTCCAGAATCTAACACAATTCCTGACACACTGTTATAATATCTGCTCTTGGCCGAGAATTTTCATTAACTAATGAAAAAATGGATGGATGGATAGATGGATGGATGGATGGATGGGTGGATGGATGGATGGATGACTAGGTGGGTGGACGCATGGATGGATGGATGGAAGGATGAGTGGGTGGGTGGATGCCTGGATGGATGGATGGAAGGATGAGTGGGTGGGTGGACAGAAGGATGGATGGATGAGTGGGTGGATGAATGGATTGATGGAAGGATGGGTGGGTGAATGGATGGATAAATGGAAAGACAAATGGGTGAGTAGATGGATGGATGAGTTGATAGATGAAAGGATGAATGGGTGAATAGATGGATGAATGGATGAGTGGGTAGAGGGATAGAAGGATAAGTGGGTGGGTGGAAGGATGAGTGGATGGGTGGATGGATGGAAGGATGAGTGAGTGGGTAGATGGAAAGATGAATGGGTGGGTGGGTGGGTGGATGGATGGATGGATGGATGGATGGAGGAATGAGTGGGTTGGCAGATGGATGGAAGGACAACTGGATAGATGGATAAATGAATGAATGTATGGATAAACCAAACAATGAATGAACACCTGATTGTATGCAGCTTTGACTTTACCTCTGTCCAGGAAACTCCCTTTTATGTAATTTTTCACATTTGTTTTGGAATTTGATTTTTAAAAAATGAAGAACCTGGGCCAGGCACGGTGGCTCATGCCTGTAATCCCAGCATTTTGGGAGGCCAAGGCAGGTGGATCACCTGAGGTCAGGAGTTCGAGACCAGCCTGGCCAACATAGTGAAATCCCGTCTCTGTTAAAAATACAAAAATTAGCTGGGCGTGGTGGTAGGTGCCTGTAATCCCAGCTATTTGGGAGGCTGAGGCAGGAGCATCCTTTGAACCTGGGAGGCGGAGGATGCAGTGGGTCAAGATCCTGCCATTGCACTCCAGGCTGGGCAACAAGAGCGAAACTCTGCCTCAAAAAAAAAAACAAACAAATATTATATATTTATATTTTTTTTACCAAAAAAAAAAATGTTTACTGTGAGTGTAACTAGATCAGTAAGGTTATCAAAAATTAATTATTTCTCAGATTAGTGGGCAACTGCAACTCCTATAGCAAATGTGTTTCAAAATCTTAGTAAACAAAAATAGTTTTCTAAAGCAAATATTCTAAAAGATGTCATTGCCAAAAACAACCACATTCTAGAATCAAGATTATGAGTTAATGATTTTTGGAAATGCTGAACAATATCTTTCAATGTTACCTTGGCTCTTTTAGTCAGACTTACAACTTTGTGATGATGAAATTCAGAGTAAAGATAGGCTTATCGTTAATGTTTTACAACATTGTGTAACTGCTGACCTCTGCCATGTCAAATGACAAAATGTAAGTCACTGGCTGAGTGCTTACCATCTCCAAGCACAAGTGTACACGTGTCCTTTTATTTTTGGGATTTGCTTGTAACTGTTGTTTGAAGCCTATCATTATTGCTTTAATTACACGTCTAAACTAAGGATGAACACAAATTTGGTTTTAATTTAAAACTAAATTTAAAAAAATAAGAGAATAATGTGAAGTTTTATCATGTTATCAGATGACTTCTAGCCCTAATAATCCATGGGTTTGATCACAGCTTTCTTTAAGGCAGTGTTCCTACGTGATCGAGTTTTGAATCTTCCACAGTGCCCAGCACTCTCCTGTACATATGTTAGGAGCTCAAAAGCACCTGATGAATTAATTCAGAAGTGAATCTTGCTACTACTCCTGTTTCAGATGGGACCACAAATAATTTATCCCCCCAGATCTGCACCTAGATCAGCTCCACCTTCACTCGTACTTGGCAAATACTGTATATGCAGGGGGACTGGGGAAGAGCATGATAACAGAATTGCAATACCTCATCTCTGACTTCACAGGTGATATGGTTTGGCTATGTCCCCAATCCGAATCCTCATCTTGAATTGTACCTCCCATAATTCCCACGTGTTGTGGGAGGGACCCTGTGGGAGATATTTGAATCATGGGGGTGGGTCTTTCCTGTGCTATTCTTGTGATAGTAAATAATTCTCATGAGATCTGATGGTTTTATAAGGGAGGGAGGTCCCTGCACAAGCTCTCTTCTCATGTCTGCTGCCATGTAAGACATGCCTTTCATCTTCAGGCACGATTGTGAGGACTCTCCAGCCATGTGGAACTGTGAGTCTATTAAACTTCTTTCTTTTGTAAATTGCCCAGTCTCAGGTATATATTTATCAGCAGTGTGAAAATGCACTAATACAATAGGTGTTTGAGATTAAAGGCAAAAGCTTTTTAAAAAAAGAATAGCATAATAAGGTATATGATAAATACTAAGAAGCTATGCAGACGATGAGTGTTACAGGACTAAAGAATGCAGAGCTATGGGTATAAAGTTAGAAATGGACAAACCAACTCAAGGAGGCCCAGACCCAAATAATCCAGTAAATTAATACTAGCAGAAGTGAACCAATGGGAAGTCACGTAATATCAGGCAGGTCAGCCAGTGGTCTAAACTATGAACACCTGCAAGCTGAGAGGAGCCTGGCTTTAGGACAGTGTGGAATAGACTTTATGGAATAACTGGGTACACTTATGGGACCAGAAGCAGGATTGAGATAAGGCAAGCCCTTACTCCTTCAGGAAGTAAGATATCACTAGGACAGAGACATGAATGCAGAAAGTAGTGACTTTGTGGCTAGTGAAGCCACAGCCCACTTCTAGATCAGAAGGAAGAAAACCAAAGCGGTTCTGGAATCAAGGTTGGTCTTTCCACCATATTCTTTTCTATCTTTCAGCCGTTTCCTTCTCTAAACTATATTTGAATTTACTTAGCTGGAAAGCAGGAATCTTAGTTCCAGGTACTACTTTATCCCAAGATTTTCCCTGATAGGAGAGTCTGGACTCTAAATAGTAAACTCAATTCCTTTTGTGTACTCCTGCAATCCTGTCTAGCCCAACACTCTATCCTTGGTGCCTTCTTAATTCCTCCACAATAAGGTTTTAGAATCTCACTATGGCTCCACCAATATGAAGAGTTGAAAGTTTCCATGTGCTGTGAAAATTGTGTGTTCAACTATCCACTAGATCTACCCAAAGAAATGTCCTGCAATACCCCAAACTGAGTTATGACACTAAAACTATTAACTTCCTCCATGTGACATCCTTCTCCTCCTCTTTTCCCAGGGACTCAAATCACAATCTTGGCCATTTCTCTTCCTATATTAGTCAGGGTTCTCCAGAGAATCAGAACCAATAGGATGGATGGATGGACAGATAGATAGACAGACAGACAGATAGATAGAAATATGACAGATAAATAGATGGATAGATAGAGACAGATAGGTAGGTAGGTAGAGAGAGAGACAGAGAGAGAAAGAGATTAGATAGATAGATAGATAGATAGATAGATAGATAGATAGATAGATAGATGAGATTGATTATAGGAATTGGCTCATGTGATTATAGAAGTTGAGAAGTGCCACAATATGCCATCTGTAAGCTGGAGGACCAGGAAAGCCGGAGGTGTAATTCAGTCTTGAGTCCAAAGGCCTGAGAAACAGAACCAAGGGAGTCCATGGTGTAATTCTCAGTCTGAGGCTGAAGGCTTTAGAACCGGGTAGGAAGGGCAGGGCAGTAGGGCATGGAACACTGGTGTAAATCCAAAGGCCTGAGGAGCAGGGGCTCCAGTATCCAAGGACAGGAGAGGGATGTCCCAAATCAAGAAGAGAGAGAGAGAACTTTTCCTTCCTCTCCCTTTTGGCAGGCAGTCAATGGATTGGAGGATGCCCACTCACATGGGGTGAGCAGTTTTTTCCTCAGTCCACTGATTCAAACGTTAGTCTCTTAGAGAGGAAGTCTCATAGACACACCCAGAAACAATGTTTTCCCAGCAATCTGGACATTCCTCAATCTAATCAAGTTGACACATACAATAAACCATCACACTTCCCTTTCCTTAAACCTCACCTCCAATTAACAAATGGGTTCCACTGACTTTCGTTAACATGTGCCTCCATCATCTCTTTAATCCCATCCTACTGTTACCATCTTTGTTCGGCTTCTCAAAATCTCCTTGTCTATCATCCCCTAAATATTATCTCTCAACCACACTACATTGCCAATAGAGGTTTTCCAAAATTTAGCACTGTCCATGTGTTTCCTCAAGTCAAATTCTTCAATGGCTCCCAAGTGTCTACTTGACAAAGAATAAAACATGGTCTTCACAGCCTTCTACTGTTTTTCCCCACCAGCTTCCACAGCCTCCTCTTTGTGATGCAGCATCATTCACTAGTGCATGTGACATACCAACAATTTCCATTTGCCAAAATTCACAATTATTTCATGAATCCATGTCAGTGTTCACATTGCAACTTGTACCAAAATTACTTTTTTCCTTGCTGCCTAGAATATCCTTATCTATCTGTTAAGACACAGTTCAAATATCATTTCTGCTGTGAAGGTTTCCTAAACGTCATCTCAAGCACCATGTAGAAGTGACCTCTTCACTCTGTAACTCCTTGAGGTCAAGGGCCATGTCTAGCTTGTCTCTAAGGTCCAAGGGCCTCATGTAGTGTCAGGTCTATAGTAGGCACTCAAGGGATGTCTAATGGATAATATAAATAAAATTTTGAGTAATTGTGAATCAAATGATAAGGTTCTCATTTGCTCTTCCATAATTAACTCCTTCAGTAAGACCTAAGTGAATATGTTGCACGTTAAATACAAAGCCCATGAGCAGAACTCCCAAAAATAACATAAATGGGAGCTCCCAATACAGCTGTATTATCTGACATATTTCATATACCAGGACAGAGCATTGTAATCCTGGGAGCTTTAGATGAACAATAACCATTTTTAATTTCACTAAGAATAACTGCTCCACAGCCAGGTGATATCGTTATGTAAATACTTTAGTTAAGAACAAGAAAGCCTAATTTATAAACCCAATAAAAAATCGCATTGTGTGGCTCAAACCTGTAATCCCAGCACTTTGGGAGGCTGAGGCAGGTGAATCACTTGAGCTCAGGAATTCAAGACCAGCCTGGGCAATGTGGTGAAACCCCATCTCTACAAAAAAATTAGCCGGCTATGGTGTTGTGCACCTGTAGTCCCAGCAACCCAGCAGGCTGAGGCGGGAAGATGACACGAGCCTGTCCAAGAGGTGGAGGTTGCAGTGAACTGTGATGGTGCCACTGCACTCCAGCCTGGGCAACAGAGAGAGATCCAGTCTCGAAACAAACAAACAAACAAACTGCATTGTCTTTCTACATCTTTATCAAAACTGTTTGAATTAAAGCTTTGTTCTACTCAATGAAATGTAAGATCCTGAACATTTAGAAAAGAAAATGATCCTACACAGTATCTACTCAAACTTCCTCTCCGAGATTGTTTATCCAAAAATAAGTAGTGTGTGCCAAAAAGTTAAGAGAATTTCAGGGTCACAATGTTGTTAACAACAGAATTGGGATTTAAATCTCTTTTGAAACCTAGTTAATATATCTTGCCTACCTGTCTATGTCATAAGCAAAACTAACTATTATTAAAACAACAACAACACAATGTTTCTTACTTCCAAGCACTAATATGTATCCATTCAAAAAATAGTTACTAAGTATGCCCTACATGTTAGGCAACATTCTGGAAAAGGCCACTTCCAACTATTAGATTTAATATGGCTGCATCCCATTTTATCCATGTTTAAAATGATAACTGTAATGCACTGTGCCTATTTGAAGAATCCAATGAGGTGGTACAGCATATTTTATAAAATGTAAAGCAATGTATGCAAATACAAAGAACTATTTATGTATTTGGAAAACTAAGCATTAACGGGCACCATGTTCTTTCACAGTCTATGACTGGAACCTCAAACATCTTCAAATATCAGCCAGGACCCTGGCATGAGATTTGTTGAGCTGGTCAAGATTGACAAGGTCAGATGTAATTGACAAATATTTCACATTGATTTTTGTTCTAAATGTCTGCAGGAAAGAATTCAAGATCAAGTTATGGCAAGTGTTCAAACAAGAACAGGAGAGTAAGTTGTTGGTGGGGTACGGTGTAATCCCAGCACTTTGGGAGGCCAAGGCAGGTGAATCACTTGAGGTCAGGAGTTCGAGACTAGCCTGGACAACATGGTGAAACCCCATCTCTACTAAAAATCAAAAACAAAAAAAAAGCCAGGTGTGGTGACAAGCACCTATAATTCCAGCTGCTCAGGAGACTGAGGCAGGAAAATCACTGGAACCCTGGAGGTGGTGGTTGCAGTGAGCCAAGATCGTGCCATTGCATTTCAGCCTGGGTGACAAGAGTGAGACTCTGTCTAAAAACAAAACAAAACAAAAAAAAGAACAGAAGAGCAAGTTGCTGAAGCTAATAGATCAGGGGAGGACCTCTGCTGCCTGTGGATAAGATACACATTATTAATTGGTGCACTGTGGGAAGCCAGAAAACAGGAAATCACCATTCTGTAATAATACACTCTATTAATCAGCTCAAACTCATGGATTTTGACAACTGTGCTAAGGTCTCAATGTGCTTCTATTCCTAATCAGCTTCTTTATTTCTCGAATTCAGGCGCCTGTGTTTATTTTTATTAGTTCCTGAGATCCTACAATTAGCAACTGCCATATGAATATTTTTGAAACCAGCCCAGCCCACATGATGGGTGAAACCATACCTGAAAGCATAAATGCTTTCACAATTGAGTAGAAGATAATCAAGTATGAATATCCTCTTAGAATACCAAAATAGGTCATAAAGTACATTTCCAACAAGATACATCTCTCTACATAATGCATGCTATGACTTGTAAAATACAATGAGCAGCATAGAATATTCCACTATAGGGCATTCTCACCTAGTTTTGATTTAGTTATTTTTTTCTTTAAGGTACAGTTGTTCTTCATACTTCATTATGAAGTTCATCTGTCCACAAAGTGTAGAATCCTGAATGCTAAAAATATCAACTTGTAGTTGTACTTTAAAAAGTGAAAGAAAACGGACTCTGAGGCACATCAACTGCATAATATTTACACATTCCAAAACAATTAAATAAAATAAATCCAGCTAGTGTCAATACAAGAGCTGTTTCTACAACCTAAGCTGATAATAATTAGGCTCAGGCCTCTATCATAGTAGTCTGTGACCCAACATAAGTTTGTAACTTTGCCAAAATCGTGAATGTCAGAGAAGAGAAAATAAACAATGAAATAGAGAAGGTTGAATTACCATGGAACAATTCGAATCTTGAAAGCATCATAAGTAATCAATTAAGAAGATCAGTTTTTCAAAAGCTTTAGGAAACATGAAAAGTACTATAAAATGTAGAATGTCTCCAGAGACTGCTAAATGTCCCCTGGAAGGGTAAAATCACCAAGAACCACTAATAGATAAGCAATCCAGTGGCTGTTAAAATATCGCTCATGTGAAACAAAATATTAAAAAGTCAGTTTATCATTAGCATTTATACTTACAAATGTCTATATTTGTTTTCTTTTTCTTTTTTCTTTTTTTTGTTTTTTGTTTTTTGTTTAGAGACCGATCTTGCTCTGTCACCCAGGCTGGAGCGCAGTGGTGCAATCATAACCCACTGCAGCCTTTAATTTCTGGGTTCCAGCAATCCTCCACTTCGGCCTCTTGAGAAGTAGCTGAAACGTGCCACCATACCTGGCTTTTTTTTTTTTTTTTTTTTAAGAGATGAGGTCTCACTATGTTGCCCACACTGATCTTGAACTTCTGATCTCAAGTGATCCTCCAACCTCAGCCTCTCAAAGCTTGAGATTACAGGCATGAGCGACCTTGCCCAGGCTGCTTTAGTTGTTTATTGAGCCACTGCTGCAAAAGATAGTTATCAACAACACTTTGGTGAATAATAACTAAATAATGACAGCACAGGTGAACCTACTGGCAGAAACTCCATCCCTTGTTCTTATGCCCCCTGCATCATTAGGCTGCAGAAAGCTGGTGAAATAATAGGTTTCATGGAAGTATCAAGAAGGAGAGAAAACAGGCCCAGGTCTTCATTCTTTCTATATTCTGTTGAAAGCTCATACATCACCTTTAAGTCACTTGGATTTCACCCTCCTGGCCCTACTCCCGCAGACCTTCTTCCTGGCTTTCACGGAAATGGTGCCTTTGGTTAAAACCTTACATAATCGTGCTACCTTGGGCAAGTCCCTTTGTCTCTCTAAAAATAAATTTATTTCCCTATTGGTTCCATATTTCATAACTTTATAATCCTTGGTTTATGTGGCTCAAATAAATGTACCCTTCACCTAGAAGTGCCTCATTTGCTGTGGGGTGGATAATAGCAGTGATGCAAAGGTTGTATTTTGCAAACTCTACTAATGTGCTTTCCATTTTTGCCTTTCTGTGACCATATCCTTCTCGCTAGGTGTCCTGAAGCATTCTGAGGGATCCAGGGGCCTAAGGCAGAGAAGGGGGCTTTTGAACTATTGCTGCAAAATGCAAAACATTGAGCTACTGACAAAATGCAAAGGGAAATAAAGAGGCCATGTTGAGCTACTGACAAGCACAGGGGATTTTTCTTTCTTTCAAGACAATAGCTGCACAGACCATACTTTGTTAAGGGGGACAAAAGGATTCTTCAAGTCAAAATTTCCCAAATTGAAACAGTTACCATTTAACATATTACGAGGCCACCCTTGCGGTTTCTATCTCTTTCTCTACATGCACATACACAGACACATACATACACAAGATAAAACAGATTTTAATTTTACGCCAAGAGTAGAGAGAACTCAGGATACAAGATAACGTTTTGTAATCCTGGTTGCACATTAGAAATGATTTGCAAAACACTCTTACATGCAGGACGTATTCAGATTAGTGACTGAGAATCTGCAGGTCCCAATCATCAGCATTTTTTAAAAGCTTTCTTGGTACAGTAAAGTTTAAGAACCACTGATGTAGGACAAAAAACAAGCTGTTCCTTCCAATCCAAGGACATGCGGGAGAAGATGTGGATTTGAGTAAAGCTGACAGTAAGAGCATATACTCTGATCTCCCGCCTCGGGGTACTGCCAAGGTGAGCTTACATGGGTTGAGAGTCACACTGACGGAAGATAGGTTTAGTGCTTCTTGCTCTTTTGGACAACAGGAGGAGACATTTGCACAGGTGTCCCACAGCAACCAGGGTGGCCACCTGTGGAGGCAGCATGTATGTCTGAGTTAGTAGAAGATTCCACTCCCTGGACCCTGGGGAGGAGTACAGATGAAAGGCAGTACAGGCTGGCGGACTTCCCATGGGGTTGCTGCAGGCTGAGTTGCCCACTAGCAACAGGAGGCAGAGCAGAATGCTGGGGCTAGGAATGGAAGAGGAGTCCCCACCAGACATCTAGTGGCAGCAAGAGCTGAGGTGGGGCTAAGTCCATAGGAAAGACCAGCAGGTCTCCAACAAGCTGGAAGAGACCAGACCAGGAAATATTTCAGGGGCAAACCTGCATATCAAACGGTGGAGATTTTGTGGCTGGATCTAGACAAACCCCACCCAGTAGAAGCGCGCCATGCACATGCAGAGACCAGCAAGAGCCCAGGGCCCCCATCCCACTGTACAAAGTGACGCCCTCATAAACTTATCCACCATCTTGGGGAAGAGGAAGGTGAGTAGGGCTCTCATCAGCTGAGCATCTACCCAAAAGGTCTAAGGTGCCCATAAGTGACTGTTTAAAACAGGTGTGATAAGCAATTCCACTTTACTACACCAGATACCTAAACTGAGAGGAACTTGCTTAGCAAGAGACTGAAATATTTTAAACTGGAAATTAGGTTTCCTAGCTATTGTGTGCTGTTCATAGAGAAGATTTGATTCTCTGCAGAAAACTACAAAGTCATATTTTTAAAACCAGTCTATGATTAGAATGCAAGTTAAGTGAATATAACAGTTTAGCAGGGAGGAGGATGGGCTATTATTGGTACACAAGTGTGAATTCCTCTGCTACAAAGAGAGGTAGGGGGATAGATAAAACAATTAGTTATTCTTCTCTTTTGCACATTTGGAAATAATGTGAATAAATGTCCAACTCTGTTACCACAACTGTTTTCATGAAATTTACCAGCACTTTTATTCAAAAGCTTGTCATCAAAAAAAAGTTTAATCATAGATATAGCAACTGCCTGGGAATGTATTTGCTTCAGATAATCCTCCAACCATTTAAAGAAAAACACATAGAATTCAAGCACACCTCTATGTTAAAAGAAGGGCAGCTGTCACCCGTCTATCTTTGCGTTAACAGCATGACAATTAACGCAGTGCAAGGTTGGCCTGGCTGGGGTGATTGCTCAGAACACTGGACGCCCCTTAGCAGTGACCATTGTGTTGCTTAAGTGGCAGAAAATATCAGAATATGGCAAGGTGAGAACTTTCCTGTGATGTGATTCCTTCATGTCTTGGAACTTTTGTGACACGCTGAAGCTGGGGCGGCCAGGTCATGAAACAGCTCCGAAGGCAGCACCACATTGCTCAGAAGAACCCAGGAGGAGCCTGCGTCATTTATTCACCCATTGAATAAAGGAAGGCTCACAGAATTAGAAGAGATGCACTGCATTAATCTTGCAAGGTATACAAGTTTAAAATCTAGAAAAGACAAGTGAAGGTCAAAAAGTGACAGGAAAAATCTAAGAGAGACACTGCCTAAAAAAAGAGTGAATACCTGAAATAATGGATGAATACATTGTTGGACTCAAAACCTTCAAAAACACCAAGGTCCAAAAATGACAGTCCAAGAAAGGAGGGATAATTTCAGATTGAAAGAGACCCCCCCCCCAAAAAAAAAAAAACACATGAAACTAAACACAATGCATGATTCTGTATTGAATCTTTCCATTGTGAGGGACACTATGAGGACACTGGCAAACTTTGAAGGGGATATGTGGCAGCTACATGCCAAGTTGAAGTTCCTGATTTTCGTGGCTGTACTCTGATTATGTAAGAGAATGTCCTTCTTTGTAGAAAATATGCACACAAGTATTTCAACAACTGTCTTCAAATGGCTTAGGAAAAATAAAAGTTCTTAGACTTTTTTGAAATTATTCTTAAGATTAAGAGTATTTCAAAATTAAAAAATGTATTATACAGGGATTAATCAGTTTTGAATAATTAGAAATATTTTGTTAATAAATTGGTGAAAATACACATTCACAGTCACTAAGAATAACTTAGGAAATAAGTAAACCTTTATGTCTGCAGGAAAAACAATTTGCTATTTAAAGAAATTGAATTTGTTAAGGAGTGTGAACAAAGAAATATTGTCTTGGAGAAAAACCTACTCTTGTTCTCTTTACATTATTTTTAAAAAGGCAAGGATAAATAGCTATATTGCAGGGACAATTCTTTTCTTTAAAAATATTTTTTCGGAGGGAGATCGTTTAATCTGATTAAGGAGATTTTTAAAACACTGACATGCATGTGTACGGAACACATATTATTCAAGTCTAAATAGCTTTATATCAATGATCAGTCCACGAGTTGGTTTGATCATAACATCTTGAGGCACATTAATTTTGAGTACCTAGTCAGGTAGAGTTCAAACAGCCTAGATAGGTATCTGTAACAACCCCTGGAGGAATTTTTAACTGGGCAATAAAAGTTATGTGAGAGTGACTGCTCTATGCACAGGTTCGATACACTGTTGTGATATAATTTGCCAAGTCTCCCACACTAAAGAGTTAGTGCAAGCTTTGATATGAGGAGAGTACTAATCTAGCTCATTAGTTCCCACCCAGGGGTGAAGTTGCCTCCCAGGGTACATTAGGCAATGTCTGGAGGCATTTTTAGGTGTCACCACTGAGGGTAATGTTCCTGTCATCGAGTGGGTGGAGGCCAGGATGCTGCAAAACATCCACAAGGCACAGGGCAACCCCACCACAGAGGATGGATCCAACTCCAAATGTCAGTAGTGCTGCAGCTGAGGGCAACTGACCTTGGTCCTTGTGCAACCACCCACTTTGGGGTAGGGTTAGCATGGGTAGGTCCCACTGTGCTGGATCCTATGGTCCAAGTGACTGGATTAGAAGTAGATTCCAAGTGACTCAAAGGAGAATAAGGAATTCTGTTAAAAAATCAGAATGCTACAGAAGTATTCTAAAAGGATATTATTTTTGATATACTTTCAAAAACCACAGAATTATAATGACTGAAAGTTAATTTTCTAGACTGCACACAGTGACTGACAACGTGATCTTTGGGACTTTGGCTGCCAAAGCCACCACAACTGCACAATCTACAATCTACAAACAGAGTGATGCTGATCTCCAGGTCTCTCAGGCTGTGAAAATGCCATATATCTCATGAACCAGAATTCATTTCGAGGCAGGGAGAGAACATCTGAAAAGAAGGCAGTAAAATAAAGCATAAAATGCTGATGGGATTTTTCCAAGACACTTTGGTAGTGTAAACCTATGACAACCAATCCTGAGGACAAGAGACTTTGCTACTTCCATCTGCAAATCAGCTAAGATTTCTGGGTAAATAATAATTTCTTGGATATTATTATTGCAAGGTGGTTCTGTTTTGACAGGTTCGGGAAAGGCACTTGCGTTGTGAATTCTAATTTAGGGGTAGGACAATTTATAAATAAAATTAGTTCATTGTTTATTTCTCAATAAATAGTAAGGATTTTATTATAATGTGTTAATTTTCCCATCTTCAGGCAACCCCAACTGTTTTTACTTGATATGAACTAATAAATTATATTGCCATTATTTAATTTATATCTTAAACATGTACAAAATAATAGGTTTTGGATGCATAGCCACTTTTAAAATTCACATATTTGGCCGGGCATGGTGACTCACACCTGTAATCCCAGCACTTGGGAGGCTGACACAGGCGGATCACCTGAGGTCAGAAGATTGAGACCAGCCTGGCCAACATGGCAAAATCCCTTATCTACTAAAAATACAAAAATTAGCTGGGCCTGGTGGTGCACACCTATAATCTCAGCTACTCAGGAGGCTGAAGCAGGAGAATCACCTGAAGCTTGGCCGTGGAGACTGCAGTGAGTCGAGATTGTGCCACTGCACTCCAGCGTGGGCAAAAGAGCAAAACTCCATCTCGGAAGAGAAAAAAAAAAAATCACATATTGCTTACAATACTATAATTCTGCACTAAATATCATGGCTTATCTGCCAAAATTTACAGTATCTAACTCAGAAATATTGTTCTCTTGAAACAAATTGGATCTCAAATATTTCTGCTGAATGATTTGTATTTCAGATCATGGAGAACATCCAGGATTAAGCTAAAGCCAGGGCCTTCATGGAAAATAAAGGTTAGAATACAGACACTAACGTAAAAATTCCAAACCTGAAGACCCTATGCAGGTTCAAGGCAGAGAACTTTGGATCAGAGGTTCAAGGACTGCCTGAGAAGGGGTTAGAGGAAGAGAACTGGTGAAGAAGAGGGATCATCTAGGGTGACTGATGACAATAAGACAGCACATTTGAAATTCACCTGTATAGGCAAGAAGTTGCAAGGCACATAGAAAAGTTGGAGGAGGCCGAGGCAGGCGGATTATGAAGTCAGGAAATCAAGACCATCCTGGCTAACATGGTGAAACCCCCCTGTCTCTACTAAAAATACAAAAACTTAGCTGGGCGTGGTGGCGGGTGCCTGTAGTCCCAGCTACTTGGGAGGCTGAGGTAGGAGAATGGTGTGAACCTGGGAGGCGGAGCTTGCAGTGAGCCGAGCTCGTGCCACTGCACTCCAGCCTGGGGGACAGAGTGAGATTCCATCTCAAAAAAGAAAGAAAGAAAAAAAAATAAAAGTTGGATTGGCCAGAAGGAAGTAGACAGTTCTGATCCATCCATGCCTTGCCATGTGTTATCTGTATTTGTTGATGAAGGTATCCACTCATTTGTCCATTTATCATTCATTTGATAGTAACTTATTGAAGTCATCTGTGAGATAATTCTTGCAGAAGAGAACATCTGGCTTTTAGTATCCAATATACTTTTGGATACTAACTTTGTATTCAACTTTCCCCTACTTTGTAAATACTAATTGCTGCTACTATTCACTGAATGGTTACAAGTGCTAGAAACTGTGCTAATAACGGTGTAATGTAGATATCACTTTTTCCTATTTACACACATGGAAACAAGTTTGAGAAAGTAATGTGCCCAAAATTACAGAACTACTAAAGAATGTAGTCAGGCTTGGAAATGATTCCAGCAATTTCTTATCTCCTACCAAAATGTCTTTGAAATATAAGAAACAAAATCTCACACCACCATTAAAAACTCTTTCATAAAAGCTCTTTGATTTGGCCACTCCAATTCTCAGGGCAGGCAAGAAGAATTTCAACTCACAATAAGGATGATGGAGGTTTTAAAAAGAAAAAGCAAAAAACAGTTCAATCAACCTAAAGCCAAGTGAAATCACGTGGCTATCATGGTAATCTAATACTCTGGTGTATCTTCAAAATATGTTATCTAAATATCTGTCCACTATTAAATGGAAGCAGAGAAAATACTTTTAAGGCAAATAGCATAAACCTGTTATTCTGTGTTTGATATAAAAATGTATTTCATGCATGCAACATAATATTCTAACTTATTTGGTAGGATCATACTAGGTTGATCACTTTTATTCTCATTAAGAGTAAAGTTTAGGCTGGGCACGGTGGCTCACGTCTGTAATCCCAGCACTTTGGGAGGCCGAGGCGGGCGGATCACGAGGTCAGGAGATCGAGACCATCTTGGCTAACATGGTGAAATTCCATCTCTACCAAAAATACAAAAAATAGCCGGGTGTGGTGGCGGGCGCCTGTAGTCCCAGCTGCTCAGGAGGCTGAGGCAGGAGAATGGCGTAAACCCGGGAGGTGGAGCTTGCAGAGAGCCGAGATCTTGCCACTGCACTCCAGCCTAGGCGACAGAGTGAGACTCCGTCTCAAAAAAAAAAAAAAAGAATAAAGTTTAGGCTCTGTGAAGCTGGAAGTATATATTAAATATAACTCAGTGTGGGAGGTGGGGATTAATTAAACTACCCTAGTCAAGAGAGAAAGAATTGTGCAATAAATGTTACCAGGACACTTGGTTAAAAATTTGGGTAAAATAAACAGATTTAGAGTTTTATATCATATCAAACACAAATTTCAAGCCCAAAATTGTTTAGAGAATTTAATTAAAACTATGACTCATGGGAGAAAAAAATAGATAAGCATCTGATCTTCTTGAGTTGAATGATTTTTAAGCATTTAAATAGGAGAAAAAGACTCATTTTCTATCATAATTATATACTTATATATAATTATCCCATATATTTATATGTAATTATAAATATATGTAACGTTTTCCAGACATTTATAAAGGCTATCCTAATCTTTCGAGAATTAGCAACTTAATGAGCAATCCCACTAGTGGATGTATATTGAAAGGAGGTAAATCAGTATGTCAAAGAAATATCTGCCCTCCCATGTTCATTTCCATGTTTTTCACAATAGCCAAAATATCAAATCAACTTATGTGTTCATCAGTAAATGCACGTATAAGGAAAATGTGGTATACATACACAATGGATGTGATGGGATTCTCTCAATGGAATATTGTTTATATATACACAATGGGATAATTCTGTAATGAAATTCTGATTTAGCCTTAAAATAAGAGGAAATTCCTGTAATGTGCAACAATATGGATGAATCTGGAGGACATTTTGCTAAGTGAAATTAGCCAAGCACAAAAGGACAAATACTGAATGGTTTCACTTATGTATGGAATATTTAAAAGTTGAACTAATAGAAGTAGAAAGTAGAGTGGTCATTATTAGTGGTTAAGGGGAAGACAGGGTTTGGGTTGGGGAGATATTGGTCAAAGGATTCAAAATTTCAGTTAGGCAGGAGGAATAACAGACCTACTCTATATCATGCTGACTATAGTTAATAACAATGTATAGCATACTTGATAACCACGGAGAGAATAGATTTTAAATGTTCTTACCACAAAAAAAGTGTTCTTACCACACACAAAAAAAAGATGTATAATGTGAGATCATACGCCTCTTAATTAGCTTGATTTAGCCATTCCACATTGTATACATATTTCAAAACAATATGTTGTACATGATAATATATATACAATTTTTATTTGTCAATTTAAACATGGATTTTTAAAAATATATATAAAAAAAAAACAGAATGAGAACCTCTAGCAACACGCTCAGGCATGTTTTTCACAAAAGTCAACTGCACTCTTAACCTTGGGAACCAACTGTCTTTTCCTGTGTCATGTTTGTGTAGTTCACTCACAGTAGGATACACACCCTTCTTGGAGGGATCTGTCTTGGTCATCTTTGGATCTGAGGCAAAAAAAACAGCTTGGTACCTGACAGGTGATTTTTATTAGGTTGGTGCAAAAGTAATTGCGGTTTAGGTTTAGAAAATGTCCTTATCTCTTTTTTGTCTGTTTGTTTCAAATTTATTTTAACGTTTTGCTAACAGTCCCTCTCAGAGAAGCTCCATTCCTATGCTTTCCTGGAGCCTGCTTCTTTCTCTCAGGCCTTGGTTAGTAGGCCCTCCTCTCCACACCAGCATATGAATCTTTTAAGAAGCCTAAGCGCCAATGCTTTTTCTAGAGCTCCGCTAATGATCTGACTTTTCCACTCCCTGCAGTCCCTCCCAAGCCCTGCAGGCCTTTTTATCAGTGGCTCTTTTACTCCTTACCAAAAATACTTTTTAACTCTTGAAATGGAATCGATAGGGAGCATAGATGACCTACACATATTATTATAAACATTACAGGAAATAAGGCCCATTGCCATATAAAGCAGAAATAAAGACAATATGATTTATAAGTTACATTTTAAAATATGTAAATGTTAGGGCACAATGGCACCTGAATGCAGAATAAGGTTGTTATATGCTTTCTCCTATTAATAAGAACAATGTCTTCAACTGAATAATGATTTCTTTAGAAAAAGGATATTTTGAAAACAAAAGTGTTTCTGTACACAGTTGTAAATGTGCCATAAATACATCAACTTCGCCTGCAGCCTGATGTATGAGTGTTGACCAACCATTCAAATGAGAGGCACTGTCAAAAGTGATACAATTTTCTCAAGCAGAAAAACACTCTTAATGGCATACTGAATAAAATAAAGTGAAATATATTCCCTCAAGGCCAGGTGCAGTGCTTCATGCCTGTAATCCTAGCACTTTGGGAGAACAAGATGGGAGAATCACTTGACACCAGGAGTTCAAGACCAGACTGGGCAACATAGTGAGACCTCATCTCTACAAAAAATAAAAAAATATTAGCCAGGCACGATGGTGTGTGCCTGTAGTCCTAGCTACTTGGGAGGCTGAGATTGGGGGATCACTTGAGCCTAGGAGTCAGAGGATGCAATGAGCTATGATTGTGCACCCAGCCTAGGCAATAGAGCAAGACCCCATCTCAAAAACAAACAAATAGGCTAGGAATGGTGGCTCACACCTGCAATCCCAGGACTTTGAGAGGCCAAGATGCGGGGATCACTTGAGACCAGGAGTTCAAGACCAGTCTGAGCAACATACTGAGAGCCCATCTCTATAAAATTTTTTTGTAGCACATTAGCCAGGCCTGGTGGCACATGCCTGCCTGTAGTCACAGCTACTACTTGGTAGGCTAAGGCGGAAGGATCACTTTAGCCTAAGAGTTTGAGGTTGCAGCAATTTATGATTGTGCCAATGCACTAAAGCCTGGGTCACAGAGCAAGATCCTGTCTCTAAAACAAGCAATCAAACAAATTTCTTCAAGCTACTTGCTGGTTTCACTGCTAGAATACACAGTGTATGTTAAAACAATATATAGAATGCCTGGGGTTTCTATGTAAACTGAAGTTTGTTGTTAGCATTGGAGAATGAGACACAACTATTTCCTGGGGGTCATTCAAAACTTATGTGTGACATGGATACTTCTCTGTAGAGCAGAACCCTCCCATTGCCTGTGCAATCCCCCTCTAATTGTGACAACCAAGCATGCCTCCACCCCAATATAAATACCCCTTAAGGAGTACTGAAGCCTCTTTCGAGAACCACTGGTTCTCCTTTGACTCCTTCCCAGGTCCTTGAACACTATTTTAGAATGTTGCTATTTCTTTTGATCTTTCTTTCTCCTTTATTTGTAACATCTGAAACACAACCTGTTCACACTCTCAGCTTTTATTTCCTCCCATATAAATCCTTCATCTACACCTGTGTTTACCTTTGTAGGGGTCAATATTTACAAAGGAAGTTCATTTTCACCTACACATACATAGCTACATTTTCTTAAGAAATATCAGTGACATTTTTATTAGCCACGTTAACAAGCATTTAGTTTGATGGATTTGGTAAAAATTAAAGGAAATTTAGCTGGTGAAAGTGTAAAGAAATGTGAAATGTTAAGTTCAGATATATTGTTTATTGAATGTGAAATGGTAAAGATAACAACATTTTAAAATAATATTGTGTCATAATACATTATTTAATAATTCCAGATATCAGAATTGCCAGAATATTCAATCATCATATGAGAAAAGTTAAACTTAAAGCATTAGCTTTTTGTGTTCCATGGACATAAAGCACTGAGCTACTCATATGAATGAACTTGTTCTCATTCATCTAAGAAACAGGTGACTAGTGCACTACTTGCTTGAGCTGAAGGATTGCCAGGATAGAAATTCTGTAATAAAATCCTGATTTTATCAGTCCCACATTGCATAGCTCCTTCTTAACCTGGGGTTTCAAATGCTATTAGATAGCAACAGCCATTTATTATTGCTGGGCCCATGTATAACATTTCAGGGTAGAAAGGACCCATCTGTGTCCGTCCTCATGTGGTGTTGACAAGACTTCTCAACTTCTCCCAACCTATGAATAAGTCCTAATACAAGGCTTGGAATGAAGACAAATCCCTCAAGAGTTTAAACTTTATTAGATATACTAATCTCCATGATGACAGATGCCACCCATTCTCTCAGAGCCTGCATTTTAGCTATACCATGAGCTTCATGAAGAGCAATTTAATCTCAGCTTACTTCATTTCAATCATTATCATTTTAGCACTATCCCTGTGCTATACTGCACAAAGGCTCTGGAAACACAAAAATGGATATGAAATGATCATGCACATTGCTATTCATGAGGAGTCATCAAAGTATTTTCACTCATCAGGCAGAAAAAAAGGAGAGATCTTTCAAAGGTAAGCTGGGGGTACTTCTGCTGAGTTGCATAAGAAAGAAGAGAAGAAATCACCTCTTTGTATTCATGACCATGGCCACGTTTGATTGGCACCTTCCTCTAGGCTTGTAATAATACCTCTGAAAAAAACAAGGCACTGACAATGACTGTAAAATAAAATATTTTTATGAGCCACAGAAGAGGCAGGTTGATCAAGAGAATAAAGGAACAAAAGGAACAAAGAAGCGCTTTCTTCTGTATTCCTGGAAAATCATGTTTTATGGTCCAATGTAAAGCTGGATTACTTACTCATATCAGCTGAAAGATTCAGAACCTTGTTCCAGCATGTGGCTTTTCACATAGCATCTGTATCCTAGCAATGTTGTCTTTAGCTTGGGGCAGTGGTTATGTGACTGGGAACAAGAAGGAGCTTGAACCAATGTCAACACCCAATTGACGCTAATGAGGAACATTAGGTTCTCAAACATCGTGTGACCTAACCATCCCAGTCATGTCACTTTTCCTACAATGAACAGAACACGACTTCAGGTCACCTCTTCTCTCTCCTGCAGCTCTCCCTTATACACAGCCATGCATTTGTGATCCTAGTCAAAGGAAAAAGAACTAATAAAATGGTAATTGACCAGGAAAAGGGTTAAAAAATAATCCTGGACACAGGCCAGAAGCTAATTACATCCAGCCAAGTGAGGGCTGTAAACAAGGTCAAAAGGATAAGAAGGCCTTGAAACCAAGACATCCAGCTGGATCAGAAGAGAACAGAGATGAACTCAGGTTTAGAGACATCCAGAGAAGAGCAGGGAAATTAAAAGGCAGAAAGCAAAATGGGGGTAAACAGATTGTTCTTTCAGAGGATGGAGGGAAGGGCAGCACAACCAATCTTGCTTTGGAAACAAAAGTTTACTAATTATATTTATGTCTTCCCAGGTCATAAGATGGAAGCTTCTCAAAGTGGAAGTTTTGTTAATTTTCTGAGTAAAGCTAACAAAATTTATAGGTATTAAGACCCATACTTGTATATAACCTGGATTTCCTTATCAGACTTCACAAATTGATGCCGAGATGCTGTGGGTAGAACTTCACAAATTGATGCCGAGATGCTGTGGGTAGAAGGGGATTTTTTTTTTTTTTTTTTGAGTCAACCGCATGAGCAATAAAGATTATTAACAAAATAAAACTTTGGATTTTTCCCGACATCTCTACAGTCTGTCTCTAGATGGAATATTTCTTTTTCTCCTGGCCTTTGCTGTACTGAGTTTTATCACTCCATATGCATTGATTGTATCCTAGGAGAATTTATGTAGCAGCAGAAACAAGAAATCCAACCCCAAATGGAAAACCCTTCCAGTCTTTGTCACTCAGAATTCATCACGCTGTTTTCCTTGTCCTTCAAGGACCACCAACACTTGTATCTCACTCATGGGTTTCAATTCACTACCCCTTACCTCCTGGCTTTTACACTCAGCTTGCCATATATTGATAGACAGCAATTGCTAAATTTTTCTTTTCTCCAGACATGCCATAGAATCTATTAACCTGATTTTTTTCTTGTCTGTAGGACAAATTCTCCTTTATTCATAAATCCAGTTTAGCAGAAACTTACATTCATGCCTACCCATGACCTACATCACACTCTTAGCTTCTGACTTTTCATGGTAGCTTCTGACTTTTCATGGTAGCTTCTGACAGTAAGGTGGGCCAGAGGAAAAAAAAATGCAGAAAACAGAAACCTAGAACAAAGGGAAATTCCATATTCCCTTGAAGCTCCTTCTGCTGCTAATTTCCTTTAGTCTCTGTCTGTGGTTGTCATCCAATTTTTATCTTCAAGTTTTTTGTGTTTTCTTTTTATTCTTTTTTTTTTTTTTTTAACTCTTAACCCTCTGCCAGGACCTGTCCCCTTCCTGTGTCAAACAGATTGGCTTATTCTAACTCTTTCAGATATTTATTTGATTCCTGAACCATTTTAACACTCACATAACACCACAGATTTGTTCTCAGAGGAAATAAAAGAACCATCAGGCACCTCCCAAACATTTTTCCCCTCTATTAAGCAAACAATTGAATAATAGCAACCTTAGAAGCCAAGTAAATGTTTCCAAAATAAATGTTTGCTTTGCCAGAAAATATTTCTAAAAGCATTTCAATAGTGGTAATAAAACAAATATCTGCAAAATGGACAAAAAAAACACATCAAATATGTTTTTTGCAATCCTTTCTAAGCACCTGGTGTTGCTTATGCTGAATTTTTGACCTAACCAAGGACCCAGTAGATACTGTGTGAAATTATTTGTTTCCCAACTCTCCCTACCACCTACAGAAAATTTAGAAAAAATATTTTGCTTGCCAAAAGGAGGATATTTGTAGTTAATATTCACCCATATCAAATTATTTGCAGTTGCTTACAATTCAATATGCACAGTGGTAATCTAATAGAAAAGGATTGAAAACATATATGAACTTGGCACATTAAAATATATCTGTAGCAGGTCTTGATTTGACTGTAAACTGCCTAGAGTAAAAAAATATATATATTCCCACAAAAAATCCTTATCAGGAATGAGTGTTTTTTTGACCAGTTATAACAACTGCAATCTTGATGACTGCAGTTCCATAGGATTCATTCTTGTATTTGACAAGAAATCCTATCAAAATCTATTCATAGATAAGTCAACTTGCTTAACCGACATGAAAAAGGAATACATTTTGTCCAAACTATGATTGAATTTAACAATAACACTTAGTCCTATATCATCTACTTTAATATATATTATACTATAAAAACATACCTTCAGACATATTTAAAATGTAACCCTTTCTGGTCTTTTCTCTTGAAATTCATAACTAACACCTCATACTTTTAATAATGTAAATGTTGACGATTCTATACCACTAGAAATCTGTTAAAATCTATAATTACTTCCATACTTACTAAACTGGAAGTCTTTAAAATTACATAAATATTCTAAAAATTGTTTCAGTTGTTCTCAACCAGTGGCAATTTTACACACACACACCCCACCCCCATACCCCAGAAGGGGACATTTGACAAAGTCTGGAGATATTTTTGTTTGTCAGGATTGAGGGTAGGGGTGAGACTGGCATTTAGTGGGTAGATGCCAGAGATTCTGCTAAACATCCTGAGATACAGAGGACAGCCCTCTTGCAACAAAAACAATCCAACATACATTTCAGTAGTGCTGAGGTTGAAAACACACAATTTACTCTGAGTGTGTGTCTTCTGTTGATAAAACAAGTTTAACACATCAGAAAATACCTTGTGAAATATATTCTTTAAAATTAAATATTACTTATTCTGAAATATTCTACATAAATATGAATAAAGGAATAACTAGAAAACGAGTAAACTTTGAACACAGTAGGATTTATGAATGTGAAGGTATACTATTTATATATTGAATTAGAGTTTTTGAGAAAGCAATGTTGTTTATATCTTTTTACAGAATGTGGCTTTCTATTTTCTGAAAGACACAATCAAGAAGTTCTTACAAAGGCATTTCAGTTTGAAGAGTTTTCAGGAAAGAAAAGATTCAAGACTTAAGCAAAACTTAATCAGAAACATTTGAGTCTTATTCAATTTCCTATAAAATGCCATATGGATTTCAAAATTAATAGTGGAATCTACATGACAGATGAATAAGGGGTCATTTTACATTCTAGATACCAGGAGTACTTGTCATATGTTAAAAGAGGAACTGATGTCTCTCATGTCTAAAATTTTGATGGAATTATTTTATTATAGAATCTAGTCTTGGTCGCTAATTGAGCTAGCATCAAGTAAAGATTTCATATGGTTTAAAATAAGAGCGTTAAAATTGGGGAACATTGTAATCAAATCCTCATCAATAATAGGACAAATTGAAAATCATTTGCTTAGAATGTGACAGAATGTGAAGAAAAGAACAGGGCCTCACTCCTGCACTAACTCTGGCAAATATGTGCAGTCCAGATATAATCAGGAAGAAATAACAGACAAACCCAAATGGAGGGACATTCTGTGAAATAACTGGCTGGTATGTTTTAATTGTGCTACGACCAGGAAAGTCAAAGAAAGATGAGAAATCAGACTGAAGAAGACTAACAGACATGAAAATTCATGGCAATGCATAATTCTAACTGGCTCCTTCTGCCTCAAAGCATTTAAAGGCAGTCTGACCATTAGAAGGTAGAAATATATCAGTGCCCATTTCCTGATTTTTAGGTCTTGACTGTGTCTGTGTATAATAATCCTCTTCCGGGGAAATGCATGCTAAAATATTCAGGATACGAGGCATCAGAGTGGAAACTTACCCTCAGGTGTTTTAGGAAAAAAGAAAGCTCCTTTTACTCTATACTCAAATTTTTTGTAAGTTGGTGACTGCTTCAAAATAATATATGTATAGTATGACATTTCAAAATTAGATATATATTTATAAATTATTGTTTCAAAGTTATGCATAAATATTTTTAAGGGGGTACCAAGTCAACGCCAATAAAACTGCATGACTCAAAAAAAAGTTCAATTTATCCACACTATATAGTTTAGAAACTAATATAAAAGATTTTCATTTAAAATTATTACCATAAAAAATATCTTACCATTGAATAAGGGAGATACTTCCTAATAGCTAATAATTGAAAACAACCCAAATGCCCATTAACAAAATGTCATGTAACTATATAATCATCACCTTTCAGCCACAAAGGAATGAACTACTGATAGATGCTATAGCATGGATGGACCTAAAATCATTATCCTGACTAACAGAAGCAAGGCATAAAAATGCCACATACTGTATTATTACACTCATATGAAATATCTTTCATAGAGAAGTCAATAGAAACAAAGTAAATTAGTGGTTGCCGGGGGCTGCGAGAAGGCTGAGGTCACTGAGGATGATGGCTAAAAGAGATGGGATTTCTTTCTGATATGATACAAATATTCTACAGTCGACCGTGGTAATATTCACAATGTCTGTGAATATATCTGAAATGGTTAGGCTTTGTGTCCCCACCCAAATCTCATCCTGAATTGTAATCCCCAGGTGTCGAGGGGAGAACCTAGTGGGAGGTGATTGGATCATGGGGACGGTTTCCCCCACGCTGGTCTCGTGATAGTGAGTTATCACGAGATCTGATGGTTTTATAAGTGTTTAGCAAGTTCCTCCTTCACTCACTCTTTTCTCTCCTGCTGCCATGTGAAGAAGGTACTCAGTTCCCCTTCATCTTCTGCCATGATTGTAAGTTTCCTAAGGCCTTCCCAGCCATGCGGAATTGTGAGTCAATTAAACCTCTTTCCTTTATAAATTACCCAGTCTTGGATATTTCTTTACAGCAGTGTGAAAACGGACTAACACAATACCAAAAACTACAGAACTGTGCAATTTAAATGAGTGAATTAAGTGGCATATACACTCTATCACAATAAAACCATTTGAAGAAAAGAGAGATGGGTACTCTTTTTCTTCCCCCTTATTCCTTCAATTTTTGTAACTACATAATGTACACTGTTAATCATTTGTTCATTTATTGAGCAAGTGTCTTACCACTGAAAGTCATGAACTTAAATACAAGTAGGAACAGACAGGGTAAGTGACTATCAAATAACTCTTCCTATGTCGTTATCCATGTGTGGTTTTGCTTGTTTTTTTGTTTGTTTTTCTTTTTTTGGAGATGGAGTCTTGCTCTATCACCCAGGCTGGAGGGCAATGGCACGATCTCGGCTCACTGCAACCTCTACCTCCCAGGTTCAAGAGATTCTCCTGCCTCAGCCTCCTGAGTAAATGGGTTTACAGGTATCTGTTACCATGCTAATTTTTGTATCAATATCCATGTTTTTAAAAGTTATGCATCTCAAGGTTCATTAATATGAGTGAATAAATGGAAAAGGAATTATGTGCATGGATTACATAACTCTGACATTTACATTTGCATTTACATCTTTATTGAAGAGGAGAAATGTAGTGTACTCTGTTAAATAACTTGTGCCTTTATATTGTGGTTTTACAGCATTTACACATTCCCAGTGTATGAAATATTTGGAAATCTAGTAAATACTGCTTTGTTCTTGGTTTATGCCACATGTACAAAACTTTCAGTTGTAGTGATTATGGTATCATATTGTCACATTCTCCCAAAAAAATGTTGACTGTGCCATTCTATCTTTGTCTCTTTTCTCCCATTTTCCAGATATATTGGTAAGGAAGCCAGAAGTATGCTGCTTCAGAATATGTATTTCCATTTTTTCCTTCTCTTATTTTAGGAATGTAGACACCAGAAAAAATTCTTAGCTTCCTCAAAGGTTACTGTGACTACATTAGCACTGTTTTAGAGTCTAAGACAGGCTAGTGGTTATCTAAATCTAGTCCCCAGGATCAGCAGTAAAAGCATCACCCCAAAGCTTGGATAAAACGCAAATTACAGAACTCCACTCCAGATAATGGAATCAGAAACTCTGAGTGTGGGTCCCAGCAATCTGTTTCACAAGCCCTTCAGGTCATCTGATGGTTTGAGAAACAATGTTTTGGATCATTAGTTTTCAAAGTCATTTTGTGTATAGAACTCACCTGAGAACCTGTTTAAAAATTCAGGCTCCATCCTGATTCAAAAGGTTGTGCCGGAGCACCAGAAATTTGTGCTTTAAAATATCTCTGGTTGCTTCTAACTTAGGTAATTGGGGCAGGATGAGTGACTGCATGGTCAGTCTCTCTTGCTGCATCAGCATTTATGAGAATCTGACAATGACACAGCATGGGTGAAGGAATAGCTTTCACTGGAGATTGGGAGACATTCAAAAGACAACGTCAATGACAGAAGAGAAGCCATTGCTTCTGTCCACTCATCATCCTACAGAGAGATGTGCAGAGGACAGCATGGCTGGACACACCATGAGGGTCTACGATGGACACTCAGCCACCAGATTGCTCTCCTTTGTGTACAGGACAAGCATGTGGGCAACCTTATCAGTGAAATGACATACAAACTTCTTGACTGTCTGGTCATCTGGAACTGGCCAGCAGCCATTTATAGCTGCTGGGAACCCAGGGACTCTGGAACCCAAGGGGTAGTTAAAGGCCCTCCTGTCATGGGCAGCTGAGTTTGCATGCAGCTCCCTGCTAGAAGGTAGGGGAAGAAGTTCCCTGGTTCCAGGTGGCCCAGGGTCAATGCAATCCGGAGAAGGCAGTCAGAGTCATGTTAAAAACTTAGCTCACTGCACCTCAGCCATTTGCAGACCATGCTTGCAGAAGTGTCTTCAGAGGCTATTACATAATCTCTTATGTTTTAGATTTCCTTGATAGGCTTTTTTTTTTTTTTTCCATCTCCTGTCCTGGAAAAAAAAAATAATTATGGAAGGTCCTATTTTAGTCAGTAGGTCTGCTATAAGAAAATACCATAGATGGGGTAGCCTAAAAACAAAAGACATTTATTGCTCACAGTTCTGGAGGCTGGAAGTCCAAGATCGAGACTTGGCAGATTCAGTGTCTGGTGAGGACCTACTTCCTGGTTCATTGGCAGCACCTTGCTGTGTCCTCACATGGTGGAAGGGGCAAGGGAGCTCTCTGGGATCTCTTATATGAGGGCAGTAATCCCATTCATGAGGGCCCCAGCCTTTTACCTAATCAACCCTCAAAGGCCTCACCTCTTGAAACCATCATACTGGGAACAAGGATTTCAACACAGAAATTTTAGAAGACACAAACATTCAGACTATAACAGTGCTTTAGTTTTGAGACTCTGTTTCCTTTCTAATCCTCAACCCATGCCTCACTTCCCACCGCATGCTACATGGTTGTAGAAGTTCACGTTATTAGAGTCTGAATTGAAGCACCCATATATGGCTATTAGTTTGATTTTTTTTCCATTTCTGGGTCAATGAAGGCCTTTTGTGGGTCCATGAAGACATGGTCAAGAAGGTATATGAGGTACACTTCCTTCTTGCATGTTATAAATGAGGGTGGGTTGGTCCCTTCCAAAGCCTCTTCATGGAAATGATTTAGAAAATGACAGGCATGGCTGTTGAGTATTTGCCTTCATAAGCCAGAGGGCACTGAACGCAAATTGAAAAAGCATAAATTGATTAAAGTAGAGCTAGTATTTCTAGAGGAATTTTAAAGATGTTTCCTTATGATATCTTCATGCAGTGCAAATAGGTGCTCCAATGTTTGCTCCTAACCAATAATAATTCATAACCAAACAGGAAGAAGTACAAGCACAAACTTTTGTTGCTTGGTAGGATTTGTCTCCATCTCAACAGCAAGTGGAACCTGAAGTCTTATTTCACGTTGTTGTATATCTTATAGAATCTGTTGCATATCTAGAAAATATTCACACAAGTGTTTGAATATTCATTTGGCAAGCTACCGAGTTTTATTATAGAGTGGAGTGTGGGCTTCATTATCCTCAGCATTCTGTTGTATTTATAAGGCTGGATTTTATAGAATCCTCTTTAAATTATTATAGAGAGATGCACCTGAAAAGATGAACCTTCCTAACAATGGGAGGCAAGATTCTAATGCTCAGAAGAGTCAAACCAAGTCACAAGCACCCTTAAAAGATTAAGCCTCAAACAAGGTTCAGGAGGCACGCTATATGTTAAATTCATAGAGTCTGTATCTTCAAATAAATTGCAGAAGAGGATTCGGAGGGTAAGTTAAACACAAAAGGCCTGGATACATGAAGTAGATGAGTGATGTATCTTGAGTGAGGAAAGAACAAGCCACCCAGCACAAAGGCCTGGGTGCTCAGAACGAAGGCCAGAGGGCGTAGATGAAGCCTTGTGTTGACACAGATGTAAAAAGGCAACAGAGCACTAGCACCAGGCCATGAGATGCCTGGTTCTCAGGCTGGTTTTTGTTGAAAGTGCACATTAAACATCGTTGCATGGATCCAGTGAATTAAGACATTGAGAAACATCTGGAAAGAGTCTATAAAATGAAGGCTTTTCCTGAGTTTGTGGAAATCTCTGAACTCTTTAAGAACTAATTCTCCCTACTTCAGTTGAACAGGAACAGTCATTTTTGAATATGAATGTCAACAGAGGAGACAGAAAGTGACAAGCATTATTTCTCTGTTTGAAGTGGAAAGTCAATTTGGCAACAATATTTCCACCTTGGTTCTTCCAAGGGAACAGGGGCCAAGGTATCAGGTATAGAATTAAGTTCCTAAATCCTGTGAGGTGCTAAAACGTAAACAATTTGCCAAGGAATTTCCTCTTATCTAACTCAAGAAAAGCCACAGTGCCTGTACAAAGAGAAGGACTGGGATGCTTCTGACACACCCACAGGGTGACCAAGTATGTGTGGTCAGGTATCACTCAAGGGTCTTTACCCAGAGAGGAAGAATTTAGCTGCATTCAGGATGATCCAGGATTTTTTGGTTTGGTGAAAATTAATAATAATGATAAATATATAAACTCCAGAAATCTAAGATATTATTTCACTAATTGAATACCTTTAAAAAATACTAAAAAATAACAATCTAATGTTCAATAGTGAAAGTTAAATAACTATATTTGAATAAAGGATAACAACAGTTGTTAATAAATATTACCACAAACAAAAAAGTTCATTTTCATACTATAGAAAATATATGTTTAAACATTAGCTCAAGAAGGCTAGTATTGAATTTTTAAGAGGGCAGTGCATAGATTGGTCTTTTTTATTGTCGGACAGTGCCACCTGCAGGAATAACTGAGGTTCTTCATTTCAGAGTGAAGATTTTCAGCAATCTAATTTTCTTGTGTTCAGTTTGGTTAATTTTTAAGGTAACAGGCAGGTGAGAAGTCTGTTAGGCTATTTCATATTGAAATCATATGACATTTGTAACAATTATTCAGGTGACATGTAATGTACAAAAATAAATCTTTAGTTTATTCTTAAGAAGAAAATACTAAACCACATTATTAAAAATTCCTCCAAGGGAATTGTGACATTAGTGCAAAACTTACAATTATATGTATATACAAAACTTACAATGATATGTATATATAACACTTACAATTATATGTATATATAATCCATTTTACCTGGTTTTGGGTCTCATAAGAATAACAAATAATTTATATTTCAGGAACTCTACAATGAATATGTAGACAGATTTATTGATTCATTTGTTTCTATTTTATTGTTAAATTGATTTAATTGTATCACAAATGAACATACCATTTTTACTCTCTTAACCATCTTTAAGTATACAGTTCAGGCCGGGCATGGTGGCTCATGCCTGTAATCCCAGCCTTTGAGAGGCTGAGGCAGGCAGATCATGAGGTCAGGAAATCAAGACCATCCTGTGAAATCTCGCCTCTACTAAAAATACAAAAAATTAGCGAGACTCTGTCTCAAAGAAAAAAAAGTATACAGTTCAGTATTTAGCATAGTCATATTGTTATAAATCCAATTTCCACAACTTTTTCATCTTGCAAAAATGAAACTGTGTACCTGTTAAGCAATTCCCAATTTTCCCTGCCCCACACCCTAGTAACCCCCTAGTATCATTCTACTTTCTGTTTCTAGGAGTTTGCCCACTTGAGATACCACATATAAATAAAATTATACAGTATATGCCTTTAAAAAATTGACAATATAAACTTTGAAAATCACTCAAGGTATTTATTCTTGCAGATACTGAAATGGATACTGGAGGAAGGTATTTATGATGGATCAACACATGTGAAAAGGAGGAGATGGAAACAGGATGGGGTGCAGGGAAAAGATGAGCTGCAATGCAGCAAGACTCCATCACACACACATACAAACGATGGTCATTTCAACCAGCTGAACATTATTATTTATTTATTTATTTATTTTTGAGATGGAGTCTCAAAACCCACAGAGACAGGGTTTCACCATGTTGGTCAGGCTGGTCTCAAACTCCTAACCTCGTGATCCACCCGCCTGGGCCTCCCAAAGTGCTGGGATTACAGGCATAAGCCACAGCGCCCTGCCTAGACAATCCTTGAAGGGTGATCTGGGTGGCATGTCATGAGTCTGCTACACTCCATCCCAGGCACCCATCTCTCTGTTTGGGGAACACTTCTCTTCAGGATCCCAGCAGGCTTTTCCTTCTAGGGGAAAGCTCAGTACAAAAAGGTTAAGAGAAAAACCTGAAGTCCCAGTGCAACATCTCATCTCAGGATCACAACAGACATTGATCTCCTGTCTTCTCTCAAAATGCTTCTAGATCCCATACCCTTGGCTACCATTTCTGCTGGTCGTGACTCGGAGTGACACAAGTCCTCACTCCTGGGGGGCACCGAGCTCAGGCACTATGTTCTTTGAAATCCAGGGTCGTTGTCCCTGTTCATTCTGGTCACAGTAAATCCTGAGGTGACACCCTTCTTCCTCCCTGCTCCATTGTGTAACAGCATCACGATCTCTTCTAATAATGAAGGT
This sequence comes from Colobus angolensis palliatus, assembly GCF_000951035.1. Taxonomy (NCBI): domain Eukaryota; kingdom Metazoa; phylum Chordata; class Mammalia; order Primates; family Cercopithecidae; genus Colobus; species Colobus angolensis. The sequence goes on along the minus strand of NW_012117866.1, from coordinate 2,614,894 downwards.
CAAGATGACAACACTTCTACTTGCGTATTGGAAACAATGAGCCTGAAGTGCCCAAGCAGCCTCTGTTGCTTATAAAATTAACAAAGTTCTTTCCTATCCCCTGGCAAATATATGCTGCCTTTGGGGGACTAGTAGTACCTCTAATTCTGCAGAACTAAGAGTTGCAAGGACAGGAAGCACAAAGTCCCCCAGTGGGTCACTGGGAACAATGATGAGTGGGGGACCATTCTACTTTTATTTCTTTGCTTCACGACCCATGTAATTTTCTCACTGGAGACGTGGTACCATACTCAATCTTTGAATGTATAGACCACACACTGAAGGAGAGCATCCTACCTTCACAGGCAGCCTGACAACTGTCTAGTCAGTCACTCATTTATCTTGTCCTTTGACACTTGTGTATTTTCCAGTCTCTATCTGGTATGTAGCCAGCGTTTAGCTTCTTATCCCTGAACTCGCCTGCTCTCAGATTCTTGCCCTGATACTGTTTTCCATTTTTGCTCACAGAGTCACGGTCACTGTGTGAAGCGGTGCAATTGTGTACTGCCCAATACCAGGGGTGTGCTTTGTGCAGGATCCCTCTGTATGAACAGCTCCTCTAGGAGTGGTGCCATTCTTACTGGTTGCAGTATGATGATGCCATCCCTAGTGAACAATAAGAACATCTCTAAGTTCATAACAGTGGCTCACAGATGCCTTTTCATATTGAGAAGCTGGTGTTTGGAGACAGAAAAATGAATCTTATTATTGATTTTTATCAGGACAAATCATTATCTAATATTTGGCTACTGGAAATGCAACACAATTTATATATTATATTTGCATATAACTAAAGAAACTCCATCATCTTTCATTATCACTGACCCTATTGCCATCAATAAAGAAATCAATATGCCACTAGTGTAAAACAGATATTTTTTTCTGAGGGTACACTCTGTGGGAGCGATAAGCATGTATTCTAACAGAAAAGATGGAAAGTTGCCTCTTTTACATTTTATAGTTTTCATTTCCTATGCTTTTTATCTCTGATGGTCCGTAAACGTCATAAAACCTTTTAAGAAATTTGAAATATCAAGGTGCGTTCCCTGAGAAAAATGTAATTACGGATGTGCACATATAGTTTCTGAGTGTTTACAGCCTCCCTAATGTCTGTCCATAGGTTCTGGGAGATTCCATGGGTCCTGGAATTTGGCAGCCAGGGTGATATATAATAGACACTGAATTTGGAGTCAGAAGACTTGGTGATAATCTTGTTCTACAATTTACTAACTGCATGACCTTCTGCAAGGCAATTCTGTGTACCATTGCCAGCTGTAGTGTGACTATAATTATTTTTACAATTATATCTTACATAGTATTTTTGAGCATCAGATGGGAAGACAAACTGGAAAACCTCTGGCCAAAGCTGGATATATGCTTTTTTTTTTTTTTTAAGTGGCATTAATAAACATGTTGTTCAACTGGTACTTATCAGCATGGGTTTCTACAAATGGCTGCCTTTCTGTAATCCCTTCTATGCTTATTGGTCAGGCCAATCAATCTTCAAAACAGTTACACCTTTCTCAGAAAATGAGTGAAGTGTTTCCATTAGGATTTTTCCCCATTACATCTGGATAATAAAATCTCAATAATATCCACATGATATTTAGGCAGCTGTATGCTTAAACACACAACCAGTTTGATTATGTCTTGGTGAGTAGTTTCAGGGGTTGTGCATGTCCAAAGGCATGCAGTGTGAGCTGGAAGCATGCCAAAGTAGCAAGAGAAAACCCAAAAAGATCTCCACAATTAGAGTATTTGGTAGGATAAAGATGCCGATATTTGAAATGATGAGGTTTCCTCTAGTGTTCATTGCTTAGTTGTGCTAATTCAAGGGACCAATTAATACATAATCTTCAAACATCTACTAGATTCAAAGTATCATAACAGATATGCCATGAGTATGCACCAAAGTATGAGACACACACCTGGCTCTCAAATATTTTACAATGAGGTTCCTTCTGGACTTTACCCTATGCATATGAAATCTCAACTCAAAAGACATTGGCTGAGGGTTAGTGATTTGTGCTAAGGGGAGAAGCAGTCAGAGCCCGCACACCCTGGCATGTGCAGGGGAAGCATCAAGTAGTGGTTGGGACAGAGGACAGAGCTGGAACCAGGAAGGCTAGCTGGGAGAGCTCGGATCATTTCCCATATGGAGAATGGAGTAAGGCAGGGAGAAATAATGGCAGGAAGGTGGGCTCTAAGGAGGGCTCTTCAGGCAATTGTCTATTTTGCTGCCTAGTAATTACTGATGGGGCCCTAAATGTATGGCAAAAAAAAAGGGTTATGTTTTTTGTGGTAAGGAAGGCTGTATCATTCTGCAGAGGAGTGAGGTGAACCAGCTCAGTGTGGCTTCAATCATTCCATCACTAATTTACTACTACTACTACTACTACTAATACACACACACACACACACACACAGAGAGAGACAGACAGACAGACAGAGAGAATGCATATATCACAATATATTTACTACAGTATAACTCTGAATCCTTTCTGGACCATCTTCCTCCAATCTCTACTGTAAAAAGATGCCTTTGCATGCCTACTCCATTGGACTGATGGAAAAAGGATTAATGATAGAGTCTTTGAATGAGTTGAGAAAGCATTGCAAAAACATATGCAGTGAAAGACAGATGGAGAGAGAAATATGTTTCATGTTAATGTCTCAGATCTGAGAATACTTTGGACACCAGACTCGGGGGTAAGCATTTCAATGGTGATTGAATCTTCAGTGGTGAACCCAATGCCCAAAGCTTGCTCTACTGGCATAAGTTCAATCTGTACTCTAGTTCCCAAGCTGCATTTGGTGTGATTTGAGTTACGATTTTAGAATCTAGGCTCAGCACCATGCCCTAAAGTTATTTTTCTGATGCACATATGAAATTTCTATCACAATCAGAAAAGTAACAAGAATTGTGCAGATTTCCCAGTTCCAGATGACTACTCCTATGGGTCACGCATCACTGTCAGCCACATGCTTTTCATGAGAGTCACAAGGGAAGGTCAGGGAGAGTAGGCCACCCTTGCCCCAAAATTCTCTAAGGCACCAGAACTTTGACAGGGTGTAGTGAAGACAGTGTCCTATTACAGCAAATAAGAAGACAAGCTAGAGGTTTTAGAGGTGTTGATTTTTAAGCCTTAAGCAAAACAGGCTTACCCACAAGAAAAGAAGTTAAGAAGAACATGGAAAAAGGGATTTTATCTATTACATCTGTGCCACAATAAATGTCACATATTTAATTAGCTCATTTCACTATATTATATGAGTCTGTTTTTTTACATCATCAATTGAGCATCCACATTCACTACATTGCAAAAGACATTTTCCAGAAGTCCTTGTATTTATCCACGTCTTAAGATGGTTTCAATGAACAGTCCATACATTGCAATCCCAAAAAAGGAGGCAAATGTGCTTCATTTCTTCTCGCTCACGAACAGATGGTTTTCACTAGCTCATATCTTTGATACCTCTAAAACGGGTTTTGAAAAGTACAAATGTGTCACTTACAGGGAAGACACCAGCAATAGTTTCAATATCCATAACAAATGTGTCGGTAAAAGGGAGTGAAAAATAGAACACAAGTTTCCTTTTCCCTTGCTATAAACAATGAGCAAGCCCAGAAAATTTTCTATAAAAATCCACATTTTGTTTAAGAGCCAGTATCAAGAACCCTGTGCTCGTTCCTATAAAATAATGCTTCCAATAACAGTTTGAGGGAGGAAAATATATTTAATAATTTTCAGTCAACTTAGTCCAGTGTGCTAAAGCTTAAAGAAATTGTAATTTAGAAAAACACATCCTAGACAATAACAAGATGACAAAGGTGAGGTTTTTAAAAAAATCTCTGTAAGTCTTTCCATAAAACTATACAAAGCAACTGAAAAGAAAATGGACATTGTGTTGGTTTCCCATTCCTGCTACACCAAATGACCACAAACTTAGTGGCTGAAAACAAATCAGATTAATTATCTTCTAGTTATGAAGGTCAAAAGTCCAAAACAATCTTCATGGGACTGAAATCAAAGTGTTGGTGGGGCTGCATTCCTTTCCGGAGGTTTTCGGGGAGGAATTTTTTTTCAGTTTTTTTTTCAGTTTTTTTTTTTGAGATGGAGTCTCACTCAGTCACCCAGGCTGGAGTGCAGCGGCGTGATCTTGGCTCACTGCAAGCTCCGCCTCCCGGGTTCACGCCATTCTCCTACCTCAGCCTCCCAAGTAGCTGGGACTACAGGCACCTGCCGCCACACCCGGCTAATTTTTTGCATTTTTAGTACAGACGGGGTTTCACCATGTTAGCCAGGATGGTCTCTATCTCCTGACCTCGTGATCCGCCCGCCTCAGCCTCCCAAAGTGCTGGGATTACAAGCATGAGCCACCACGCCCGGCCTCAATTTCTTTAAAGTCTTAAAATATCGCCACAGCATATCTCAATGTTTATCTTTTGGGGTTGAGGTTGATGTTCGTAGTTACTCTCTGTGCCTTTTCAATGTGGAGATTCAAATCATCTTTTGATGCTCTCTTTATCTCTTGAAGATATGGTAATAGAACAATATAAAAATTACTAAAAAAATGCTAAAATGATTAATAAATAACTAATAACAATAATAAAGCATCTACAAGTAGCTAAGTAAGGATAAAATCCAAGCAGACCCTTCTGCGATGATTTGGTGACCCTCAGGGGTCAAGCACGAGGAAGCCCTAGGGGTCTAATGTCTTACAGTGGAAGTTTGAGAGAGGACACCCTTGGGTTTGACCTCCATCTCATGTACATAGATGCAATTTGCATCTTAAGCATGTATACATCATTATTCTAGGGTATAGTCAACATATTTTATTACTATGACTGACACAGAAGTTAAGGCAGGAGCTTCCCAATTATAAAAAAAAAAAAAAAAGCCCACTGAGCCGAGCCAGAGAAAACTAATGAGAACAATTAGAGCAGTTTTGATGCAGGTCTTGCTGGAGAGTCATCCATCTCCAAGTGAGCCCACAAGTTCGACCAGATGTTCAGCTGCAATAAGACCTTCTATCTTATTCTTCAGCTGGCTGAGACAGATGGTGGGGATATGTTATCTCTCTCTCCATGCGTCTTTTTCATTCGCTTGTCAAGTTTAAGTCTTTTTCACCTTGGTCCCCAAGTAACTCAGAGCTGCCAAGTGCCCAGGTGTTGATGACAATGCAATCACTCCCTCTCCAAAGACAGAAAGGGATGGTTTGTCTGTGGCAAATAACTGTGTGGGTAGCGGGGAATGTCTTAATCTGTTTGTGACACTGTCACAGAATAGTTGAGACTAGTAATTTGTAAACAACAATTATTTCTCGTAGTTCTGGAGGCTGGAAAGTCCAAGATTAAGGCACTGGCAGAGTCAGTATCTAGTGAGAACTGTTCTGTCTAGAGAAGTTGCCAAAGTGGCAACTTGTGACTGGGTCCTCAACATGCAGAGGGCAAAAGGGACGAGCTGGTTCCCCAAAGCCCTTTTATAAGGGCACTAATCACCTGCTAATGGCCCCACCTCTTAATACATTCCCTTTGGGGTCTACATTCCAGCATATGAGCTTTGGAGGACACATGTATGTGTAAGTCCTACACTGTCAGAATCGATCTTGGCTCATCATCTCCTTACTAGCCAAATCCATGGGACAATGGCAAACCAAGCTATCAGGGGCTGCCACAGTGCTACTTAGGGGTGGTGCAGCAACTTGGCTTGGTTTCACCTTGCTTCCACATCCTCCACTGTTAACCAACCCCCGTGCCTCTATACTGGGGTATGGATGTTCTGTTGCCAGGTCAACTTGGGAGGATATGATTGTATAGAACGTCCTCCCAGTGATGTAGCCACAAGTCCCTTTTGCTGTTCCTAAATGGTTGGTAAACTTTTTCCACACTTCTGTACATCAAGGTTCTGTTACCATAATAAGTCCATTGCCCCATGCATGTGGCAAGTCACTGCGCCAAGACACAGGGTTGCAGCAGAGAAAGAGATTTAATTATGGAGCTGCCAAATGAGGAAATGAGAGGCAACCTTAAATCCATCTCTCCAAGGAATTTGGGGCTAGGGGCTTCACGGGCTTTGGAGTGGGCTGAAGCGTGGAGATCACTGACTGGTAGAAGAGTGCAGGGTGAAGTCATGGGCCAGGGCGATGAAGAAGCTGTGCTCTCATGCTGATTGGGTTCCTCTGTGGGGGTCTTCAAACTGGCTGGCGTCAGCTGTTTCACTGGAATTCAGGATCTGCTGAAGCAGTTCTTAAACAGAAGCCTGTGATTCTAACATCAGAGATCCTTTCAATGGGAACAACGGGGGTGCAAATGGTCAGGATCTAGTGCTACGGGACTTGTGGTTACTAGGAAGTGGGTGCAAAGGCAGTCTGAGGAATGCTGAATGATGACTCTATTTCTGTCTGGAATTCTTGGGAACCCTATGAGGATGGCTTCCTTCCCTGAGAAGCCCCAGAACTCTTGTGGAGCATCCACTAGGAATGTATGAGGTAAAGGGGTTGATTCTATTAGATCCTCATATTGCTCCAGGTTTATGAGTCACTACTTGTCCTCAAATACACTGAATACAAAGGCATTTCCTTAAGAAAAAAGAGTGGGCTCATGAAGTCAATACCACACTCTATTTCATCAAAGAGAGCCTTCCTTACACATCTACAGCATGTGAACATCCCCCTGACTCCAAATACCCATAAAGTCCCCTGAGCAGACCTGGGAGCAGGATCACGGTTATGTAAAGTGTTCAAGTCTCACTGTAGAGTATTTTCCTTTAGCCCCTAAGCCCTCTCCTAGCCATAGCTTTAAAATAAATAAATAAAAGCCCTACCTTTCTCAGCCGACTGTCAACCTGTCATGTTTTCAGCTGTGGCTCTTGCCACAATTGAACTCAAATTCATTTTTAATGATAACATTTCTATACTTTTGCAAAGTAGTTAACCCAGATGTGATACACTGAGAATAAAAAGCAGATGTCTTCATCTGATCCTGAATATGCTCTTCTCATAAAACATATCTGATCATAAATGTCTTAGGCTAGATGATGATTTATTGGAGCTGAGCTTTTTATGCCCCACCAAAAGAAAGCCTAGAAGCACAAGTGTGGGAGTTTACCAGCTGTCCTCATGTCTTCATCACAACTGTGCCCAAGAACAGTTTTTCTAATCACGCTATGTCAAGTTTTAGTACAAATAAGGTTGTAATTTCCTACTTCCTCTTCTCAGAATCACAAGTTACTAATGAAGAAAAGAAATAAAAAAACCCTAGAGAGCAACTGTATCCCATCTGTAGAACATTCAAAAAAGAATAGAAATGAAGGTTTATCGTACACACAAACGAGGCTACAATTTGTGAAAGTTGTGAGAATGAAATGGGGCTGACTAGTGTTAAGAAAATCCTGGCAAACAGAGCCAGGGAAAACCATGGAGACAGTTTGCATGCTTGTAGGTCTGATAACAAAAACTGTCACAAAAGGCTGCAAAAACCACAACCTTGTACAAATATCATCACAACCTTACACAAAAAATACTTCTATAAGGACATCTGCCAAACTACTTCCTGTTCAAACTCGGACTGGTGTCACCTTTGTTACTGATTTTTGTAGCCAAAGATAATTATTCCAAAACAATTACATCCTCCTCCTCATTTTTCCCTTTAAAAACCTTTGTCTTCCTTTACCTCCCTGAATATGCATATATGGCATGTGTGTTTCTATTGCCATGCTCTGTTTACAAATAAACATCTTTTCTTTTGGAGAGACTCTCTGTTATTTAGGTTGACAAAGTAAAATGTAGTTTTCACTATTTTGACTTCATGACATTTCCTTTAAGTCTCAGGCTCACCAGTGCATGTCTATATGGAACGAAAAAAAAAAAATCTATTATTTGAACAGACAGTGCCACCATAAGAATGTGGGATTTAAAGATGGTGTATTCTAACTTCTTGAGGGTCTGAGTTTAACATTGATTCCAGTATGCTGAGATTCCTTTGTCTTTGGGAATGACCTGCTTGTGTCTGGGTGGTAGAATCCAAGGGCCACTTTATAGAAACAAAGAATCTCAAGTTCAAGGAGACTTTAAATATTTACCAGTCCTAAATCCACAGAGATAGAATCCAAAGATTAGTGGTTGCCAGGGGCTGGGAGAAGGGAAGATTGGAGGGTGATTACTAACGGCTTTCTTTTCGAAGTGATGGAGATGTTCTGGAATTAGATAGTGGTGATGGTGACACTTGTACACCCTTGTGAATATACTAAAAACTAGTGAATAGTTATACTTTAAAGTGGTAAATTTCGGACTATGTGCAATATCTCAGTAAAAATGAATGAAAAGGTCAGTACTATGTCAAAGTTCTTTTGTGTGCACATGCGCACACATACGTGTCACCAGCCAGTCTACACATTCATATGGTGAGGCTCACATCAGCACCCTTGCCATGGGATCACCCAGCTTATGTACAAATACCCCCAGGATAGAGCAAGGCATCACCTTTCAAAGCAGCCCCTTCCATCATTGAATGACTTTTGCTATTAGAAAAGAATCCCACGAGCCAGCTGAAAGAGGCTTTGCTGTGGCCTTCACTCATTGGCACTGATGTTATCCACTTGGAGCTTTAGAAAATGACTTTATTAATCTTTATGAAAAAGATGCTTTAGCAACAACTTTCCCATTGTTCCTGGATCATCCCTTCTCCAGATTAAATAACCTCAGTTCTTCAACCACACATCCTGAAACTTGGTTTTGAATCATCGTTCTCATCACTCTCCTCAAAGTGTGTTCAGTTTATCCAGGTTTTTTCAATAGTGTGGTGTCTTGAGCTGGAAGAAGTACTCCTGAAGTCATCTGATGCAGCTCTCCAAGAAGCTAAGCCCAAGTCCCCAACATCTCCCCTGACACTGTGGTGAACACCAAGAAGCTGTAATAAGATCAGATGTCTTCTCTCAAGTAGGGCTGCCAGATAAAATACAGGGCTGTTTAACATGAATTTCAGGCAAACAATGAAATATTTTTTCTATAATCATGTCCTAAAGATTGCCTGGGACACACTTATACTAAAAAAGTATTTGTTGTGTATCTGAAACTTGCATTTATTTGGGTGCCCCACACTTTTTGGGTTGACTTTATTTTTTAGTATGGGTTTAGATTCACAGCAAAATTGAGCAGTAAGTACATAAGGTTCCCACGTACCTCCTTCCCCAACAAACCTACATGCACACTTTCAATATCTCACATCAAACTGATAGGTTTGTTACCACTGATGAGCCAATAATGATACATCGTTATAACCTAAAGTGCACAGTTTCCATTAGGGTTCACTCTTTATATTGACAAATGCATAATGACAAGTATCTATCATTTTAGTATCACACACAGTATTTGGACTGCCCTAAAAAATTCTCTGTGTGCCACCAATTGATCCTTCCCTGTCCCCAGCCCCTGTGAACATTAATCATCTTACTGTCTCCATACTTTTGACCTTTCCATAATGTCATCTATATAGCAGGAATCATACACCATGCAGCCTCTTCAGAGTGGCTTCTTTCACTTCGCAAAAAGCATTTCAGGTTCCTCCTGATCATTTCATGGCTTACTAGATCATTTCTTACAATTGCTGAATGGTATTCCATTGTATGAATGTACCACAATTTGTTTAGGCACTTGTCCATTGAAGGACATCTTAGTTGTTTCCAAATTTTGGCAATGATATATAAAGTTGCTTCAACATTGGCATACAAGGTTTTGTGTGGACATAAGTTTTCAATTCATTTGGGTAATTACCAGGGAGTATAATTTCTAGATTGTATGGCATGTCTATGTTTAGTTTTGTAAGACTACGCTTAGTTTTGCAACATTTGGCAATCCTATTCTCATTGAGTTGCACCCCTTTTGAAGAGGCAAAGAACAAGGACATACTTCAATGAGAAATGGCTGTAAAGGACATTTGAAACTCATGTGTTCATTCATTCATTTGATATTTATTGAGCAGTTATGTGCAAGACCCTGGAAGCACAAACAAACATATGTAATGGAAAAAATTCATGCTGTAAAACAAACCAAAGCAACATAACAAGGGCAGTAGGAAAGGCTCCCAATATGCAAGTGACAGAATGAAGAAAAGATGGAGGAATTTTCCCTGCAGCTGCTTCAAGAGATGCTCAGAGAGGTATGAACTAGCAATATAACACATTATCCAATCAACATTTTTTACCCTTCTCCTACACTGGGTCTGAGGACACAGCGATCATGAAACAGGTGATCTCGCCAAGTATCCTATGGAAAAACAACTAAAGCACATTTGTGCAACTCAGAACTACAAGCTCTTCCTCATGATTTGGACAATAGATGGCTTCAAAGAGTGGTTTTTTTTTTTTTTACTGTATTTTCCTTCCCTTCTTTTAAGGGAGAATTCCTTCTACCACCCTAAAAAGGAAACACAACCATCAGTTTCCCAAATACGAAGAGAAAAATGCATGTGTGTATAAAACAGTGGTTACCACCTAGTAGAATTTTAAGCTTTAAGGATTTTTCTCCCTAACGCCTGCAATTTCGTACATTGAGTCAACATTCAGAACTTCAGTTACTATTTTCCTATGTGAGATTTTTGTTTCTTGTATCCAATGTGCTAGTTAGGTATTTCTTTATAGGCTTAAGATTTACAGGTGTACCTGATCAAAAATAGCTGGAAAGCTCTGAGATTTCTTTACTGGCTAATTTGTTCCATGTGTACCCAACTGCCAAGCACTTGGCAAATGACCAAAAGATACGTTTTGAAAAGCCAGAATAGCTTGTGCAATAAGTAGCTGACAGATAAAGAAAAATGGCAACTTTATGCTTTAATGGCAACGTAAACTATCTAGAAGGGACATTTATCAGTTCAACAAAAATTGATTTTCTTCACTCTCAACTCCTATTAACAAATCTTCACTTTCTAAAAGGTAGGAATGTGTGCTCCAGTAATTAATTTGTTTATGTGTAACTAGTACATTGTGAGAATCTCTATAGGACATCTTTCTCCAGCACTTATTTTATCTTTATATTGGATGGAAGACAATGATAACCAAGTGACCTGTTTGTTGACTAGGGCACACACTTCAAAGCAGCTATGGATATTTGACTTCATGTACATTAGCAGGACATCGATGCAAGTGTTGTGTGAGTACTGAGACAGGTAGGCAAGTGGCGGGGTGAACTTCACTCCTTAAAATCGTGAGCTCAAGAGACGTGAACTACCTAAGCTGTTTGAATTTGTTCCACATGCTCTTTTAAAATGATATAAGACAAAAGAGATTTAACTGGTTAATTAGTGAAAATCTAGTAACAAAAAAATGGTTATTCATGGAAAATGGGAAGTTTGAATAAATTTCAAGATAATGTTTGAATTAGGCCAATAAAGTTAATTCTTGTGTTTGCATAAACACAGAGATTGGAGAACTGCTGTGTATTCAGTGTTCTTTCAAATGACCAATCATTCATTTATTTAGTACATGTGTATTGTGCACCTCCTGTACGTCTGGAAACACACAAGGTTCCAAAAATAAAACTATGATAAAAGTTTTACTGTCAAGGGTAACGTTTAAGTAAATAACAGCCACAATATGGGGTTTGAGAGGTACAGAGCCACTAAAAGAGAGGAAAAGGGGCACAATTTTCTTTGAGAACATATTCCAGAAAAGGTGAAAAATTATGTGGTCTTTGACACAAGCCTTAAAAGAGTAAGTAGGCACTTGCCACACATAGATGAAAGAAAGTGTAGCAGACAAAGAATAGACTAGTTATGGTTATTAACTACCAACCAGTCCATCTTTACCACTTACTTGCTATTCATTCCTGGACACAATTGATCTCAGGGAGGTAGTGAGTAGAATGGTGGTTACCAGAGGTTGGAAACGGTAGGAGGGATGTCAGGGAAAAAGAAATGCTGGACAATGGGTACAAACATACAGTTAGAGGGAAGAAATAAGTTCTGGTGTTCAATAGCACACTCGAGTAACTACAGTTATCCTGTATTTCAAAATACCTCGACGAGATTTGCAATGTTCTCGACACAAAAAGTGATAAAAGTTTGAGATGATGAATGTCCCAACTACCCTGATTTGATCTTTACATATTCATGAATCAAAATATCACATTTACCCCATATATATTTACAACTACTACACATCAATAAAAATCATGAAGATATTGGTAACTAATAGCTAAGATTTATTCATCATGTACCATGTGTCTAAGCTTCTCACCATCATTGTTTCCTCTAACACTCACAGTAACCCTCTGACACAGATACCATCATCATTGTCTGTTTTACAAATAAATAAGAATTGATATCAATGTGCTTTGGGTGAGCAGCATTGAGAGAGCCCTGATTCTCCTGGATAAGAATGCAAAGTGCTGCCTGGTTCAATTTTACATCTCAGAGCTTTTGTACTGTGAGTGCAATAAATCAGGTGTGTACACAGAAATCAGGGCAGAGTTAAGTTCCTCCTAAGGAGTGAGTTGAGTATTTTGTGATTTGGCTGGATCACCTTAATTTAGGTATCTTCACAAAGATATGAACCTATCAATCCAAGACGAAATTTTAACTAACATCAGGAAGATGGGATGGCCATTTCCCTCCGGTGTCAGAAGAACCCCTCTCCAAGAAGCAGAGGCAAGATACTTTGTTTCTCCTGGGCTTCAGTTGCTGAAAGAAAGGACTTGCCACTGGTCTGTGGGAAAACTTTCTTGGGAGCTGTCTTTGCTAATGACCTCTGAATTTTGTTTAGTACATCATTGTTCTAAGGATATATTTAGTGTTTTGTGACTGTACGTTTAAACATTCAGCTGTTGAGTGAGACAATATTAGGAGACATAATGCTCTTGATATCAGTCATTCTTTAAAGGGAATATTTATTATGGAAGAAAAGAAAATATGTGCTTCAGTCTAGAATTTTCTAGAATTTAAAGGGACTAACTGCAATGTTTCAAGCATATGTATGTAAATAATAGTTATCTGTCTTGTCATTTTCGGGAGAAAAGTGATCTTTACATTTGTTTTAGTGTGACTTGTTTCTGATATTCTGACCTAACATTTCATGGTCACAAAAAAGTATAAATAAAATGTTCTCTTTATGAAAAATAAAACAGGGACTACTAGCACAGGTGACGTGAGAAAAATAGTCACCAAAAAAAAAAAAAAAAAAGGAACCAAGAGCGAACCCTGAAATAATCTATGGTCTTGGGGTGATAATGTGTCAGTGTAAGTTTGTGGGGTATAAGAAGGGCACCACTCTGGTGGGGGATATGGATAGTGGGAAATGTCATGGTGGGAGAACAGCTGGTAAATGAGAAATCTCTAGACTTTTAGATCAATTTGTTGTGAACTAAAAACAACTGTAAAAAGTAAAGTCATATATATATGTATGTGTGTACATGTATTCACATTACATATATGCATAGAAGTATACATATATGCATGTTATATGTATACATACACCCATGTATATGCACATATACACATACACACTCACATTTATACACATACACACATTTAAACACACACATACACACACCCCTAATAACTTTTAAGGGCAAAAACGTTCTTCCCTTCAGAATATCTGCCAAAGTGACTTCAAGTACACAGTTACTCACTTGAGGTAGTAAGGGGTGGCATAAATATCAACTGTTCCATCACTAAGTACATTGTGGTGTCTTTCTCATCCTTCCACTATAGAATAAATAGTCAGATAGCCCAGTATGTATAATAGAACTCCCACATGGACCTCTGCAGTGCTTATTTTGCATCTGTAACTACTGAAAGAGATCTCAATTAAAGATCTTCTTAGAAATCTGAAGTAGTACTTAGACTTATGTACCAACACACGCTTTGGGTAAAATGAAAATCCTTTAGAAAAATGCAAACTTTAGGAATTAAATGTTCCCCATAAGGACTCACTTATTTCTGTGTAAGTGATTACAGGCAGAACAACAGAATCTAAATGAATTTGGTTTTTTTTTCTTAAATGTGGAAAACCTTGAAAATATGAGTGGTATATAGGAGCCAATTAAAATGAAAAGAACAAGGAAAAATGAGAGGCAGTCACTCCTCTCCTCCCAACGGGAGTATGGTGTTTTGAACGATCCGTGAATGGAGTTTCAGAAACTCAGCAAAAGAATATATTTAACTGACTTACTCTAAATATATTCTGAATTTCATACTCTAAATATATTCTGAATTTCATACTTACTAGTGTTTCCAAATGAACATTTTGTATGTTGTTACATGTAAAAACTGCACATTACAAAAGGAAAGGTAGGAGAATTCATCACTTAAGTTTTTAGATGCATATATACTTAAACTTCCACATACTCTAATTAAACTTCAAAAACAAAGCACTTTACATAATTTAGCTTGACAAAGATGTGAAATAATTGTAAGCATACATAAATGCTAATAAAATACTTTCATTCAATGCTAAGGGGAGGTATCATTGAATGGCGGACCAAAACAAACTAAATGGCATTTTGATGTCTTTGTGGAAATGACATACCCACAAACCAGTGTCTCAGCACTGACATTAATATATCCTGCTCAGTTGTTGTATTAGTCAGGGTTCTCTTAGAGTGACAGAACTAATAGGATATATATATATATATATCACACACACACACACACACAAAGGGGAGGTTATTAAGCATTAACTTACATGATCACAAGGCCCCATAATAGGCCATCTGCAAGCTGAGGAGCAAGGAGAGCCAGTCCGAGCCCCAAAACTGAAGAACCTGGAGTCTAATGTTCAAGAGCAAGAAGCATCTAGCACAGGAGAAAGATGTAGGCTGGGAGGCTAGGCCTGTCTTGCCTTTTCACGTTTTTCTGCCTGTTTTATATTCACTGGAAGCTGATTAGATTGTGCCCACCAGATTAAGGGTGGATCTACTTTCCCCAGCCCACTGACTCAAATGTTAATCTCTTTTGGCAACACCCACACAAGCACACCCAGGATCAATACTTTGTATCCTTCAATCCAATCAAGTTGACACTCAGTATTAACCATCACAAGTCCACCCCTTGTCAATCTGAACCCATACACATCTCCTGAGATCATACATAATTTTCAAATAAAGACAATAATGAGGTCATAATTATGCCTAACATAATACAACTATTCTTTGTACAACCGGAAACACATCAATCCCCAACCCAAATACTATTACATAAAGTTAACAATACTTAAATGCTGATATAATGTCAATAAATCTTACGTCACATGATAAAGGGAAAAAATGAAGACATTTTCTTAGAACAAGTATACACATGCACAAACACGTTTTTAACAAAAAAAAAAAAAAAGAGGAAATACTCACGACAATTAACAGTCTTTGTTTCCACAGCTGGTCACGCGGTAGTAACTGATACTAATGACTATCTTCTTCTACTACCCATATTATATATATATATATAGGCTGTCTCCAAGCTGAGGAGCAAGGAGAGCCAGTTCGTGTCTCAAAACTGAAGAACTTGGAATCTGATGTTCAATGGCAGGAAGCATCCAGCACAGGAGAAAGATGTAGGCTGGGAGGCTAGGCCTGTCTGGCCTTTTCACATTTTTCTGCCTGCTTTATATTCAGTGGAAGCTGATTAGATTGTGCCCACCAGATTAAAAGTGGATCTGCCTTCCCCAGCCCCTGACTCAAATGTTAATCTCTTTTGGCAACACCCACACAGACACACCCAGACTTAATACATTGTATCCCTCAATCCAATCAAGTTGACACTCAGTATATTAACTATCACAGTTAATCATTTATAGTTTAACTTTTTTCAAGAACACAGATGTTAAGGTGCTTTTAATAATTTTATTAAGGCCATAGATTATATATAATTTTTTGAAGTCACACTTTCATTGGAATTGCCTCTTTAACCTAATGAATAAATACAGAAGAATGCACAGATAAAATAGGTTTTGTCTTTTTTTAATTAGAGAAAAATGTACTTTCCCATGCCCATGCTTTCTACATTGTTGGAACTGATACAGATCCACAGAGGCCAAATCTAAAACTAAATTATCTTTAATGTTAAAATTTAATTTACCAGGTGTATAATTCTGCAATTGCTGCTTTCTCACAGAACTATCTTGGTTTCATTCAAAAGATCACAGAAACAAGGTCTGACACTTAACAAACAGACTAACAAGAGAAGAGATATACAAGAATTATCAAAGCACTGTCATGTGGTTTAATGTAGCTCAAATTATGCTTATATCATATAACATAGGTTCAAGTTTTTCCTTCGGTCATCGGAATAACACAGGTTACAGAGACAACTGAATAAGTGCCACTCTTGCTGCAGCTGTTTTTAAGAAAGAAATTTAGTAATTGTGATACACATTTCTTCAAATAAAATATTCCAGTGCTTACATCAATCTTGAGTTATTAAGATTAAATATGCACTATTTACAGTCTCTGACAATTTTATTTTGGAACACAGCGATTTATTTTTTAAGATGACACTCTTCACCAAAAACAATTCTTTAATGATACTCTTCCAAGTCTTGGATACTCTACAACAAAAATTCTAGTTCACTGACAAACCACCACTTTACATCTCACGTTTTAAACAGGGTAAATTAAATGTCAAAAGGAAACAGCTTTTCATATTCAAAGGATGCTGGTTATTTCAAATTTTAAAACTGTAATCAATACATGGAGCTCCAAATACCCACTTAAATTTTATAATGCCAGATTTCAGTGAAATATTATTATTATGGCAGTTCCATCAGTCATGTACTTTGCTTGAAAAAAATGAGTTGATGAACATCTTAAGGTCAAGATGGAGCAAAGGCAGAAAAAAACTGGCAGTCTGATATCATAAAATAACATATTTTTTTTACCAGGTAGTGACCCATTTATTGCTAATAGTCCATGTAACACAGTTTCCATTGAAGGGATAAACTGTGCAGTGACATTGAAATGGCATCATTCATTGGGTAATACCAGAGGTTCGTTGCCTCATGCCAGGGAAATAAAGGACATGGACAACCCCAGGAGTAAGTTTAAGAGTGGAGGTTTAATAGGCAAAAGAAAAAGAGAGTAACTCTCTTTCCTGCAGAGAGAGAGGGGTGCCCAAGTAGGTCTTCCGATTTTGTGGTGAAGTGCATGGCGTTTTATGACTGACTTGGGGAGGTGGTGTCTAATTTACATAGGACTCAAAGATTGGTTGGACCAGGTGTGATGTTTACATAGCATGCAAAGAACCTGGCTTCCCCATGCTAATCTTTTTATTATGTAAATGGGTTTTCTAGTGGGCTAGTGAGTGCCATGTTGTTTGCTCCCTACTGCACATGTGATTGGCAAGGAAAGGGGAAGATGGAGCCACCATGATGGACATGCCTAGCTTCCAGGTAGCCTTTTCCTATTAGCACAGCTGCCGGCATTCACCCACGTAAGCTTCCAGCTTGGTCATCTATGTCTGCAGCTCGATTTTACAGGCTGCTCTCTGTTAGAAAAGAAATGATTTTGGGGCTTCTTTTCATTAAAAGGGAAACCTTACCAAGGACTGGTACCAAACCATGGGCAGAAGTAGCCACAAGGGCAATCTCAGATGAGCACCCAAATTTGTAATCTCCCAATGGGTTCACCTTGCCTGCTACCCAGACACAGTCGATTTCTCAAGATGGGAATTGCAATAGAGAAAGAGAAATTCACACGGAGCCGGTTGTGTAGGAGATCAGAGTTTTATTATTACTCAAATCAGTCCCCCAGAGCATTCCAGGAGTGGAGTTTTTAAGGACAACTTGGTGGGTGGGGTGAAGCCAGTGAGCCAGGAGCTCTAATTGGTCAGAGATTACATCACAGGGAGTTGAAGCTGTCCTCTTGTGCTGAGTCAGTTCCTGGGTGGTAGCCACGGGATCAGATGACCCAGTTTACTGATCTGGGTGGTGCCAGCTGATCCATCACATGCAGGGTCTGCAAAATATCTCAAGCACGGATCTTAGGAGCAGTTTAGGGAGGCTCAGAATCTTGTAGCCTCCAGCTGCACGACTCCTAAGAAATAATTTCTAATCTTGTGGCTAATGTTAGTCCTACAAAGGCAATCTAGTCCCCAGGCAAGAAGGAAGTCTGCTTTGGGAAAGGGTTGTTATCGTTCTTTTAAACTACAAACTGAGTTTCTCCGAAAGTTGGTTCAGCCTGAGCCCAGGAAAGAAAAGCACAGCTTGGAGGTTGGAAGGAACATGGAATCAAATGAGTTAGATCTCTTTCACTGTCTCAGTCATAATTTTGCAAAGGTGATTTCAGGGGCAGAATTGGAATGGGGACAAAACAAAACAAAACAAAAATTCCAATTAATTATACCCTGTATTATACAAACAGTGAAAAAGAAAAATAAGGACAATGAATGTAGAGTTCAGGAAAAGATTTAGTGCATTTTTACACCCTTTTCCTATTGCATTTTCCTCATTTGGTTTAGATTTTGCTCTTTCCAAGTTAGACATTTGCTTATTTTAGTAGCTCTACATAATACCTGCTTAGTAAGTAGTCAATAAATATCACTGAAATTGACATTCCAAAAGATCCAAGTCCTAACAAGAAATCTCAAAAGAAAGGAAAATAAGTCCATAAACTGTCATGAAATCACGTGATATAATGAAATATGAAACCATAGCAAGTACAATTTGCCATAATTTATAGAATGGGTGTGTTCCCAAGCTGTTGAAAGCTAACATAGCATTTTGAAATCATAGAACAAGACTTCACAAAATTCCCTGATAAAAGTAAGTGTGGATTTGAAACTGCTTTTGCAAAAGTTATAACTTAGAAAATGATGACAGTGAAAGAGATCAGACCTAACTGACCATCTTGCTTCTAACCTTTAAGCTGTCCTTGTTCATCGCTGGGCATAGGGCGAACTAACCTTGGGAAGGAATTTAGTTTCTCGTTTAACTCTGAAACAAAATTGATAATGGTTCTTTCCCAAATAGACCCCCTTCTTGCCTGGGGACCAGTCTGCCTTTGTAGGACTAACAAATTAGCTATAAGATTATAAATTACGGTTTAGGGGTCATGCAACCTCTTGCTTCAAGTGTCTGAACCTCCCCAAATTGCTCCTGGGGATAATAACACTATTGTCAAACCTAAGATCAGTTTTTAAGATATTTTGCAGACCCTGCCCTTGATAGATCAGCTAGGCCCAATAATGCAGGAATAATTAAGGGAAAGGTAAGATGGGGAGTGGATGAGCTCAGATCTCTTTCACTGTCATAATTTTCTCATTGACATAATTTTTGCAAAGTCAGTTTCACAATTTGTGGAGTGGTCACTGTGCAACACATTACGCCAAGTATTCTCGGCTGCATTCCAAGATAAAAGGGTAGAAAGAATGGAAAGAGCAGTTACAACTTCAGAAAGTTTCAGTGTTCATCACTGGGCAAGAATCCCTGTGATAAGAAAATGCTGTTACATTCTTTACATGATGTTCCTAGATCATGATTTATGCGAATTATGCCCTTTCAATGCTTTCTTCAGTTTTTATCTAGAGATTCTCTACTTTCTAGTTTATAGTGGTTTTAGTAATCTGTGTTTAAATGGAGTCACACAAAACTATTGTAGAAAGCTTCACTGAGATGTTTGTTTCCAACATTTTAATTTCCATACATTTTAGTTTAAACAATCTGATGCATTTTATCAGTACAGCTAGCTCTTTAGTAACCTCCGTCACAACCATTCTTTAACATTTGCGATCTCTCTCTTCCAATCTGTCTCCTAACTTCACTCGTATAACAAATTTTTGGAATCACAATACCGAGAGAAGTTGTACAGTGCTATTCTAATTTGGGCTTATTGATTTACAATGCAGTTTCATTCTACCTAACACATGCTTTCTTTGACTGGGCTGGTTGTCACCGGGAAAAACTCAGATTTATGTATTCTTAAAGTGAGCCTGACAAGTAATTCTAATCACGAAAGAATTACCAACTTTCTCCTGAAGCTAACTTGTACAAGATTAAGCAATGTTCTCATGCTGGCAGGTCACCTGATGATGCAATGATTAAGTTTATGCTTTTAACCCCTTTAGGACATTAATTATATTCCTTTGAACTTAGCCCCTGCTCCTTTTAATTTCTGTCATGTGCCCAGAAAAGACAGTTCTATTTTGCTGTGCACTGCAAAATCAAAAAAGTTTTGAGTCCAGAAATTTCATAGCACACAGGAAGTACAGAACTCATGTCTATAAAATCCAGGTATATTCTCCCTAAAGGTTTCCTAATCTCATATGCCAAATCATCAATTGAAAAGTTCATATAAATACAAATATGGCTAAAATCACATAAATGCATCACATACATGCTCTGTGCATTTATGCCGTACGTTGTATTTTGTTTACATTATTATTTTCATTTCAATACCTTTGGGGGTACAAGTGGTTTTTGGTTACACGAATGAACTGTACAGTGGTGAGGTCCAGGCTTTTAGTGCACCCATCACCCAAATAGCATACACTGTACCCAACAGGTAATTTTTCATCTCCTACCTCCTACGATTCTCTCCTCTTCTGAGTCTCCAATGTCTGTTATGCTATTCTGTATGGTTCTGCCTAGTCACAGCTTAGCCCTCACTTATAAGTGAGAACATGTATTTGGTTTTCCATTCCTGAGTTACTTAGGATAATAACTTGCAATTCCATCCAAGTTGCTGCAAAAGATATTATTTCATTCTCTTTTATGGCTGAGTGGTATTTCATGGTATGTGTGTGTGTGTGTGTGTATATATATAAAACACACTTTCTTTAGCCACACATCGGTTGGTAGGCACTTAGGTTGATTCCATATCTTTATAATTGTGGATTGTGCTATGATAAACATGCAAATGTGGGTGCTTTTTTATATAACAACCTCTTTTCCTTTGTATAGATTACTAGTAGTGGGATCACTGCATCAAATAGTAGATCTACATTTAATTCTTTGAGAAATCTCTATATTGTTTTCCATAGAGGCTATACTGATTTACATTGCTACCAGCAGCATATAAGTGTTTCATTTTCACCACACTCATGCCAACAGCTTTTGTTTTTTGATTTTCTAATAATGGCCATTCTGGCTGGGGTAAGGTGGTATGTTATTGTAGTTTTAATTTCCATTTCCTTGACGATTAGTGATGTTGAGCATTTTTTCATATGTTTGTTGGCCATTTGTATATCTTCTTTTGAGAAATGTCTGTTCATGTAGTTTGTCCAATTTAATGGGATTATTCGCTTTTTTGCTTGCTGATTTCAGTTCCCCGTAGATTCTAGGTATTAGTTCTAATATGGTTTGGCTGTGTCCCCACCCAAATCTCATCTTGAATTCCGACGTGTTGTGGGTAGAACCCAGTGAGAGGTAATCGAATCATGGGGGCAGGTCTTTCCCATGCTGTTCTCATGATAGTGAATAAGTCTCATGAGATCTGGTGGTTTTTAAAAGGGGAGTTTCCCTACACAAGCTCTCTTCTCTTGTCTGCAGCCATGTGAGACATGCCTTTCACCTTCCACCATGATTGTGAGGCCTCCCCAGCCATGTGGAACTGTAAGTCCAATAAACTTCTTTTGTAAACTGCCCAGCCTTGGGTATGTCTTTATCAGCAGTATGAAAACGGACTAATACAAGTTCCTTATCAGAGGTATAGTTTGCAACTGTTTTCTAGGTCTTCTGTTTACTCTGTGAATTTTTAGCTTATAATGTTTATTTATCTATTTCTTCCTCAACACTAACAATAGGGGTGCAGTTTCTACATTCGGAATAAGATCACGTAAAATCTACAATGGGAAGAAGATTAAAGGATTGATGCAGTTCTCAGTTGAATTCCAAAACCTACCAACTGGCTGTGGAGCTGTTTAGATGTTCAATGCATCTTCTTAGTTTCCTTACTTGTTCTGCATGCACTTCAGATGCTATTTCTAAAATTATATTTGAAATCAGATTAGTTGTTAGATTTTGCTGTAGCATTAGTGGGGGCAGTGAGTTATACTTCTATAAAACATGTTACATTCTTATAATTAGAAGGCTCTTGTTATTTTGTATAGCTTAACCTAGCCCAATATGAAAATGTACCAAATGGACATTCATCTTGGCTTTTTTGAGGACAGTAGATTACATTTTTCTAATAGTATCCTCCTATCTTCGTTCACAAATATATGTGCACCATTTTGTGTTGATACATTTTTTTGTAAGTTTATATTAAGTAACCACCTCTAACAAGTTATTACTCTACTTGTAAAGTAAGGGAGAGAGAAGTACAAGAGGAACAAACAAGATGGATTTCATTTTGTGTCTCCTCTCTGCCTAACCCTGCTAGGTATTTCACACATATTATCTTTCATTAGCTCACACTTATGGTTTAACACCCAAGAGTTACAAAAAAATAAAACACATAAATTCTGCATAATTAAATGTGACCCCTGAGCAGAACATGCTTTCTCTTCTGAAATTGGCAGCTGAGCTTTGTTCCACCAAAATGGATCCAGTTGTGACTTGTAGGCTTCCTGATTCCTGGCTGATGGACAGGCTTGCAGGTCAGCCGAGTGACAAATCTGAAAACAAACCCAGAGCGGGTGTGTGCCAGTGAATTCCTGGAAAACAAACATCACAGCCTTGAGCTTAATTCTGACACCCTGGGCATAAGAAAAAGTTCTGCCAAAGCTAGGTTCAAGCAAAGAATTGCAGCGCTGGATGGAAACTGGAAGGAATTATTTCCAGGACATGCAAATTCTAAGATGGCCCAGGATGTTTGGCAATTTTTTATCTTGTGTTTGAGACAGTCTTTATTTTTCATGAGATGCATGTACATAAGCTCCTGGCCTGCAGAATGAGTATAATGTTAGAGCAATCCAGTCCTGTCCTCTCCTAGGATTCTTAAATCTCTTCCATGCCTCTGAGCATATGCCAGCTATGCAGCATGCTTTCCCTAGCCATCCTTCCAAGAAAATCCTTTGAGAATATTAAATTCATTCAGAAGAACATTCTCATCCCGATAAGATTTCTCTGTTTTTCCTTTGAGCTTTTTTGGTAAAAGATGCCACATTTACTCATTGATTTATGGCTTCCCAGGAATCTAGAGTCTCACCTTGCATGCAATAGATTCTCTCTGAATATGTATTACTAATTATCTAAGGTTTGCGATAGGACAAACTATCCTCAAGGAACCAATACTGCTTACCTTTAAAATGGGAACATGAGACAGAATCAAGGAATAGGGGCTGACCAAAGGAAAGGCAAAGAGAAGCAATGCCATGATTCCTATCTCCTCTATCCCCCAATCTTTCCTTCAATACAGAAAGCAGTGGAAATGATTCAAGCAATGTTAAATGATCCTGGTCGTTTTTCCCTGGGTCTTCTAATATCTGACTCTTCCTCCAGGAGACAGATTTTTATCATTCAGCACGATTTCCACTGTACATCAAGAAATCTTAACTCCAAACAGCTTTCAAAATCAAGAAAATTACAATTTTGTAGAACAGGAAATGCCTGGGAAAGGCTGTAGCAACTGCAGCAGCCCAGAGATGTCCTCATCCTTCATGGCGTAAGAGAAGCAACCACAGTTCTACACACCGCAGGCAGACTGGCTATCACCCAGGAGAAGAGGAACAATTGCTTCCTAGTGGCTCTTAGCACCAGAAATAGCTGTTTTATCTCTTACTCCCTGAGTTCTTCCAAAAGCCAGGATAGTGGCTAAACCTGTGTTTCCCTTAAAACACTCCTACAATGTTGCTGAGTTCTTCCTCCTTGTAGGATGAGTTGTCTTCAGCGGATACACCTTCCACTGTGGGGATCTGGCTCTTGAAGGTGTCTTAATCTCTCCCTCTGTATCTTCTCCCTCCTTGACTCCTGCTCTGCAAGCCACCACACACGTGTCTATGTATTGCAACTGTTGGCCCTAACTGAGGCTTCCTGTCCTGTCCCCAGTGTCCCTAGGTCCTTAGATGAATCAGCTGATGCAAATTAACTGAAGGTGGGTGGGGAGGCCAAAGCATTATCTAGCGTTGAAAATTCTCTATTATTCTCATTTTCAGCCACATCAGACCTCCTGTCATATAGCATTATCTAGATATTCTGCACACTAGATGTACTCATTCAATGCTGCTTACCATTTACATTTCTAAAATGAAAATTCTTTCCTAAATATCATTTGTGAATTTCAAAAGAGGTGGCAAATATTCAATGATTCTCTAGGAAATAGCTTAGAAAGTTGGAATAAGACAAGCAAACTGAATAGCGATTTGACTGCAATACCTTTCTATTCAAGGACAAATTTCATCATTTTTAAAAAGAGCTCTAATCTCCATTATCCATTAAACCTAGGAAAGTCTTAAACATTATTGTCTTGCTATCAAATGGTGTATTACAGGAAAAGAAAGTGCATTCAATTTTACTATTCAAGGAGTTAGAATTACTACTCATGGAGTACTTAATTTCTCATGAATAAAGTTTTAAAAGAAAAATGTATATATATATTGCTATTTAAGGCAATGACTATATACTTTTATGACATCTGTAAATTTGCACTGAGCTCTGCAGCTCACTACATTCTTTCACACACATTAGCTATCTGCGAGGCTCTTGCAGCAACCCAACAGAAGGGTTTATATAAGAAGTTCCTCTTTACAGATGATTTAGCTGAAAGTCCTACATGAAAATGAACTTTCTGTGAATGAGAGTTAAATGGTAGACCCAGAACACAAACCCAAGACTTCTAATTCAAAATTTTATGCCCTTTGACCCAGCATTTAAAAATTAACTTACAAAAAATTTCTCTTGTGGAAAATACATGAGACAAATTATCTCCATCATTGTACCCATTTTTCTATCATTTTTAAAATTTGTAAAATGTTTATTGGAATTAACTTCAAAAATGATGGCTAGTTCACTTATATTTTAATGCTAAAAGCATAAGGACTTGATGTAATGATTTTGTACTTGATTATATTTAAAAATTAACTTACAAAAAATTTCTCTTGTGAAAATACATGAGACAAATTATCTCCATCATTGTACCCATTTTTCTATCATTTTTAAAATTTGTAAAATGTTTATTGGAATTAACTTCAAAAATGATGGCTAGTTCACTCACATTTTAATGCTAAAAGCATAAGGACTTGATGTAATGATTTTATACTTGATTATATTTGCAATCTACTTTATAACCAGTTACCAATTTTTTCATCTTCACCTACAGAGACTTTAGAAATTCAGGCTATTTACCACGCTTGCCTAACTAAAGATATTATAAACATAATGCAAGACGGAGAAGGCTGAGGTGAATGAGTTTTCAGGGTAGTGTTTGTGTAATCTGAACATAAAACACCCAACAAACGAGCACTGTTATTTCAGGATCTACCCCTTTTCTACATTGCCCCACATAATTGGGGGATGACTCTCTCAATGTGCCTTGTATAACAGACCAGGTTGAATTAAGAGGTTCCTTTGAAATCCTGTCGTAAAAGGTATGGTTAGGATTTAAAAATAGAAGAGTTGAAATGGAAGACCGTCTTTCAAATTCCCTTCAAGCATCATGCTTGATGTTAGAGATTATAATCTGTCATAGTGTAATAGAATTTATATTTAATGACTCAAAAATCCCCGCATTCCAAAGCTGAAAATGACTTAGGTACTTTTCTTGTATCATTTTCTTATAGAAGCCATCTGTTACTTCCAACAGCTGCTTGGAAACACCATGCAGAATGTATCTTAATGTTGTACTTAAGCACACTGATCTGTTCCTCTTGACATTTTCTGACTCTCTTATAATAGCTTTCAACTCTAGCATCTTCCTTGGACTGGAGTGTGAATGTAATGCCAGCTTTCCCTGATGAACTGGAATGACCAACCTGAGACTTCTGAACACTGCTCTAAGAATG